>NC_136263.1:56008545-56413545 GCF_964187855.1 Myxine glutinosa | reverse complement strand
TAAAGCAGTGGTTAACAGGAGCATTAACTTGTTCAGTGACGATGTGATTGACCACTTCAGAAAAATTAAGAAAAGTCGCCAACACCAGGCAACTTTGGAGAGGTGGTTCTCTAAAGAAAGCAAGCCTAGTGAGCCCCAACCCTCTACAAGTGGTGTTAAGAGACAAAGAGAGCAAACACCAGAAGCACAGTCATCTGATGTTAGCTTGGAAGGTGCCTCACCTTCCAAGCAATAAAACCCTCTCCCTCCTTCCTCCTCTCCAGCCTCCACATGCACCATCAGAACTCTCCACGAAGGTAAATGCAGTTATTTTCATGTTAGTACATTTACTTCTTGTTTTTATTATTATTATTAGTTGATATTTAGGGCATTTACTCATCTTATTTTACCTTGAATCATGTGTATTTGCAGTTAACAGTGTCTTGATAATGGGTTTTTGGGGTCCAGGAACGGATTAATTCACTTTCCATTATTTCTTATGAGGAAAATAGGTTCTAATTCCGAACTTTTCCCAATCCGAACTGCCGCTGGAACGAATTAAATTCGGATTTAGAGGTTCCACTGTATATATATATATATATATATATATATATATATATATATATATATATATATATATATATATATATATATATATGAAGGGAATATACATATATATATATATATATATATATATATATATATATATATATATATATATATATATATATGTATGTATGTATGTATGTGTATATATATATATATATATATATATATATAATATCAAGGCACCTCCTAGCTTTAATGGTGAGCACCAGCCACGAATTATGTCTCACACGGTAAATACCGCATAACCCGCAAGGAACCAACAGCCTGTCTGCCACACAGACCATCGTTCCCACCAGTGCAAACCAAAACCAGGGGGTGCGGTGCGATCGGCGGGGATAATAATCAACGACATAACAGCGTGACGAGCCCGGCCACTCTGTCAACAGACAGAGATTTATTCATTGGTCCCCATTGGCTAATGCCAACTATTATATACTAGCGGGGTCACCCGTGGGAATCCCACGGGCATGGATGTGTGTGACATTTCGACATATTGAGTTATATGCTGCACATTCATTTTTACAAAATGGTTACTGGCAAGTCATCAGATCCAGAAATGGTGTGAATTTAGTTATTTCACATAATATGTGACCCCTCACTCCTCTCCACCTGACACTCTCCTGTCTCCACCTGACACTCTCCTGTCTCCACCTGACACTCTCCTCTCTCCACCTAGCACTCCTCTCCTCTCCAAACCCTCACATCCCTCTCCTTTCCAATCCCTCACCTCTCCAATCCCTCACACTCCTCTCCTCTGCAATCCTTCACACGCCTCTCCAATCGCGCCTCACACTCCTCTCCAATCGCGCCTCACACTCCTCTCCAATCGCGCCTCACACTCCTCTCCAATCGTGCCTCACACTCCTCTCCAATCGTGCCTCACACTCCCCTCCAATCACTCCTCTCCAATCGTGCCTCACACTCCTCTCCATTCACGCCTCACACTCCTCTCCAATCGTGCCTCACACTCCTCTCCAATCGCGCCTCACACTCCTCTCCAATCGCGCCTCACTCGCCTCTCCAATCGGCTTTCCCCGTCTCGTTTCTCTCCTTTTTCTCCCGTCTCGTTCTTTTTCTTGCTCCAAATCGGCCCGTCGGAATCGGAAATCGGCCCGTCTCGCCCGTCGGCCCGTCGGAATCGGGAATCGGCCCGTCTTGCTTTTGTGCTTGTGCGTAAATAAATTGTGTTCATGACACCATTTCTGGTGTTGGGCTAGCGGCTAGGGTGCCGGCTTAGGATCCTGGGTTCGAATCTCGGTCGATCGCCGAATTAATGCCAGGGGGGTTGACTCAGCCTGTCATCCTTCCGAGGTCGGCTAATTGAGTACCAGTTCACTGGTAATTCCCTGTTTGTCGTTGAAGGCGGCAAAAAGGGTTGGCGTCAGGAAGGGCATCCGGCCGTAAAACATTGCTTCAAAAAGGGGACAAAAAAACAACAACTACCACGGTCCCCGAAAAGGCCAACCCCCGCTTTGCGGGGAAAAATGGCCTCTAAACGGTGGTTTTTACACCATTTCTGGATCTGATGACTTGCCAGTAACCATTTTGTAAAAATGAATGTGCAGCATCTAACTCAATATGTCGAAATGTCACACACATCCATGCCCGTGGGATTCCCACGGGTGACCCCGCAAGTTTGCATTGACGTTCGTCGATGGACTCGTTCGCCCGTCTCATTCGTTTTCTTGCTGCATCCTGTTCAAGTCTGCGTTCTTCATCGATCGTCTCATTCATTTTGGAAATAGAAGTTTCCACGCAGCGCATGAATTGTCACGATCCTCAAGAGGAATTTGTCTCGTAATCATCAAATGATAAATGGCAAGTAAATTATATTGTGGAAAATTAAAGATTTCAAATAAACCTATTTAAAGTGTATTCGCACATAACTAATTTTAAAAAACGAAGAAATATCTCTCGGTAATTTCCTGAAACATATTTTACTTCCGGCTAATAATGTTGAATTAAATAAAAACGAAGAAATATATGTCGGCATCATTGTTGACGTTTTTGTGACGACTGTCATCAAACGAAAAAGTAATATATCTTAACGGAAAAGCAAAAGCGAATTTTTAATATATATCGACACGTTGCCGTCGGTGTCATGTTGGGCGGTGTATGATACACCATGACGCGATTTTTAAAAATATATCTCTGCATTTTCCCGCGTGTGTGGAATGTTCTCAATTATTGCTGACACCGAGTCCAAAACCATCGATAAAAATGAAATCATATGGTGAGTTAGATTGGAGATAAAGGCGTGAGAGAGACTCAATGGCCTTGAAGTTGAAGTTACAGGCGTTTGAGAATTCATTTCGTTCTATAAACGGCAACTTTCATTGGATTTCCTTCCCGTTTTTTTTCAACCGAGTCGAAAACTATGTTAGCGACTGTGAAAAATGAAATGATATATCGAATTTTTAATATGTATCGACACGTTGCCGTCGGTGTCATGTTAGGCGGTGTATGATACACCATGACGCGATTTTTAAAAATATATCTGCATTTTCCCGCGTGTGTGGAATGTTCTCAATTATTGCTGACACCGACTCTAAAACCATCGATAAAAATGAAATCATATGGTGAGTTAGATTGGAGATAAAGGCGTGAGAGAGACTCAATGGCCTTGAAGTTACAGGCATTTGAGAATTCATTTCGTTCTATAAACGGCAACTTTCATCGGATTTTCTTCTCGTTTTTTTTCAACCGAGTCTAAAACTATGTTAGCGACTGTGAAAAATGAAATGATATATCGAATTTAAAATAGATATCGACACATTGCCGTCGGTCATGTTGGGCGGTGTATGATACACCATGACGCGATTTTAAAAAATATATCTCTGCATTTTCCCGCGTGTGTGGAATGTTTGTGGAAAATTAAAGATTTCAAATAAACCTATTTAAAGTGTATGCGCACATAACTAATAAAAAAAACGAAGAAATATCTCTCGGTAATTTCCTGAAACATATTTTACTTCCGGCTAATATGTTGAATGAAATAAAAACGAAGAAATATATGTCGGCATCATTGTTGACGTTTTTGTGACGACTATCATCAAACGAAATAGTAATATATCATAACGGAAAAGCAAAAGCGAATTTTTAATATATATCGACACATTGCCGGCGGTGTCATGTTGGGCGGTGTATGATACACCATGACGCGATTTTAAAAAATATATCTCTGCATTTTCCCGCGTGTGTGGATTGTTCTCAATTATTGCTGACACCGAGTCTAAAAGTAAAACCATCGATAAAAATGAAATCATATGGTGAGTTAGATTGGAGATAAAGGCGTGAGAGAGACTCAATGGCCTTGAAGTTACAGGCCTTTGAGAATTCATTTCGTTCTATAAACGGCAACTTTCATCGGATTTTCTTCCCGTTTTTTTTCAACCGAGTCTAAAACTATGTTAGCGACTGTGAAAAATGAAATGATTTATCGAATTTGATTTGAAATAAAACTGGGGGAGAGCAAGACACCACGGGCCTACAAAACAGGACTCAAAGCTATGCGAGTTAATAAAATGGTGGATATTTGTTTATAGCCACTCCCAGAATGGGTGGAGCTATGGGTGGAACTACTCTGCAAACCGAGTAAGCCACACCCCGGACAGACACCCAACAGATAGACAGACAGACAGACAGAATCATCTCCGGCTATTATAATATAGATATATATATATATATATATATATATATATATATATATATATATATATACATACACACACACACACACACACACACACACACACACACACACACACACACACACACACACACACACACAGTGGGGAGAACAAGTATTTGATACACTGCCGATTTTGCAGGTTTTCCCACTTACAAAGCACGTAAAGGTCTGTAATTTTTTATCATAGGTACACTTCAACTGTGAAAGACGGAATCTTAAACAAAAATCCTGAAAATCACATTGTATGATTTTTAAGTAATTAATTTGCATTTTATTGCATGAAATAAGTATTTGATCACCTACCAACCAGTAAGAATTCCGGCTCTCACAGACCTGTTAGTTTTTTCTTTAAGAAGCCCTCCCATTCTCCACTCATTACCTGTATTAACTGCACCTGTTTGAACTCGTTATCTGCATAAAAGACGTCTCCAGACCGTCTCCGACCACAAAGACCGCAAAGACCGACCGCAAAGCCGTCTCCAGACCTGTCCACACTCAATCAATCAGACTCCAACCTCTCCACAATGGGCAAGACCAGAGAGCTGTCTAAGGACATCAGGGACAAATTTGTAGACTTGCACAAGGCTGGGATGGGCTACAGGACAATAGGCAAGCAGCTTGGTGAGAAGGCAACAACTGTTGGCGCAATTATTAGAAAATGGCAGAAGTTCAAGATGACAGTCAATCTCCCTCGGTCTGGGGCTCCATGCAAGATCTCACCTCGTGGAGCCTCAATGATCATGAGAAAGGTGAGGGATCAGCCCAGAACTACACGGCAGGACCTGGTCAATGACCTGAAGAGAGCTGGGACCACAGTATCAAAGAAAACCATAAGTAACACACTACGCCGTCATGGATTAAAATCCTGCAGCGCACGCAAGGTCCCTCTGCTCAAGCCAGCGCATGTCCAGGCCCGTCTGAAGTTTGCCAATGACCATCTGGATGATCCAGAGGAGGAATGGGAGAAGGTCATGTGGTCTGATGAGACCAAAATAGAGCTTTTTGGTTTAAACTCCACTCGCCGTGTTTGGAGGAAGAAGAAGGATGAGTACAACCCCAAGAACACCATCCCAACCGTGAAGCATGGAGGTGGAAACATCATTCTTTGGGGATGCTTTTCTGCAAAGGGGACAGGACGACTGCACCGTATTGAGGGGAGGATGGATGGGGCCATGTATCGCGAGATCTTGGCCAACAATCTCCTTCCCTCAATAAGAGCATTGACGATGGGGCGTGGCTGGGTCTTCCAGCATGACAACGACCCGAAACACACAGCCAGGGCAACTAAGGAGTGGCTCCGTAAGAAGCATCTCAAGGTCCTGGAGTGGCCTAGCCAGTCTCCAGACCTGAACCCAATAGAAAATCTTTGGAGGGAGCTGAAAGTCTGTGTTGCGCAGCGACAGCCCCGAAACCTGAAGGATCTGGTGAAGATCTGTATGGAGGAGTGGGCCAAAATCCCTGCTGCAGTGTGTGCAAACCTGGTTAAGAACTACAGGAAACGTCTGATCTCTGTAATTGCAAACAAAGGTTTCTGTACCAAATATTAAGTTCTGTTTTTCTGATGTATCAAATACTTATTTCATGCAATAAAATGCAAATTAATTACTTAAAAATCATACAATGTGATTTTCAGGATTTTTGTTTTAGATTCCGTCTTTCACAGTTGAAGTGTACCTATGATAAAAATTACAGACCTCTACGTGCTTTGTAAGTGGGAAAACCTGCAAAATCGGCAGTGTATCAAATACTTGTTCTCCCCACTGTGTGTGTGTGTGTGTGTGTGTCTGAAGAATCAGCTCTTCGTTTGCAAAAGAAGTCCACAAATAGCCTGAAAAATGGCGCAGCTTTATTAATAACCAACTTATACGGATCCGGAGGAGACCGACGTCTACAGCAATCTACAGCAAGAACATGCCACGTCAAGCCTTCCTGAAAACACATTGATTCCCAGTCCATTTATATAGGGACACGTTTTATCAGGAAATCTCCGAGGGAACAAACAACACTGGGAGAGGTTCCTCCCACCGTTATCATTCGGGGGAGTCAGCCCGTCCTTATCAATTGTTTTTCTGGGCTCCGAGAAAACAGAACTGTAACTCACAAAGAGAAGAGTGTATGCTTAGCCAAACAAACCCATATATTTTATGGGTTTGTGTACATGAGTAATCCAAAGCATGTTTATACAGAGTCATGCGTTTGCTGAGATTAAAACAAAATATATATAGTTAACGATAGGTTCATGTCATTCTACTTGCATTACGCAAAAAAACAAGCGCATGTGGGCGTGGTTTTACGACCAGCCTCGAAAAAAGCACACGTATACAGTTTGTTCAGCATGACCTCATTTTAAGCCTTCCCTCATCCAAAACTAAAACGAAGCAAAAACCCTTTATTTACTTTATGAAAATAGCATTTCTAGACAACATTTAAATCATAACACATTACGCCTAACGTCTATAACTGAACTTTAGGCAATAACAAATCTACTACTTGACATTCCTTCCTCTTGTCTCGTCGAGACAAAGTATCTTAAGAGACAACGTGCCACATCGGGCTTTATTGAAAAATAATTGCGTAATGCGGGTATTAAAAAAATAATTGTGTAATGCGGGTATCTCCCAAGGGCATATCGTGCGCCCAAAGCGCCTCGCCCGTGCATTTGGCGAACGTGTCGTGTGGTGCGTGCTCGGAGCCTGAGGGCTCAAAACATGAAAGTTCATTAACGTTTCGGATCCACAACGAAGACGTCTGGTCCAGATGAGGTTCTGCTCCGCCAGAGGGTGCATCACTTCCCCTGCGGAACTGGCTCCCCCCACCCTTTGCAGACGCAGTCCTTGCAGATCTTCGAAGTTAATCAACGGTCATGCCCATGAGGTCCCTCACGTGTTGCTGTTCTGGGGAATACAAAATGTCGTCAGTATCTTGTGTCTCAATTTCCTGGTCAGGGTACAGAGCGTAAAAATCCGAATCCGAATCACTTGAAGCAAAGAGATCCGCAACATGTGGATCAAAGAGATCCGAAACATTTGGATCAACGAGATCCGAAACATTTGAAGAAAAGAGAGGGACTTCCTTTATGTCAAAGTCTCCCATGGGCGCCTGGTCGGCTTGCGGGTCTAGGATATCCACGTCGGGTCCCTCGACCGCCAGACCCAGTGTCGCAATCAGATCCATAGTTGGGTCAGAAGGGGGCGTGCAGCTGTCAGCTTGTAATACATAAGCAGCGTTAGCCAGTACACGCAAGGGGTTTATAGCACAAGTATCACAGTCATCACATACACCGTTACAGGCAGCAGCCAGTTCCCACATGGGATCCACACAAGTATCACAGTTGCCACAAAATTCAATGCAATTTTCTGGAGCGCCGGTCGCAACTGCCTTGTTGAAGGACCCGTTCAGGTCGACGGCCTCTGTGGTCAGAGCCATAGTTGTTGTCGGCGGCTTCTTCACTTTCCATCCTGTAAAGTACTTTCTCATACAGAGGAGGACTAGAGATTTCATTAGTGCCCCCCAAATTACTACCCCGATTATCACAGCCAGTGCGGTCAATAACCACTTCACTATGGTGCCCGTCCATCCCTGGAACCAGTCAGTGAGCCAGCTAAATGTATAAGAATTTTCGCGCGCGATCCGATCGATCCAATAGTATGTCATGAGCCGTAGCGGTGTCGTTTGCCACCTTTTCTAGGGCCAAAGCCAATTTGTCTATCCGGAAACTATCCATGACTGTGCCCGCTCCTGGGAAGAAGAAACCAAACACCTTTTCCCATAGACTCCCGTGTAGTTTAGTGGTTCCATCTTCGTTCATGACTGACCTCTTATTACGCCTGTCCAAGGACTTTGGGTCTAGCTCATCCAGTATCTCAACGTCAGGAAGGACTGAACCCAGATAACATGTGCCCCCCCAATTATTTGGTAAATAGGGGTAAGCCTTGTCGCCGCATATAAACATTGTCCCATGGGGTGGGACCAGGTGGGTGGATAAGCACTGGAGTCCCTTTACCACCCCATTAATCCTACTAACCCCCCTAGAGAATGTTATAGCCGTTATGTTGTGGTTGCGTTTATCTTGCAGTACTATTCGTAATGTAATCCCCGAGCTCCCTTGTCCCAGCTTCCTGGGGAGAGTGTAGGCGCATTCTGATTCTCCCATACGCAAGTGGCCGGAACCCTGGAGGCAGACCCTCCCTTTCTGTGGTTTGACCCAGACGGGGGCAGGCCTCTCGGCCACATGGGCAATCATTGGCGGGCGATAATTAAATTGTCGATTGCAACTCTTGCCGTTGTCAACCCCTTCTCTTTCCAGCGTGGTGACTAAACATGGGGAATCGATAGGTTGTGAGCAGAGGTCATTGAGGGACGAGGGTAGCACTATCATGTGTATTCCTGTGGTGCCTGCTTGGGGAAAGCGCATGCACGACCAGCAGTGTGTCCTATTTTGAATTGTTGCCACTTCCCTGGCCACTTTCCAATATGTGTTTTCACCCTTCTTTGGGGCCTTATTCTGGGGTTGTGGCGTGAGTATGTATTCGATGCATGGTATGTAGTTCTTTTCGCCACCGGCCGCGCCAGGGGTCCAGACGCTGCACCGGACCTGCATGGTCATGTCTTTCCCTAGGCGTGTGCGTGTTTGTAGCTTAAAATCAGGGGTTCCCCATTGGTATCCTGGTTGGGCCAAGGTCTTAATGCTAGCTTGCCCGTCTTCCCGGAACTCTCGTTGCTTTTGTAGTACCATGCCAACGCGTCCAGGCCCTGCCGACAGTGCTAGCCAATTTATGTTCACCCAATTTGTGTGCAGGGCTTTCTGTTCGAAACATGGTAGTGATACTCTTTGTCCCCATGTTACGGTGAGGTGTCGGGTTTCGTTTTCGCATCTATTGGAATCGGAGTTTCCCCTAGCTGCTGTCGCTATCAATAGTATTGTACCTATGATTAGGCCCATCCTTACTGTGTTCTGGGGGTGTGGTGTCTGGTGCTTGTATGGCCAACTTACAGTGCGTGGCGTGGATCCACGAAGTCTTGCCCTTGCAAAAGACTGCCGTTGGTGTAGTCAGCAACACCTGGACTGGTCCCTTCCACCTTGGTTCCAAGGCGTTCTTGCAGGTGAAGTGCTCCACGAACACCTGGTCTTTTTCCTCTGGTGGAACACCTGATCCACAAGTCTCCTGGGAGCGCCTGGTCTACAGGTCTCCAATTTCCTAATCCACTTTTTTCCAAGTGGATCCAATTTTATTCAATATTCAATTTTTAAATTCAATCCCATTTAATCCAGTCCAATTCAAATTAAATTCCATCCTTCTCTCAGCATCCCATTACCTGTTTCCAACATCAATAAAAATAAAATTATAAAATTAATAAAAAATCAATCATCTCAACTCTCAAATCGAATCAAAAAATAAAAATAAACGAAAATTACTTCAGTGAGAGTTTCAACTAGAATTAACACAAACAAACCACCATTAACCTCCATTAACACAAACAAACCACCATTAACCTCCATTAACACAAACAAACCACCATTAACCTCCATGAACCTCCCCCTATTATTTATTTATTTTCACGAATAAACAAATAATAGAAATAACCTGGTCTACTTCCAATTTCAATTCTGGTCAGTTCTGGTGTCTGGTCACACACAATGTTTTCCTCACCCACTGTGATTCGCTCAAAATAGATTCTCACTGTTATGTCTGAAATTAAGCTACCCTACTGGGTATTCGTGAAGGGGGTCCATCTTTCCCAACCCCTTCCTTCACACCAGCCACTTCACGTTGTCCACCATACTCACTGAATTGTCATCAATTCTGAAATTCGTCTCATGAAAACACATCCCAGAGTCTAGTGTAACAGCCAGACAAACACATAGACACGCTGAAGACCCCAGGGTACCCATCAAACTAGCTTGTCCCCAGATCAACAACACAGCGAAACATGTAACTTTACTAAAATAATCACTTACTCATAACTAGCTGGATAACTAGCATAACTAGCTCAACACCTGGAACTCATAACTAATACTCATACCACTAATTACTCATAATAACTCATAATTACTTCTGTAATTACTCATGCCAATACTTACTCAAAATAATGTAATATCCCAATCTTCACCCCTTATGCAAATCGAAGCACCCCGGACGATCCACAACCAATATCAACCACTGTAGCCGCCTTCCCCTCCAGGCAGCCACACACAGCCACATACATCTCCATCCACGTCACACAAGACAACAGCCAACGAGTGTGTCCACCACACAGAAACCTTTGGCAATGCAACAACCGAACTCCCAGACAACCAACAACAAAACCCAATCCATCTCCATGGCTCATCAAGCAGTTCCAACTTAATCCAGCTTCACATACCGATTTCCCCAAAAACTCGTGAAACTTCACCCCCCCAATTTGGAAAAGCCCTGGACTAAACCCTGACACCCTAAATAACTTCAGACCCATCTCCAATCTACCCTTTCTGTCAAAAGTTTTGGAACGTGCTGTGGCCACTCAACTCAAACATCACCACTCTGCCAATAACCTGTATGAAACATCCCAATCCGGATTCTTGGCATCATCATTGACCAAAACCCTCTCCTTTGAAAAATACACTAAACAGATCATAAAGACCTTAAACCTTAATCATAAAAACTGAAAAATGCTTCGCCATGGAATAGTCCACCACTCATGTAAATAATCATAAGAGTTCTGCGAAACATCTCCATCTTTAAAACTTAGCCAACCAAATTTAAACCACATGTTTTCCCCCCAAAAAACAAGTCACATTCTTTGTATATTGCCAACATTGTTCATCGTTTAAGTATCATCCAGAACTAAATTTTTATAAACCATCAACTTGTAGATGCATTTATTTATATCCCATTAACCCAAGAACTCTCAATTGCTTGGTTATATTTTAGTAATGTCATATATCCATATTTCTTTTCCAAATTGTTCCTGATATACACATTAATCCCATCTGTCTTCGTTTCCAGATGAACTCAAATCAGGAAATCAACACAAATCCTTATTACCTCCAATCAATTCAAAATTAAATCAAACAATTCAAAACCAGATCGGATCAGCGATCAGAAATCACTTTTCCAATCAACACATTCCAAGCAACAATTCATTCAAAGACCAAGCTTAAAAACACAACTCTCATCTTACTGTGACAAATAAGCAACCAACCTACTTCACACTAAAACAAATAACCTTTCATCACCCCTTTCTTCTCCACCGCCTCTTACACTTAAACAGATCATAATTACTCACTCATACACTATTGCCCATCACCCAGTTGCCCCAGACCCAAACACAGGTTTGAAATCCCAGTAGGTTGTTCTTCAATCCCAACCATCATGTGATCCCAACATCTCTCCATTTATTTCGTTCCTCATGGGGTTGGTGTTTTATGGCCTTTACCTCTTACCCAATCACACTGCACATTATTCCCCGTCCTTGATGGATAATTTTACATCCAGATGGGCACAGCATCCCATTTTTGGCGACCCAGCCCTAAAACAAGCCCCTGGACTCCTTGCAGGCTGGACCAAAACCCCTGGACCTGCCTCCATGGAACAATGACGCCTAAGCACTCAATTAGCCCTCCCAGTACCAAAGACTTACAATCAGACCGACAGACAGACAAATAACAGAGGCATGTCGCCAGCCCCAGCACAGGACATCCCCTTTCCGGGCAGGCATAATATAATCCACAGCATCGAAATGCCAATTTCTATCCGGGGCCTCGCAAAGCCAAAATCCATGCATGCGTGCTCCATCATGCAACCCGATCTGTACTCGGTGCGCCCGGCGCCCCCTATAATCAGTGAGTTATAATAACCACAATATCTCTGGCACCCAACTCGTGATACCACAATTTAATCCACGTTACTTGCATCTCTTCATCCTCACAAATGTCCTCCTCTTGACATGACTTAAATTAAATTCCAGCGTACTGTACCTGACGCGTCCAGTCGGCACCGGAAGTCTGTTTATTTCTTGAGACCCCTGAATCGGGACATCAACGACAATTACAACGACAAACAGGACTCGATATTCTCTGTTCATTAATTACGTACATGATTTTGGTTTTACCCACAATATATGTCCCGATATTCTCTCCAGATTTAGGTTCTATATCCTGTCGTTAAAGCAACACCCTGTAGACTGACTCCGCCTGTCGTTCTTCCAAGGTTAGTGAATTACCTCTGACCTTTCCCTTGCATATCTCGAACAAAGGTCAACTAAACTTTAAAAGGTCAAACTTCGAATTGGGGTAACCAGCGCTTTATTATCCCACAAGTAATGCAAGTCCGGCGACAATGGACAAATGACCATTAATGTGGCTCTACATAGCATAATGCTAACTTCTACGAATCCAACAACCGTCACACTTCGTCCAAGGACCTTCCGTACGAGGCGTGCTTCACAATGCCCATCGCACATCCTTCCTCGTTCGCACAACGCTTCATCAACGCACCTCCTCGCGCCCACACCTTGGCACAAGCCACACCACATACCGACAGTTGAAACCTCGACCGTCCTCCTTCCTCGGATCAGCGTTCTGTTGAAAACGTGACATTTCTGCCTACCTCAATCAGAGATCTCTCTGAATCTCATTTATTCGCACTGTATCTCACTTACTGTATGAACAAGACTTTTTGGCTCCGGAAATTAATTACTCTGTCTAGAAATCGTTTAATTTAACCATCCTAAATAAATCCATCCATCTATCCATCTTATAAATCCATCTTAAATAACGTATTCGTCCTGTGACATTGCCTGGCATATATGTCGCAGCCGGCCACTATTCCGACATGGCTCATGACTCATGTCTAATTCTGACAAGAAGATGAAGGATGAAGGACATGATATGAAGAAGAAGATTCTGACAAGATACTGACATGTGAACGTCCGACATCCAGCAAAGTCGAAATGACCCACAATGCATTTGGGCACACACTTCCTCTGAGAGTGGGCGAGTTATCGCCGGCACTCTGAGCAACCTCATACAGCACACCCGTGACTCGCGGCTCGCTCGGCTCCTGTCTGAACACACAATATCCCTCTACCCAAACTTCCACGGAGCCGCACGGCGGAAACGCAGGTTTGTACCACACTTTTTAGTTAAACGAACATTGCCAGGATTCTCGGATAGACGTTTAATTTCACAACACACATGACAAAAATCCGATTTAAATTCAGAGATCGCCGATCGACCTGGCACTACCATCTTAACGCCATGACGCCACGCCGCCCCCCCCGTCTTGGCGCGCACCCTCGTGCCTCCGCACGAATCTCAACACTCCCTGCACGCCGCTCTATTCGCGTTCCCGGCGGGGTTTACCTCACTTGGGACATGCCGTCGGCTGTCATAACAGAGAATTGTCAATAAAGAATCTATGACTTGACATGTAGTGAGCTGTCAGAACATTGAGCTGTCAGAACTCATCCCTAGCTAACAGGATCTCCGACGCTTGACCTCTCTGACCCAAAAATGCACTATATGACACCAATTCCAAAGGTGAGCTGCCTCAGCGATACATCCCACACATACAATACACAATATCTGCCATTGAATGAACTCTTCAATTCAAGTAAAACACACATATTGATTCGAATTCTGCAACCATCTCCAAGAAACCGCTTCATATCAACAGTAGATCGACAAGGGCACTCCGGGTGCTTTCCTGACCCGATTTATATCAATTCGCTTCCCAAACAACTCCCAAACAGATGAAAATCCGGACTCAGTTCAGGACCTCGCCTGTTCTCTCGGATAGACGTTAAAATGGACATTCCCGGCCTGAATTTCCCCCAAGTCGAGCAGATCGCTTACAAAGTTTCACACCGAAACCCTCTGCTTTGCACATGACACACAGACAAACACATTGGCCAGACACACACGTCAATTAACATCCCAATATACATTCATTCCTCATTCATGTTACGTCTCTCATTCAAGGAAAAGGATTTTTTGGGACGGGTTTGGACGGGGGGTGGGTTGAGGTGAAAAAAAAGGGAAGGCAGGGTGGGGTGTTGGGGTGTTGCCTAGAGCCCCGGGGCTGAGCTCAGGTCTTGGGGGGGGGGGTTGGGGGCATGGTGGCTACCTCCCCTTTCGCGGGGTCTTGGTCCGGATTATGGACGAGCGGCATTAGCCGCTGATTTACTTGTTTAACTACCTCCTTAATTGTTTTGTCCTGAACTTTGCTTCCTGAACTTGCTTCCTTTGGCTCTGAAGCTTCAAATTCCTACAATGCAGCTCCTGCTTCAATTTTCAATATTTCAAAACCTAACCTGTCCTTCTCACCCTGTGCCACCTGGCCCATTTCCTGTGAGCTTATTTATTTTCTCTTGTCCACCAGATCCTGGCCTGCTTTATCTGGACCTCTTGTCTAGAACTTCCTGGCTTGACCTCGTAGTTGTCACTACCTTCTTGTCAAACCTATGGTACCTGCGCATTTCCCTTTTCCTGGCCATGTCCCTTTGGCCTTCTAAGTTAACCTATGGCCTTTTATCTAAGTTTAGCCACAGCCCTTTGTTCCCTGGCATGCAATGGCATACCCCATCTTGTCTCTGGGCTGTTCCTTCCTGGAAAAATCTTGGCCACCTGGTTTCAGCCTATATGGCTGTCCGACCTCATTTTCCCCTCCTGGTGCTAACTGTAACTTTAAGCTTCCTGTTAAATCCTTACTGATATCCTGCGCAAAATCTATCCTTAGCTTTTTACCCTTAATGTTTATCCAGCGCAAATATTGTAACGTTACTCTTACTATCCTTACTTGTTTATCCTGGCTTTAACAAAGCTACGCCATTCTGAGGCCTAAATGAGCCTCTACTTACAATTTCTGTTCGAGTGCAGACAGCGGGGAAGACAAGGAGACTGAACCCACGCGAGGGAGGAAGGTACGAATTTGGAATAATAGCCCTCTGATATAAAACAACTCCCACCTTTACTCAAATCAACGTGCCGGCGCCGGCCTCAGGTCAGCCTTCCTCCTGTCCCTCGGGCTCCGTTTCCCGTCCTCCGCGTCTGTTGACACCCCACTCCTGGTACCATCTTTGAAGAATCAGCTCTTCGTTTGCAAAAGAAGTCCACAAATAGCCTGAAAAATGGCGCAGCTTTATTAATAACCAACTTATACGGATCCGGAGGAGACCGACGTCTACAGCAATCTACAGCAAGAACATGCCACGTCAAGCCTTCCTGAAAACACATTGATTCCCAGTCCATTTATATAGGGACACGTTTTATCAGGAAATCTCCGAGGGAACAAACAACACTGGGAGAGGTTCCTCCCACCGTTATCATTCGGGGGAGTCAGCCCGTCCTTATCAATTGTTTTTCTGGGCTCCGAGAAAACAGAACTGTAACTCACAAAGAGAAGAGTGTATGCTTAGCCAAACAAACCCATATATTTTATGGGTTTGTGTACATGAGTAATCCAAAGCATGTTTATACAGAGTCATGCGTTTGCTGAGATTAAAACAAAATATATATAGTTAACGATAGGTTCATGTCATTCTACTTGCATTACGCAAAAAAACAAGCGCATGTGGGCGTGGTTTTACGACCAGCCTCGAAAAAAGCACACGTATACAGTTTGTTCAGCATGACCTCATTTTAAGCCTTCCCTCATCCAAAACTAAAACGAAGCAAAAACCCTTTATTTACTTTATGAAAATAGCATTTCTAGACAACATTTAAATCATAACACATTACGCCTAACGTCTATAACTGAACTTTAGGCAATAACAAATCTACTACTTGACATGTGTGTGTGTGTGTGTGTGTGTGTGTGTGTGTATATATATATATACAGTGGTACCTCGGCTTACGAGTGCCCCAACGTACGAGTTTTTCGGGATACGAGCCGTCGCTCGGGCGGTTTGTTGCTTTGGGATACGAGCCGAGATCCGATGTACGAGCTCAAAAAATTTATTTTTTTGAATTTTCCGGTTGTGGCTTCCGGTTCCGGTCACGTGGTTATCTTGCCGTGAAAGCATCTCTGCTTGGATATAAAACACGCAATCGTCGAAATACATTAGCGAGGAATCTCCTTGCTCCAGCCGGTGACGTCATCGGCGGGGATCCCCGCCTCCAGAGTGGCTGGTCACGTGACCGCCAAAGCGTGTCGCGCGTGCGGGTATAATGAGCTACACCTGTGGATCACGTGACCACGGAAGCACGCCTCGCTTGAGAGGCATGGCTTTCGGTTTGCGTTTTGCTTTATAAGGCGCGATAAATGGGCTTTTGAGTGTTAGCGGTTCATGGCGTTGACGGTTCATGACGGTTCATGGCGTTGACGGTCAATAACCCATTACATCAATTTTACCAGGCACTGTACAGTAAGTACAGTGGACACCAAATGCACGGTGGAAGGCTAGAAGTAGAAGATCGTCCAAGACAAGTGAGAATAAGCCATACTTTGGAGATGACGTCATTCGCTGGTCCGATAACCAAAGATGTGGTATAAAAAACCAGGTGAGCTAACAATGCAGCAATGAAGGAATTCGGCCAAGGCACCGGCACACAACGACCTACCTACATCGAAAGACTCAATGCCAATGGTGACAGAAGCCAAGACGGCCGGCTTAAACACCGCCGAAAGACCACGGTGTACCAACTTACGATGCAGAACATCTTGCACTTAATATGATGACAACAGGTGCCATCCTCTGACGTACCATTACAGGTACAGGTACAGTACACGTGAGCACAGAGCAAAAGTTCACTGAAACCGAGATTAAGAAAAAAGAAAAAACACCTCGTGGTCCGTGCTCGATATCCGAGTTTCAATCTTTTCAAACACATGATGCTCTCGGTCACGGTATCTCCTGCGAGCTGCTTCTCCTTCAACCACACAAACAACAACTTCTCCATATCTTCATGGATAGAGGTCCAGTTTATTTCTTTACATTCTCTTGTATTATGTACAGTATATACGAGGTCGTGCTTGTTTATACATTATTTGTTATTTATAAAGTACATTTTTGTTATTTAAAAGCACCTAACAAAAAAAATTGGTGTTTTTTTTTTGAGGCTGGAACGGATTAATAGCATTTCAATGCATTTGAATGGGAAAATTTGCTTTGACTTACGAGCGATTTGGCTTACGAGCTCCGTCACGGAACGGATTAAACTCGTAAGCCGAGGTACCACTGTATATATATATTATATATATATATATGTTATATATATATATGTATATATTTTATATATATTTATATATATGTTATATATATATATGTATATATTTTATATATATATATATATATATATGTATATATTTTATATATATATATATATATATATGTATATATTTTATATATATATATATATATATATATATATATGTATATATTTTATATATATATATATATATATATATATATATATATATATATATATATATATATATATATATATATATATATATATATATATATATTTGTTGCTGGACTGCCGCCGGCCTTCTCCCCTTACCAAGGGGGGGTTAGTCCCCTTGTCTTTGACTGACCTGGCGGGACCCGGGACCAATGACGTCCTTTCCGGACAGCGCTAAATAGGGTTGTAGGCCGAATTCACTATTACCTAAGTACTAGCGCTGTCCTGAAACGAGGAAATAAGCCCCGCACGAATCACATGTGTTGGTGGATACGCCGAGTGGTAGCGAACACGTGACCCGAGCCGTTTAGTTGATGGAACCCGATTCTAACGATGTTATTCGTACCACGCTTAGTCAATGGATAAATCACAAAAGCGGTCGAATTGGAAAAAGGAAGAACAGATTTATTTACACTATTCACAATGGTTCAGAGAAAAATGACAGTGCAGCCTTAAAAACAGTCTTAACTTACTACCCAGACTACGGGCCCGTTTCACACTCAGACACTCACATGGGGATTGCAGATGAACAGGATGATGGTCCGCGTCCAAGGATGGCTCCCGTGCAGCTCTTCCTCCCGTCCCCGGCTCGCACCACAAAGCAGATGGTAAGAAGACAAGGCAGGAGCTCTCCGCGTGTCGTTTGGCGCACAAGGGTTAATACGCGGCGATTTGGTAGGGAGCGGACTTCGGCGGTTAATCACTGGCAGGTATTACAGCGGTTATTCACGTGGCTGAAGTCGGCGCTATTTGCTGGTTTGGCTGTGGCCGCGTACGTAATAGGCGAATACGGCCGTGTTCTCAACGCCTCTTCTTCTTCTCTGGCGTGTACGTTATACTCCAGCAAGTTACAGTTCAATGCCTCAAAAGAGAGTGATACGAGTCAAGTTCTCTGCAACGTGAGCCTTTCAACAAGTCCTTCTTCTGCGAGTGCTCCAATCAGTCCTTATTGCATCAAAGTCCCCTTGCGAGTCCTTTATCATGCGCCAATCGTGCAAGTCTTGTTTAAGGGCTTTGCGCAGCGACTTATATAGCGCTGCCCAGCCAACCCTCTGGAACTTACCAGACACGCCTTACCACGCCCTACCACGCCCTATCACGCCATGTCGCCTGAGCCCTGATTGGTTAGTAGCTCCTGAGCCCTGAACTAACTATGGAGGGCAAATCTTTCGCATTTATTGATGTTGTATGTACAAATCTCAAAACCGCAGCACTGCCCCCCTCCCTTACCAGGCTCGTTCCCGAGCCCAACCACACAAGTGAGAACGACTGGTTTTGAGCAAGGTTCAGGACTAGTTTTTGTGTGGTCTACGACCGGTTTTAAGGCTGCACTGTGTCCTCAGGTGTGGTTGCCCTCTAATATTTAATCTAACACCCTGTGTGTGACAGTTTTACAACACTAAATATGTCCCACCTACTGCGTTGTGTAACTAGCTCTAACCGACTCACACCCACAACTATCCGAATTACGGCATTTATTTTCAAACTATACATGAAACCGGTGTGGATCATGTTATTTACAAGACTAACCCTAGTCTATAACCCAAGACCTTTTATTTTTGGAAGAAAATTGGAGGGGAGAGAACACAGCAATGCATCAATGCATACACCAATACACCAATTACAAATGTCAAATGCACAATAATAATGACATCATAATAATGACATAATGTCATAAATGCACAATCACATTTCACAATAACCGTCGGCTTGTGCTGCTTGGCTGCGTCTTCCTAATTCCTGCTTCATCTCTTGGTGTGCCATCATAAAAACTTAAAGATCTTCTTTCCTGACACACCAGATACAATAAAATGCACAAACCGTGTCCGTTTTTTTATTTCTGCCAGCAGGGCCAAACTTAGGTGGTCCGACTGCGTGACATCGACGCCACATAAAACCAGTGGTCCGCAGGTGCAAGGTAATGTTTGCAGCAAATTCCTGCCCAGCAAAGGTGCAAAGCCACAGAACGTGTGGTCCATAGTGTGTATTGGTGCAGCAAAAGGTAGCACTGGTGCCGCCCAGGTGTAGCCATGTGCAGCTGCACAGTTCCGGGTCCCTGCACACTCCCCTAAAAAAAAATGGGTCCATGGGTGGGGAGGAAAGACAGAGCACAGTTCGCGGAGGCAAGGACGCAAAGGTACACACAATACAAGGTAATTCAACACGAGGGGCGCGGCGGAGTGAGCAGAGCAGACTCGTCCCCACTGTCCGTACCCCCCAACGTCGGCTACACTACAGTACCTTTGCCCCCTCCCTGTAATTACACTTTACAAATTCGTCGCTACGTCTTGTCTCCCATATCTCCCTCTAAGCCAAATTCGTCTGCCAATCCCTCCCAAGAAGGAAGAGATGGAATTACACGCATTGTCTCATCACGTCATGATGCGTCTTACATTCCAAATAGTTCACAAAACGTGGTGTGGAGTTCTGTCACCTTGGTGAGTGGATGTGGATGGTGCGAAGAGAATTTCATCCTAACTGTCCTCCAATCACATCAACTCTTTTACACTACCCGGGGTCTTGCCCTGCCAATCCAATTGGCTATCTTTACTCTATGTGGTTCTAAAAACCAATTCCCATTGACCCACCCTGTGGTGCCCTACAATTTGGGTCTCACCCCCAATTTTTCACTACTGTGCCCTCACACAATTTTCGGGGCTGGGTCGTGTGACTCCACTAGCAGGTCTACCTACCTGCGCACCTCCGCCACTGAAGTCGCCACCCGAGCTTACCTTGCTCCTTGCGACTACCTAACTGGGGAAGGCCCCTTCTGGCTCTCTCTCCCCCTGATGCCCTCTCTGGCATTGGGCTACCCGGGTCCTTCTCCTGGATCCTCGGGCCCCACTGAACACTACTAACTGGCTCCCAGAGCCTACCTGGCCGACAGCCTACCAGTGTCGGAGTGCCCCAATAACCATACGCACCAACAGGCCCACATGCCCAGCCATTTCCACAGACTCATGCACCAATCCAAGCACTTCATTGCCACTACCTGCACCACAGGTGTCAATATCCAACAATTTGCCTAAACCCTCTACCTAACTTTAAACTACCAACCCAGGGTATTCGTGAATAGGTCCTCCTTCCCCATTCACTCCTTCGCACCATGCATTCCACACTACTCATCTCCCACACCATTTATGTCGCACACCACTTTCCATACACACCAAATCTCCACTTGCACACCACGCAAGCTAATTCACTCCAACACACTCCATGTCTCGACAATACACCACCTCTGGTTATCCCCAACCATTGCCTCATTTAAACAAGCTCATTCACACAGATCCTCATTCAATTCCTCATTTCAACGATACCACAAACAGTGATTCTCATTCAATTCCTCATTTCAACAATACCACAAACACACAGCATCATCTAACTGACTACTTCCCCTACAACTCGTGCTCCCCGTCTTCCCTTACACTAAGCACATCCCTCGTCATTATCATCCATTTAATCTAACTACGTCCCCTCTACCTGTACAAATGTCACTACTTAAATCTCATGTCCCTACTGTCATTTCTAAATCCCGAACAATTATCCTAGCCCACCCTGGCTAGTTTTCACTGCCAACCCCATAATATACTGCTCCTTTGCCCCAATGTGAGGGATGGTAAAACTACCATCCCTCTACACCGGGCACCATTCGCAAACACTATCACCCCCCAGTCCTCTGCACTATGAGCCCCCGTCATAAGAGGTACTGGGTCCTGCCTCAGCCTCTAAAGCTGAGGCGATTCATGAGGGCGCCTGCTCGCCGGTGTGGGGTCTTAACCGGTCGGCATGGACGATCTGAGGGAGGGCTCATGGCCCCATTTTGATCTTAATGACCACGTCACAGATTTGCGCCAGGACGACCCCCGGGCTTTGCCAGGGTGAGGTGAGTTTAGGACACCTGCCCTTCCGCCTCCGGGGATTGAAGAGCCAAATCTTCATCCCCGGAGAATACTGACTCCCCTGGCTCCGGTGGTCGTACCTGCGCTTCATCTTGGCACCCGCCAGCTGAAGCTGGCGGCGTGCGAAGGCATGGACCCTCTCCATGCCTTCCTCTAGGTGACATGCATAGCCCTCCCCCGGCGGTCTGTTAGGGGTGTCAGGCACGGGACCATATAGCAAGTCGGCGGAGCCCGCAACTCCCGCCCGTACATGAGCAACGCTGGACTGCATGCAGTGGCCCCGTGCTGGCTGGTTCGGTAGGCCATTAACAAATACGGGAGATGTTCGTCCCAGTCGTCCTGACGGGTGGTGGTGAACAATGCCAATTGTTGAACCAAGGTTCGGTTGAATCTTTCCACCATCCCATCAGATTGAGGTCTAAAGGGCGTTGTCCTTGTTTTCCTAATTGACAGGAGCCTGCACACATCTTTTAATAATTGACTCTCAAAATTTCGACCCTGATCGGTGTGCAGCTCCTCCGGAATCCCATGCCGACATACAAATCCTTCCATGAAGGCCTGTGCCACCACCCCGGCTTCATGGTTGGGGAGGGCATAGGCCTCCGGCCACTTGGTGAACTGGTCCATTACAACGAGGATGTACTTATTACCTTGGTGGGTGCGGGGTAGTGGTCCCAGGATATCCATAGCCACCCGCTCAAGGGGGGCCCCCACCTGGTGTAATTGAAGGGGGGCCTTCATCTTCCGTGCTGGTACCTTTTTGGCAGTACAGGCGTCGCATCTCCGACACCAGTCCTGTATATCGCGCCCCATATTCAGCCAATAGAACCTCCGGCGGACCCGAGATGTCGTCTTTCTTCTGCCCAAATGGCCACCGGAGCGGGTACCATGCACCTGCTGTAATATTGTGTTCTTAAATTTGTCTGGGATTATCACCAACCACGGTGCCCGAAAAAGGCCAACCCCCGCTTGCGGGGAAAAATGGCCTCTAAAGGTTGTTTTTTTTTTTTTTAACCACCAGCCAGGAAGTTCTCTCAGAGGGAATCTCTACCCATTTGCGATACAAGATGTTACCTTTCAATTCCAGGGTTTGCCACAGCCCAATATGCCTTTGTTGGGGCCCCGAGGGGGGTGACCTCTTCCCCATTAGGTCTTTTTCCCATTCGGACCCATTCGTACACCGGTCCCAGTGTGGGATCCTCCCGCTGGGTTGTGCTCCAAGCCAAAGTTCCAAATTCTTCATCCGCGGTTAGTGGCAAGATTGGCCCTCTCACCCGGGTTGCACGGACTACGAGGGTAGGGGCGGAGTCTGCCAATTGTTCCCTCTCCTCGTGTCTCGCACAAAATTTACAGTTTTCCCCCAAACAAGGACGTCGAGAGAGTGCGTCGGCATTCCCATGGGCCTTCCTGGCCCTATGGGTCACACTGAAATCGTACTGCTGCAACTTTTCCAATCACCTTGCAATTTGGCCCTCCGGCTCCTTGAACCGGAGGAGCCATTGCAGGGAGGAATGGCCAGTTCAAACCAGAAATTTCCGCCCGTACAAGTATGGGTGGAAATGGCTCATGGCAGCCAGCATAGCCAATAACTCTTTACGAGTGACGCAATAATTTCGCTCGGGCCTACTCATGGCCCGACTATAATATGCGATCACTCTCTCCACGCCCCCTGTGTCAGGGACAAAACTGTGCCCAATCCTTCCTGGCTTGCATCCTTGTCCAGGGTAAATGTCCCTTCACTAGTGGGGTATGCCAGAATGGGTGAGGATGTCAAACACCCCTTCAATGCTAGGAAGGCCTCTTGGCACTCCCTTGTCAAATTAAATCTCGTCCCCTTCTCCGTAAGCCTGTGAAGGGGCCGGGCCAACTCTGCAAATTTTGCCACAAAACGCCGGTAGTAGGAGCAGAGTCCCAAAAATCCCCGCACCTCCTTGATGGTACGTGGTGCGTGTCACTCCTCTACCGCTGTAATTTTGCCTGGGTCTGTTTTTACCCCCTCGCGACCATTGACGTGACCTAGATAGGCCACCTCCTTAGCAAACAAAGTGCACTTACTCGGGCTCAGCTTTAACCCTGCCTGTCTGAGGCACCCAAACACCTGGTCCAAATTAGCTATGGCTTGTGGAAATGTTTAGCATGCACCAGGACGTCATCCAGGTACACCAGGCATGACTGCCATGGCATGCCGCCCAGTACATGCTCCATCAATCTTTCAAAGGTGGCGGGGGCGTTACACAAACCAAACAGCATTACAGTGAACTGATACGCCCCTTACCTGTGGAAAATGCCGTTTTCTCCTTCCCTGCCCTATCCATCTCCACCTGCCAATACCCACTCTTGAGGTCCAACGTTGAGAACCAATTTGAGCCCGCAACGGCATCGAGGGTATCGTCAATTCTTGGCGGGGGATACGAGTCTTTGATTGTCACGTTGTTTAGCTGGCGATAGTCCACGCAGAAACGCGTGGTCCCATCTTTCCTTTTGACCAACACAACAGGTGGCATCCAAGGACTTCCCGAGTGCTCAATGATACCTGCATTGAGCATCTTGTCTACCTGTTCATCAGCTTCCTCCCTCTTGCTCCAAGGGAGCCGTCGGGCGGGCTGACGAATAGGCCGGGCCTCACCGGTGTGGATCTGATGTTTCACCAGGCCCGTACGTCCAATATCCTCGGAGGACAAGGAGAAGATATCCAAATGGGTTTCAATTAATTTGTGTAAGGCCTCCCGCTGGGTCTCCTCCAACTCGACGCTACTTCGATTTACCATCTCGCAAATGGGATCGGGCCAATTCCTACTATTTTCTAGGGACTCCCTCCGGGACCGGCTCGGCTGGACGTTCTCGTCCCTCACTGCCGCGACTTCATTAACTGGGGTGCAGCCGGCTATCTTCATGCCCCGTCCTATTGTGCGTGGTTCTGTACTTATATTAATTACTCGGACAGCCACCACTGGCCCGTCCGTTTTTACGAGGGTGCGGCCCACGACGAAACCCGGGATGGACTGCGCTGCCACCAGTTCGACCAGGCCGCAGGACTCCTGCCATGTTGGGTGAGCTAGCCATCGAGCCGGCACTATGACTTCGGCCCTTGGGGGAATGGTCACGGCCTCAAAAGCCTCCAGCTCCGTCCTCTCGGCCGTGCTTACCCCCCCCCCCCCCCCCCATTGGCAGCTCTTTTATTTCCACTTGCAGGGTCGCCCGGAACAAGTCGGTTTTACAACCGCTAGCAGTCAACAAATCCAACCCGATTAGGCATGGGTCGCACACCTCCACCACCCAAACTTCTATCTCCCTCTTTACCGACCGTAACTTGAGGGTTACAAAACCACGCCCTATGATGGGGGCCATTACCCCGGTAGCCAACTGCAAACTATAATTTTCCAGACGCTGGATTTTATCCCAGCTGTCTGCACTCGAATCAAGGATCACAGGGCTGATGATCGTGGCGCTAGCTCCTGTGTCCACGACGGCGTCTGCCCCCACGCCGGCAATTTTGCACCGAATCGTCAAACTACCTGTACCAATTTGGCCACAATCGATGACCTGTCGCGTCAATGAGGGCTCTTCTCCATCCCCTACTGCCGAACGCGGCCCTGCATGCTCGGCACATCAGTTTCCCGGGCCCTGGCGTGGGGGGTTGTCTGGGTAAGGCTATCCTGACCCTTTCGAGGCGGAGTTTTTATTTTTATTTTTTTTTTATTTTTTTGTATACAAGATCGAGGCTCGTGATGGTCCCGGCTGCCGGGGTCCGTCCCGGCGCGGGGCTCGACACTCCTGCGCACGGTGACCCACCCGGTCACAATTAAAGCACCTCACCTGGTAAGGTGCTTGCCTCCGGAATTCCAAATTGCCCCCCCTGTAGGTCCTAATTGGGGCATTTGATCGTGGCCTACCGTGTGCCACCTCCGGAGCCACCTTCCATGGTCCAGATCCCGCGAAGCGCTGGTCCACCAGCCTTCGGACCATGTCCTCCAGGTCAGGGTTAGTTCGCTCGCTTCCCCGGGCCAGGGGCCTCTCTGCTTCCAAACAGGCCGCAGCGTCGGCCGCCTGGCTCAAGGTCTGCGGGTGCCACATGGCGAGCTGTTGGCGAAGCTCGTGGTCCGGGAAGGCCTGAATGAAATGGTCCAGCGCTAAGCTCTCGTGGGAGGTTGTGGCCATGACTGCATGCGCTATCCCCACTGCGCGGCGAATGTCGTAAACTAATTCCCCGATGGTCTCCTAGTCCGGGTGCTAAGCTAAATATAGCATAACAATTGTGCATTTTGTGAGGAAAGCACCAAATTTGGCACACTAGTCGACTATCATATTATGAAAAGATCTGGATATTGGGCCATCTCAGATTCAGAGATTTGATTTTTGCAAGATTTGCAGATTTTGCAGATTTGCAAGCTGAGATTGTAACGCCAGGGATGGCCGACTCCTTCTTGCGAGCTGCCCACGTCACCCGCACAAGAAGAGCTCATCAAATCACTGCAGTGGCACTGCTCATCCTGCAACACCGTGCGTATGAACGCCACTGTATGACACATGCTGATGATGCAGAAGACCTGCCTGAGTTCGAAGACTGGTGTCACCAGAGAGGAGAAGACATTCCCAACTTTCAGTACTGGGCAACTGTGCTGGAACTAGAGATGTTGGTACTGGTCTACGTGCGTTCTCTGCGGCAGGCTTCATTCACGATGTACCTTGATGCCCTGACGGAACTGGTCCCATGGTTCCATGCCTTAGACCACACACACTATGCCAGGTGGGTCCCTGTTCACCTGAGGGACATGGTTGCACTCCCAATGAAGCACCCCGATGTAGCCAGAGAATTCAGGGCTGGCAACTTCACTGTACAGAAGACGAAGAAGGTGTTCTCTTCGATCCCAATCGAATCGAAATCTTGCAAAAATCAAATCTCTGAATCTGAGATGGCCCAATATCCAGATCTTTTCATAATATGATAGCCTACTAGTGTGCCAAATTTGGTGCTTTCCTCACAAAATGCACAATTGTTATGCTAAGTTGCCCCACTATCCTGGGGTTTTCTCTTTCGCACCGCGAGCTGAGCTTTAACAAGCTCGCTCTGCTGTTCAACGCCAAATCGATTAATTAGGGCCGCACAGAAATCCGACAAGGTGATAGCACCCGGTGGTAACGCAGTCAAGACCTCCACCTCCACCTCCACCTCCACCGCCGCACCGCTGCCACAAGGTGTACCCCACCTTCGTCCGGGTTCCAACCGTTGCCCCTACACACATGGTCAAATTGCACAAGGTACGCCCTCAAATCACTCTTGCCGTGATACGGCGCGAGTGGAACCTTATGGCCGCCCGAAGGCCGGACCCCGTGCGTCGCTCCCTGCGGAATTAACGCGGGGCCGAACCGTTCGGGCCCCACAGTGCACTACTTCCCGCGGGCTCGCGTGCGTCCCCCGGCCCTCTAAATACTGCCCCGGTCGGTGTCGATGCTTGGGTTGCCTCCTCGCAACCCGCTACCCATTCCATACTCGCACACCCCGGCTCACAAACACCTCTCACACTCCCCATGGTTGGACATCCCTGCGCACAATCTCTCTCCATGCACTCCGGAACAGTCGCACACCTTACCATTGGCCTTTCACGAATGCCCAGGTCTATGCCAACTCCCAAGCTCGTCGAACCTCCCCTCATACCATACACATTTCCAACATTATCGCCACTCACCTCGGCGCTTCCTCTTCCTCGCTTCTCCTCCGCCACCTGCAAACTCATTATTTGGTGAGCAAGCACGTCATCACGATGTGAACACAGACCTTGCACATATTCCATCACCTCCTCCTTTATTTCTTTCTTAGTTTCCTTCCGTCTCTTTTTAATTTCACTTATCCCCTCTTCTACTTCCTCCAATTTTTGTTTCACCTCTTCTATTTCCCGGTGCGCCCCCTCAATTTCTCCTTCGAAGACCACCCTGGTCGTTTCTATATGGGTCCTAACCTCTCGTTCCCTCATCCCCAACGTCTCTACCACGTCATCTACCCTCTTTGTCAGCCCCTCGTGTACCATTTGACATTCTTTCTTCTTCGCTATTATTTTCCTTTTCATTTATTTTTGTGCTGATTTCAGTCCTCCTATTACGTCCGTGTTCTTACCCACTTGCTCCCTTAATTCCTGCTGTCCCACTGTCAGCTTCTCTACTTCCCTTGTCAATTCCTCAATACCCCCCATGTAATCTAGCCGTGCTCTTCCTTAACTCCCACTCCACGCGCTCCTCGCACTGCTTTACCTCATCGCGTACCAATGCGACCTCCCCGCTCAAACCGCACCTTATGTCCTCTCCCATTTCCTTTATTTCTTTCTTTGATGCCACCCTCATTTTTTCCAATTGGTCACCCATTTTGTTTTCCAATTTTTCCATGTTACCCCTTACTTCTTCCCTCATTTCTTTCATGTTATTCTCTTGGGTGTCCATTTTGTTTTCCAATTCTTTTAACCCATCCTTCATTCCCCAGGTGGATTTGTCACTCTGGGCGTCCAATTTTTCAGTCAATTTACCTAATTCTTCTCCCATATACGCCCTGAGTTGCATCATAAAAAGGCCTATTTCTATTGACGCTGCGGGCTCGGCCCTCGCCTGCACGTGTGAGGCGCCGCTATTTTCTTCTTCTGCTACCGGCCCCTCATCAATGTCTTCCTCCATTGCCAACTGTCCTTCTCGGGGGGGGGGGGGGGGGTCCTGGGTTATTAATTATTCTTCCTCTAATACCTCATCTTCTACCCCCACCGGCATTCGACCATCTTGGCTATCCATGGTACGAATTTAATTTGGATGTTTAAAACTAAATTTGGGTCGCTCTTAATTTTGGCCAAATTTGTCCAAAAAAAATTTGGTTAGGGTTCCAAATCCCACTCCCCGACACCAATTGTTGTGGGACTGCCGCCGGCCTTCTCCCCTTACCAAGGGGGGGTTAGTCCCCGTGTGTTTGGCTGACCTGGCGGGACCCGGGACCAATGACGTCCTTTCCGGACAGCGCTAAATAGGGTTGTAGGCCGAATTCACTATTACCTAAGTACTAGCGCTGCCCTGAAACGAGGAAATAAACCCCGCACGAATCACGTGTGTTGGTGGATACGCCGAGCGGTAGCGAATACGTGACCCGAGCCGTTTAGTTGATGGAACCCGATTCTAGCGATGTTATTCGTACCACGCTTCGTCAATGGATAAATCACAAAAGCGGTCGAATTGGAAAAAGGAAGAACAGATTTATTTACACTATTCACAATGGTTCAGAGAAAAAGGACACAGTGCAGCCTTAAAAACAGTTAACTTACTACCCAGACTACGGGCCCGTTTCACACTCAGACACTCACAAGGGGATTGCAGATGAACAGGATGATGGTCCGCGTCCAAGGACGGCTCCCGTGCAGCTCTTCCTCCGGTCCCCGGCTCGCACCACGAAGCAGATGGTAAGAAGACAAGGCAAGAGCTCTCCGCCTGTCGTTTGGCGCACATGGGTTAATACGGGGTGATTTGTTAGGGAGCGGACTTCGGCGTTTAATCACTGGCAGGTATTACCGCGGTTATTCGCGTGGATGAAGTCGGCGCTATTTGCTGGTTTGGCTGTGGCCGCGTACGTAATAAGCGAATACGGCCGTGTTCTCAACGCCTCTTCTTCTTCTCTGGCGCGTACGTTATACTCCAGCAAGTTACAGTTCAATGCCTCAAAAGCGAGTGATGCGAGTCAAGTTCTCTGCAACGCGAGCTTTTCAACAAGTCCTCCTTCCTCTGCGAGTGCTCCAATCAGTCCTTATCGCATCAAAGTCCCCGTGCGAGTCCTTTATCATGTGCCAATCGTGCAAGTCCTGTTCAAGGGCTTTGCGCAGCGACTTAAAAAGCGCCGCCCAGCGAACCCTCTGGAACTTACCAGACACGCCTTGCCACGCCCTATCACGCCATGTCGCCTGAGCCCTGATTGGTTAGTGGCTCTTACCGTTGCTGTCTCCGCCGCTCCACCTTCGACCCCGCGTTCCTCTTTTTCGGGCCTACCTCGTGTTACTTGACTAGGGAGCACCCTAATTCCCGGTGGAACAGCCAAAATGGGGCGCGGGATGGATTCTGCCCAACGAGATAGATTGGAGGGTGGTGGCAAAATGAAGGGGCCTAATCTTTTGTCTTTACACAACACAGATATTACTAAGGGAAATGGCCTATTCTTGCACATACTATGACATAACTAATACTCAAGGTGGCCTACGTGTTGCTCGTGGAACTAACTATGGAGGGCAAATCTTTCGCATTTATTGATGTTATATGTACAAATCTCAAAACCGCAGATATATATATATATATATATATATATATATATATATATATATATATATATATATATATATATATATATGACGGGTTGTCCCCCCCTTTGGAACTCAAGAAGAGGCACCTTCGAAGCAGCAAGTGAGGTTTAATAATCGAGCAAACACAATATTGCGGAGCACGCCTTGAAATCGCAGGGCCCTGTCACACAGGACCGTGCAAGTCCAAGCCGCACTAAAAACTCAGCAAAATACAATTTGTTATATACATGAAATAACAGAAAAAACGCTGCGCTGAAATATGACCTCAGACAAGAGAGATTAAGTTTAAAGGCACAGATGTGTGAAAATACGATAGTTCTCAGGCTATTCCTACCAACAAGCTGGGCTTTCCAAGGCCCAGCAATGCGTTCTCATAATAAGTTCAATGGGGTTTACATTTGGCAGTAAAACATACCGAGCCAGGCACATGCGAATCAAAGGAAACATATTAACTCATACTCTGCTCGAGGTTAACTGAAAGCAAAACAAGAATTAAATGACGATTCCCATAACTTTTCTCCCTTTGGAAGATGTTGAAAAACGTCTCCAAGGTTGGATTTGACCGAGCCGTGAAACAACATGTTTTGCATTGAATCTAGTTTTTTTGAAGCAAGCAAAAGAAAGACATAATTATATATATATTTCTCAGGTGCCCTGGGTCACGTGGTGCCCCCCATGGCCCCCCATGCCCTGCCCCCGACATATTTCTCCCTTTTGTCTTTGAGACAACACCTCCAAAAAGACAATTACGCCAGTGGGTCAACATCCCCCCCCAGGCATGCCAGGCGCGCAATGCGTCGCGCATGCTCAGGGAGAGACACCAGCCCTTAGTTGTGGCCGTCTGACATTCAACGCATAAATTGTTAGCCATAATTCGTGACAAAGACGCCTGGTTAGGAGATAGCTGCCGCCCGGCCGGGTTCTGAATCCACCCTCGCTGCAGCGTAGGCGCGACCGAGTCGCCAGCCAGATAAGGGGCCCTCCTTATGCAGGTGCGATCCTTGCGAATCAGGGCAAACAATCGACATCCAATGCCATCAAGCCTTGTACGTGTGATTGCTCTGCGGAAGAAAAGGTGGCACATCCATCATCACAAATCTCCTCATTGTCTGAATCAGCATCAGTATTCATAGTGTCGGGTGCCTTAAGCTGAAACGACCCCAAATTGCTTAATACTACAGGTGGTGTAGGTGGTGGTGTAAGTGGTGGTGAAGGTGGTTCTCCCGGATATCCCAGATATTTGTTTGCCATTCGCTCCTCACTACTTGCATAATAGCAATAGCTCTTAAAGGAACCTACACTACTTAAATCACGGGTAAAAGAATCCCAATCCCAATGAAGTGAACTAAAATCATAATCGTCATCAGAATCCCACGCATCAGCAGGTTCGTTGATTTCAAGCCAGGAATCGTAGACCTCTAAAGCCACATCCTCTTGCCACGAAACGTCTAGGCCGTCAACCCAGTCGTGGGTGTCCGAATCTTGCCATGAGACGATAGAGTTGGCCGGTTCGCCGAAGGCCTTTGGGTTCTTTCCATGTGGCGAGAGGACCATCTCGGTAGCATCAGTTGGTGTGGTCCATCCTGTGAAACATTTTCTCACACACACCATGATCAAATTCCTAGCCCCCAATTATGATCAGTCAATGGAGAAACTCACTACATTTTCTCCATCTTGCTTTGTTGTCTTCCTATGTGCAACCATCATTTTTTTGTAAACACATATTTGTAAACATCATCTCGTATTGCTTCCATCCCAGAAGTGTCTCAAAATCTGAAGCACAATTTTCCTATATATTTGCCTGCATTATTCACTCATGTCACTAATCATCCTGTGTAAACAAATTATCCACTGACTCATACCATAATTCACGTTATTAGCAGCTGGTAGTTAAATATCAAAATACATCAACTGGTATTCTTCCTTTGATAACCTCTCCCTTCTCATATTCAAGCGAATTTCACACCAGTATAAACCACTGGAAAAATATTCCCTTTCCCTGCGCTTTGTCCTAGGTTCTAGAACCTAGAGTCAACCATGTTGAGTAAACATTTCTTTACACATCTTCCTAGGGGAAATTGCCCTATCACCTCCCCTTATGAGCAATAATTAAATTGCCCAATGTACCTGATGGAGTTCTGTTCACCTGGTCTGCAGAGCTGTGACCCAATCTGCACCAGCACCCAATCACCTCTTCGATTGGGGTCAACCTGCCTGTAGCAATCTAACGCAACGTTATTAAACGAAATTCACAACTTTACATTCATTGGTCCCCCCAGTGCAAGCCAACCCCTTGTATCACCTTCTTATCACAAAAACAACAGTCCATAACTAACCACTTTCCTTTATTTCCTGCCTTTACCATCAACTTTTTCCAACCTTCTCCCTTTTCTCAGCAAATCCTGCAGATTCACTTGTCATTGACAAATAATTCATCTGATCCGACTTTCCTTTATCATCTTTGCACTTCCAACAACCTTCTTCAACACGTCCTCCCGAACCTTTTTCTTCAGACTCAACCCACATCAATACAATGTCCCCTTCCAGGCGCGTCTGTCTAGCCACTCACAAATTGTCCACAAGACAACATCCCCATCTTTCACACTTCAGCTCCCGAGAGCTCGATTTTGAACAGGGGTAAAACCAGCAATACTCAATTACCTTCTGCCAAGCAAGAGGCCAGAGCAGTATCACTCCCTCTTCCCTCTGCCCACCATAACTGGCAGACAGACAATGGTGAGCTACAAGCCCAACCCTACAAGGCTCCAGCTCCCATCCAAAGGATACAAACTCCCTCAGACTGGCATAATCTCTTTGCCAGGTTATGTACGAACCAAGACTGCAAACAAATAGTTTTCCAATAAAAATCAATTGTCACCCTATTGCACCATATTGGCAGAATTCACTTCAGCTCTCCACCACTCCCGTGTCGAGTGGCACCGCACAGCCTTGCTCAACCACACCAACACAGCACACACAAAACACTGAATTCATTTTCCCCAGAACCCCAAACTAGGGTAAGCCAGCCACCTTCTGAAGCCAGCCAGGTGGTAAGCCAGCCACCTGAAATCAACGAATCAATCAAGGAGAGGTGACCTTGGTCCCTCTTCAACATGCCAGTATTTTCAAAGCAAACCGTTTTGTCTCTTCTTTCCCAGTCATACAAACCAAGGCACACTTTGTCTGCACATGTACTTTAACCACGATTATATGAGACTTAACACTCGGACTGCTCCCAGGGAGCAGTCATAACTCGCCTCCACACCTCATCCATTATCCTTCCAATACCTTTACCTAGCTTCAGGAACACGCCTTGTTCCAGGTGTGTGCGCATCCACATCCTTAAATTGGGCGACCCCCATTTGTATCCCGGCTGCCCCTCCACCTGGAGCATGGCCACCCCCCAAAACGACATTGCACGAACCCCTTCAACACCTGTCTAAATAAACCTACTGCCATTATTCCCATGATCACTTTCAACGAACCAATTTTCCTAATCCACCCCCTCAACCCTCATTTCAATTTAAAGTCGATCCAATGTCCTCCAATACCTCTCCCAGCATCACACGCACTTGTTGCAGACACCTGTTTTAGCCTCTGGCCCAATAGCTGCCCAATATTATGAATATTCTCAATATCCCAATAAACAAATAATAACAAGAAAATAATCTGATCTATTTATTGAAATATATCTAATTCTCATGTTGGTCAATTTTCGCGCCCACAGTGACTCTCTCGTCAATCCTGCCATCCCATTCCCAACCACATTTCCAGCGAAGATGACGTCACTATTTCACACCTTTCCTCCCTTGAACAGCGGGAGTCCTCCAAGAGATGCATTCTGATGTAAATCACTTCAAAGCTCTCAATTAGCCCTCCTTGGAATCGTACTTTTAACATTACCGGCACTGCCCTTTCTTGGTTCAAATCTTACCTCTGACAGACACAAATTCATCTCCTCAATAACTGCAAATCCTCCACTGCTCCCACTCTATCCTGACAGACTGCATCACTGAAATAAAATCCTGGCTTCAAATCAACTTCCTCAAACTTAACTATGATAAATCTGAAATAATCGCATCATCTTCCTTCGAACTCAGAGCACACCGACACAGTATACATCAAACATTGGATTCATATTTCCACAGAACTCCACCACTCTGTTAAATTTAAACATGCCCAATGGGCAATCCACTCTGCTCAGGGCTGCAAAATGCTGGATTCTAACTTTCAGCCCAAACACAGCTCTTGTCCGCCAGACTGCAAAAATCAAAGCATTTTCAGTCCCCCTTTTTCCCATACACTAGCCAGTGTAAGCCAGCCAAACATAAACAGAGGTTCCAGCGAGCTGTGACCTCCATAACTCTAAACAAATCCACTGGCACTTTTAAAACAAACCTTTTTTTTTTTTCCAGTCACTTACTAAAATAAAGTGCAGCTCTTGTCCGTAGATATACATTAACCAAGATTACATGAGATTTGACAACAATAGTACTGCCCCGTGGAGCAAGGCACCAGAGACAACTCCCCTCTCCACCTGGACTTACCCCAGGTAGAATTTGGCTATTGACATTAATTTACAATGTTATTGGATTTAAACCATCATTGTACTTGCAACATCATCTACAAACCAATTCGTCTCCTCGTTGTATTAGGGGACATCTCAAATGTTCCACCACAATTCACAGCAGGTGACCACCCACCTGCCCTTGAAGTCCTTCTCAATCATCTTTCCCACGAAAATGTAATCGATTTGTCTGACGCACCACGTCTGTCCAGCAAATTTTTGAGACACCCAAGCATGTCATAACACATGGGCTGTCCAATTCTGAAATCTCACGAAACCTTTTCTGAGGGTCAAATGTAACAGCCAGACAGACCGGCAAATAGGCAGGGGCAAACCCCGAGGCCCCAGACACCATCACCACACACATACCCCGCATCACATAGGAGTATCAACAATTTTCATAGGAGTATAAGCTTGAAATATCCACCTGCTCTGATCCTCCAGAGCTGAGGAAACCAGCCAACCTAAGCCAGACAGCAAATGCCATGTGTCTTCGTCCCAAATCGAGGGCAAACACCCAGATCCCTAGCAACGCCCTAACTTTAACACAAGGCCTCCACCACGAACAACACCGTTCACACCACCTTCCAACCACTGCAGGTGCACCTGAGCTCCGTGGCACACCCGCAACTCCCCGAAATCAGTGTTCGGAAACATGACTCCATGGACGGCCAGAAAGCCAGACAAATACGGACACACACACACAGGGATAGACACAGGTGGGTTATCGCCGGCATTCTGAACAAATTCCCTATTCCTGCCCTAGCAACCCATCAAGTGTAACCCCTTTCACGAAACCGTTTCCTCCGATCTGGAGAACGACCGAGAGAGCTCAGAGCTCCCGTCCTTAAGTATCTCCCTTTATTCAACGCATTCTGCAATCCCAAGTCGGCCGAGTACAAGCCCCGGCCATGCCGTTGAATAAACACCCAGTCGGTTGACTCAGCCTATCATCTTTGACTTTTACTCCCATGCTAAATCTGGAGAGCTGTTAATGTGTATAATTACTCTTAATAAAAATCCAAACTGACACCATTTATTTCTTAGCCCCAAATTTACTCGGAATTTATTTTCACCTTACATCATATAAATAATATCATTCCATTGGAAAGGGTGGAAATGCGAATGGTTCGACAGATGTGCGGAGTATCGTTGAGAGAGAGGAAGACAAATGATGAATTGCGAAAGATGATGGGAATAGAGCCTGTGATTGATGCTGTGAAGAGGAACAGGTTGAGATGGTTTGGTCATGTGTTGAGGAAGGATGAAAGTGACTGGTTGAGAAGAGTGATGGAAATGAATGTAGAAGGAAGCAGAGGATGGGGAAGACCGAGAAAGACTTGGCTAAAGATGGTGGAAGAAGAAATGCGGGCAAGGGGGTTAACAAGGAGAGATGCAGAAAATAGGGCAAAATGGAGAAGATTGTCATGGGGACCGCAAGGCTAACCCCCGCTCTAGCAGGGAAAATGGCCTGTAAAATGCATGTTGTTGTTGTTGTTGTTGTTGTTGTAATGACAGATCATTCGTTCCCTTATACACACATACCATGTGACTGACACTTCATTCTCCATACAATACAGTATAAATTCATGCACACGGGATTATTCTTAATCTTGTTCTCATGCACACTTTGTACAATCTTGTTCTCAATATTTCAAGAACCTCTCCAATCCTTCCTGTGAACTTACCTGGCCCCTTGCTGTGAGCCTATCCATCCCCTTCAGGCTCACCTGTCCTGTTGGTTTCTACCTGGATTTCTTTCTTCCTGTGCTTTATCTGTCTCTTCCTCTGCTCTTGAAGGCTCAGCACTTCTCCTGCCTTTCTCCTACCTGGTGCCTGCGCTCTTCTTCTTCCAATTAAATTTATCCTTCTCCAGAAATCACTTAAGGTTCCTATTTCCAAATATGAGAAATCGCCGATATCTCCCTCGAAATGCAAATCTGGCATCCCACAGCCCTCCTTGGAAGCATGCTCTGCAATGCAGCACCACTTCCACTCAGCACACAACATACATGTGCTCACCCCAACACATCACTTCAGGCGATCTCCTCACTCGCGTTGTTCACAAAGGTGCAACCACAACACCTAGCTGCATCATTGTCTTCCATGCCTCACTGTTTCAATCATTGTCTCTGGCTTGTTATAATCCTCTCTCGCCTGCCTCGGGCACGCGAATGCGTCCCATGCTATGCACAGCATGATCCGCATTCCTGTCTCGATTCCGTCCCGCGAGGGCTGTTACCACATCACCACGGCAACCTGCCTGCACGTCTCGGCTCACGTGTTCACAGCTGGATTCTACGCCTCATGTATTATAATCCTCTGTTATTTCTCCTAACACTTGCTGCCTACAGCATATATTGTCAGAACTCCCTCCTTTTGGGTAAAAACGCACCGGATGTGCATGCCTTAAATCCTGAGACAGGATGAAGAAGGCCTTGGGGGGGGTGGTTTATCAGATACACACATCCAGTGCGTAGCTTAACTTACCTATCCAAGCCCTCGCCGGGGGTTTAGTCCTTATACCTATGACCTATTCTTATCCTTATTCTTATCCTTATCCACCTACGCCGGGGGCTAGGTACCTACCCCCACGCCAGGGACCTGAGGGCTATCCCTCCTAACCTAGGGCACCCTCCTTGCTCGATTTATTAATCCACTGGTGCTCTGCTTCAATTTGGTTTGAGATACATGCTCAGGCACAGTCCAGAGGCCCCACGCATCCAAAAGGAAGAGAGGAGGCTTTAAATTTGGGTGTGCAAATATGCTTACCTCAGCTCATTATTGTTGCCAGCGCTGTCCTTTTGCCTCTCCCCGACCTGAGGAGCGTGCCCCCCCCCCCCCCCGACCTGCACCTGGATGATCCCACTTCTGACACCAGATGACGGGTTGTCCCCCCTAGTGCTGTTAGCTAGATTCAAAATCCCGTCTCGGAAGCGTCTCGATAAATTTTCAATTTTCATAACGGGATCTCGGATCGGCTCGGTTCCCGGCAAAGTAAAAAAAATAAAAAAAAATAAAAAAAATAAAAAAAATAAATAAATAAATAATAAGGCTTCAAAAATAATGGAATTTCATTACAATATATAAACAACAATGAAAAAAATTCATTTCTGATGTTGAGTACTTAAATTCCGACTAAGCTTCCATTTACCGGGATGAAATAAAATACACCGCCTACATGCAGATGATCGGCCACCGACGGGACCGGGTTATCTCATTACAGATTGTATTGTCGTGTAATTTCTTGCTCGGAATGTCAGAGAGAGGGAGAAAATGTTTCTGCCCAGGCATATTCGAGTCCCGGTTGGAGTTTCATTATCATTTTGTGAGTTGTGATCGCCAAGGGGCTCGCTCCCCCCCCCACCCACCCCCGTTCCCCTCCCCTCCCCCGCCCGGCAATGCCGGGTACTTCTGCTAGTAAATTATAAAGCAGGCGGTGTAGTGATCACCCCCCCCCCCCCCCTCCCTCCTTATTTTGACTCTGTGACTAAAGTAAACGTAATCAACTTATCAGGCCTAAAGTGGAGATAAGATAACCAAAATACTTTCACATTCAAACCGTCACACCAAACCCCGAGGGATTCTTACAATTCATAGATTTAGCGTTGCAATTAAACATAAACGTTCATCAAAAACTCATTTCATAAAACTACATAATGTATTGTACTTGTATTAATACATTGTGTGTAGAATAATCCGTTATAAACGTGTTTTTAATCTAAATAAACATCGTCCCTCCAATCACGGGGCCTCGAGCGAGTCCCTCGATATTAATGTGCAAAAGACCATAGCAACCACATTCCGTAACTCGTCTCCAAGGACGGACAAGTGACCGCAGCGTAAGGCGGGGCGAGGCGGAGTGATACAGCGGAAGGATTCAACGGTTTAAATAAAGTCGTGATGAGGCGGATTTTCATTGTGACCTTCATCCTGATTTCGTTACTTCCGCCACCAAAGGTGGATGGAGGTTATGTTTTCACTCCTGTCTGTTTGTCCGTTTGTTTGTGAACACAATATCTCAAAAGGTTGTGGACGGATTCGGACGAAATTTTGTGGAGATGCAGCGTGTGTGACAAGGACGACATGATTAGATGTTGGTGTAGATCCGGATTCGGAATTCGGATTCGTTTGCAGTGCATTGTTTGTTGACAAGGGGAAAATCCTGGAACAGTGAGTTTACTTTATCTATCATCGTTTGTGTCAGTTCAGCTGCACTTGCGAAAAATGATGCTTGTGCAGAAGCAGAGTAATGAAAGCAAGGCTCAATAAATGCCTCTATTATGGAAAATATCTGCAAGAAGTTGGAATTTTAACCGGGATTTTTTTACCGAGAAATTGCGTCAATCAATTTATCTCGGGACCGTCCCGAGACCGTCTCGAAAGCCGAAACCGCCGGGATTTCGTCCCGGTCTCGGCTCGGTTGACAGCCCTAGTCCCCCCCCCATTGGAACTCAAGAAGAGGCACCTTCGAAGCAGCAAGTGAGGTTTAATAATCGAGCAAACACAATATTGCGGAGCACGCCTTGAAATCGCAGGGCCCTGTCGCACAGGACCGTGCAAGTCCAAGCCGCACTAAAAACTCAGCAAAATACAATTTGTTATATACATGAAATAACAGAAAAAACGCTGCGCTGAAATATGACCTCAGACAAGAGAGATTAAGTTTAAAGGCACAGATGTGTGAAAATACGATAGTTCTCAGGCTATTCCTCCCAACAAGCTGGGCTTTCCAAGGCCCAGCAATGCGTTCCCATAATAAGTTCAATGGGGTTTACATTTGGCAGTAAAACATACCGAGCCAGGCACATGCGAATCAAAGGAAACATATTAACTCGTACTCTGCTCGAGGTTAACTGAAAGCAAAACAAGAATTAAATGACAACGATTCCCATAACTTTTCTCCCTTTGGAAGATGCTGAAAAACGTCTCCAAGGTTGGATTTGACCGAGCCGTGAAACAACATGTTTTGCATTGAATCTAGTTTTTTTGAAGCAAGCAAAAGAAAGACATAATTATATATATTGTTACGGACGCGGTTAAAGGATGTTATTTTACCGAGCGGTGGTATTACCGCGACCGAACAGTTATTCCCCGACTAGAACCCGATTCAACCCAAACGTTGGCCGTATCGCACCGCAGCTGCTCAATATGGAAAACTCTAAAGCGACCGAATGCAAAGAGGAAAAGGAAAGAGATGAGAAAAGGGGTTGAAAATACTACTAAATTTATTTACTATTTACAGGCTCAAAGTAACCAAGGAAGAAGGAAACATAAGAAAATAATTTACAGAAGATATTAGAGACACAGTGCAACGCTAGCTTACCTACAGTCTTAATTAACCCAGGGACAGAACAAACAAGGACAGACTCACGCGGGGAATGATGATAGGACTGGCGGGAGATGGATGGCTGGCGGGATAGGGAGGTCCAACGGGTCCTGCCGCACGATCGACTCGTTGGGCAGCCGCCGCTCCTTCGCGGCCCTGCTCCAAACTGCCGTCCAGGCCTCACGCTGCTGTGGCTGCAGTTTCGGTGGCTCCAGCTGCAGTAAATGCAGTTTCGGTGGCTCGAGCTGCAGTAAATGCAGTTTCGGTGGCTCGAGCTGCAGCTCAACTCTGGACTTCTCCCGGACTCAACTCAAAGCGCCTCTCTTGGACCGAACTGCTTGGACTTCCTCTCGTCTCTCTGTAAAAGCTCATCTCCTCGGGAAACGCCCTGCCGTGGGTTATATAGGTCCCGCCCCTCAACCTTTGCGAACCTCCCCGATCGCTCTTCCTCCGCCCTCTTTAGCCAAACCCCTGGCTCATGGTTGGTCGAGTGGGGCTGGCTCACTCCTCCCCTCTATGACGAGGTGGAGACACGCTTTTATTCTCCGACCCTGCCTCGTGGTCAATGGCGGCAATTGGAGGGGAGGTTCTTGGCAATGGCACTCGAGGCCTGGCAACGACGAAAGGGGAAATGAAAGTTTTGGGAATGGGAATGAAGGGAATCTATCTCTTTCACTGGTGCAATGGAGTATTTCAATTAATGGGAGACACAGCCTTACCCTAAAACACATAATAATATATAAGTATCGAACAGGGGTTTTCTATGATTGGCTGTGGTGTGGATGCTTTATGGACTAATTATGGGACGCCCTTTGACCTTTACACAGCTCCGGAGGCAGGAGGGGCCATAATCCAACAATGTTCATCACCATCTCCAATATAATACAACACAATCAAAAAAATGCAATCCTCATATCCGCAACAATATATGTCTCAGGTGCCCTGGGTCACGTGGTGCCCCCCATGCCCTGCCCCTGACATATGTATGTATATATATATATATATATATATATATATATATATATATATATATATATATATATATATATACATATATATATATATATATATATATATATATACGTATATATATATATGTATATATATATATATATATATATGTATATATATATATGTATATATATATATATATATATATGTATATATATATATATGTATATATATATATGTATATATATATATATATGTATATATATATATATATGTATATATATATATGTATATATATATATATATGTATATATATATATATGTATATATATATATATATGTATATATATATATATATATATATATGTATATATGTATATATATATATATATGTATATATATATATATATATATATATGTATATATATACATATATATATATATGTATATATATATATATATACATATATGTATATATATATATATATATATATATATATATATATATATATATATATATATATATATATATTAGATATCTCTGTATTTCACTGTCAATTGTTTTGCAATTTTTTATTTTATTCCACTTTGGCATTATGGGGTGCCGTATTTTCCGGTGTATTGACCACACCTCTGTTTTTCACCTTCATCAACAAAAAATTAATACTCCTGGCAAAGCTTCGACAATACTCCTGGTGCTGACGGGGCCCCCACTGGTGGTGGGATGATGAAGTTGGAAAGAGGATTGAATAGAAGAGGAAGAAGTTCAAGGAGTGGAAGAAGGCGAAGGGTACGGGAGCAGAAACAGCAGAGCATGAAAGTTATAAGGCAGCCAAGAAGGCTGCAAAGACAGAGGTAGCAAAGGCGCAGGAGGCATGTAGGAAAATGTTCGGAGAACGCTTGGATTCGGAAGAGGATCAGAGAGCAGTATTTAGGATTGCAAAGCAGATAGCGAAAGAGAGGTGTGATGTGATGGGGGTGAGTTGCTTGAAGGATGAAGTGGGACAAATCGTTGTGGACCCAGATGGAATTAAAGGAAGATGGAAAAGATATATGGAAATGCTGTTGAATACAGAGAATGAATGGGATGGCAACATAGAGAGTAACCCAGTTTTAGGACCGGCAGAGAAGATAACTGAGAAGGAAGTTGAGGAAGCGATAAAAGCAATGAAGAGTAGAAAAGCGGGAGGCCAACGGGAGTTGTGGGAGATATGTTGAAGGCAGCAGGAAGTTGGGGTGTGAAGACAATGACAGAGATCTGTAATCTGGCGGTGAAAGAAGGCCGCAATCCAGTGGATTGGAAACTGAGTACCCTCGTCCCTCTATACAAGGGGAAAGGTGACCCCCTAGAGTGTGGCTCGTACCGAGCGATAAAGTTATTGGAGCATGGAATGAAGGTATTGGAAAGGGTGTTGGAGAGGAGGATAAGGAAGAAAGTGAAGATCGACGACATGCAGTTTGGATTTATGCCAGGAAGAGGAACGACAGACGTCCTTTTTATTGTGAGGCAGTTGCAGGAGAAGTATATGGAGAAGAGGAAGAAGTTGTTTCTTGGGTTTGTTGATCTGGAGAAAGCATTCGATGGGGTTCCACGCAAAGTATTGACATGGGCAATGAGGAAGTTAGGAGTGGAGGAATGGTTGATCAGAGTAGTGATGGCAATGTACAAAAGAGCGCGCACAGCTGTAAGGACGAAGGACGGGAACAGTGGTGAGTTTGAGGTGAAGGTGGGAGTGCATCAGGGGTCGGTACTAAGTCCACTACTATTTGTAGTTGTGATGGAGGTGCTGGCTCAGAACGTAAAGGAGGGTTTACCGTGGGAGTTGTTGTATGCAGATGATCTGGTGTTGATTGTGGAAAGTATGGGTGGACTAAAGGAAAAGATGAACAAGTGGAAGGAATGTATGGAGACAAAAGGTCTGAAGGTGAATGTCGGAAAGACGAAGGTGATGGCAAGTGGTAAAGCATGTGGTGAGGTGGAAAGAACTGGGAAGTGGCCCTGTGCTGTGTGCAGGAAGGGTGTCGGAGTGAACTCCATTCAATGTACAATGTGCGCTGAGTGGGTTCCTCAAAAATGTAGTGCTCTGAGAGGGTCATTAACCAGTGTAGCAGCTACATTCAAATGTAAGGTGTGCACAGAGGGAGCTGCAGATGGAGGAAATGTTGTTGGATCTTGGAGACGGCGTGAAGCTGGAAGGGGTGAAAACATTTTGCTACCTCGGAGACATGCTGAATGGAGAAGGTGGATCAGACTCGGCAACGGTTGCTGGAGTGAGATGTGCATGGAAGAAGTTTTGGGAACTGAGTGGCGTGCTGATGAGGAGGGGAGTGTCGTTGAAGCTGAAGGGAAAGGTGTATGCTGCTTGTGTGAGAAGTGTTATGATTTATGGGAGCGAGACATGGGTAATGAACGTAGAGCAGCAACGAAGGTTGGAAAGGGTGGAAATGCGAATGGTTCGATGGATGTGCGGAGTATCGTTGAGTGAGAGGAAGACAAATGATGAATTGTGAAAAATGATGGGAATAGAGCTGTGATTAATGTTGTGAAGAGGAACAGGTTGAGATGGTTTGGTCATGTGTTGAGGAAGGATGAAAGTGACTGGTTGAGAAGAGTGATGTAAACGAATGTAGAAGGAAGTGGAAGACGGGGAAGACCGAGAAAGACTTGGCCAAAGATGGTGGAAGAAGAAATGCGTGCAAGGGGGTTAACAAGGAGAGATGCAAAAAATAGGGCAAGATGGAGAAGATTGTCATGGGGACCGCAAGGCTAACCCCCGCTCTAGCAGGGAAAATGGCCTTAAAATGCATGTTGTTGTTGTTGTTGTTGTTGTTGTTGTTGTTGCAAAGCTTCATGATTTAGAACTGGAAATGAGTGGAACTGGAAATGTGTCAATCAGTGACAAAAACATCGAAATGTAATCCATTTTAAATTCATGCGATAACACAACAAAATGTTTAAAAAGAAGTCAAGGGGTGTGAATACTTTCTGAAGGCACTGTATCAGGAACAATTGATGAACGAAAATGTATTTTATTCGTTTAAGTGAAACCTTGGTCATTGCAGCAGTGAGTGCTTGTTTGGAATATGCTTATTATGCAAATGAAACTATTCGATTGCGACGCTTGTTTAGGATTCGGTCACAAATACATTTGTTTTGCCTCTTTGCAGGTATCACATGACAAGACTGACCTCAATGTGGGAAACAGTCCACCAAACTTTGCAAGGGAAACATTGGTTTCCCTTCTGACTGCAATGCTTCAGGAGGATCCAATGGAGAGGCTCACTATGACGGTGAGGGATTGACAGTTTTGAACTGCAGTGTTTTATTTGCAGGAACAGTAATGTTCAAACATGCTAGGGTTACTGACCTCTTGTTATTGTGGATCAAAATGCAATTGCTCATCAGTGCAGGTGTTTCCTGATCCTTTCTATATTTGATTCCAACACATCCATTGTTTTGCAGGAGATTGTGAACCACACTTGGTTCAAGGAAAATCACCCGGTGGAATTTTGATGGTAACCGGCACCTCTTTGGTACTCTTTTTGCATCTTCAATTCTATTGCTTCTCTGCAAAATAGAGCGTAATGGAAGAGCATTGTGATAGAGGACGTGAACTTATAATAGGGCAGCAGGGCGAGTCTTGAACAAAATAAACATAAACTTCTGGTTCCAGGTCCGAGTGCGTTAAACTTCAATCGTGCCATGTGCCTTTCCAGTTTATCAAAGCTAAGTGTTTGGACCAGATCCATTCTCTCCATGTTTGCAGCTCTGCCACCAGCAGTGGGTGTAGGTTATGTTGTTGTCACCACTCTGTCTATTTATTACTTGCAAAATCGAAGATTTTTCAAGTATATTGGTCACTTGTGTTTGTGGTTCTGTCTGTCTGTTTGTTTGTTTGTTACTTGCAAAATCGAAGATTTTTCAAGTATATTGGTCGGTTGTGTTTGTGGTTCTGTCTGTCTGTTTGTCTGTTTGTTTGTTTGTTACTTGCAAAATCGAAGATTTTTCAAGTATATTGGTCGGTTGTGTTTGTGATTCTGTCTGTCTGTCTGTTTGTTTGTTTGTCACCGGCCTACAGGTCACAATTTTCAACCGATCGTCACCAAACTTCACCAAATGGTGGAGTTGGTCAAAAGCCAGAAGCCTATTGTTTTGGGGTCAATAGGTCAAAAGGTCAACATAGGCCAAAGGTCACCAACTTTGCTAAATTTCTAAAATCCTCAATTTTCATCCGATTGACTTGAAATTTGAAGACCACTTGCATATCTGGTCACTGAATTCAACCACCAAGTATTTTTGAGGTCAGCATAGACCAAATGATCAACATAGGCCAAATTTCTAAAATCCTCAATTTTCATCCAATTGACTTGAAATTTGAAGAGGACTTGCATATCTGGTCACTGAATTCAACCACCAAGTATTTTTAGGTCAACATAGGCCAAAAGGTCAACATAGGCCAAATTTCTAAAATCCTCAATTTTCATCCGATTGACTTGAAAAATGAACAGCATTTGCACATTGTCACTAAATAGCGAAACTAACTATTTTTGAGGTCAAAAGGTCAAAGGTCAACTCAAGGTCAACCTTCCAAAATCATCATTTTTCATCTGAAAAATCGTCACTTTTCATCCTGTTGACCGGAGCTTTGATCAAGATTGTAAATTTAAACTTCATGAAATGGACAATTTGCTGTATCATTGGAAAACTTTGGGGGGGGGGGGGGATTTTGCAAGTATCGTGTTACGCATGACGTCTTCTTGTTACTTGCAAAATCGAAGATTTTTCAAGTATATTGGTCGGTTGTGTTTGTGATTCTGTCTGTCTGTTTGTTTGTCACCGGCCTACAGGTCACAATTTTCAACCGATCTTCACCAAACTTCACCAAGTGGTAGAGTTGGTCAAAAGCAAGAAGCCTATTGTTTATGGGGTCAATAGGTCAAAAGGTCAACACAGGCCAAAGGTCACCAAATTTGCTAAATTTCTAAAATCCCCAATTTTCATCCGATTGACTTGAAATTTGAAGACCACTTGCATATCTGGTCACTGAATTAAACCACCAAGTATTTTTGAGGTCAACATAGGCAAGTATGTTGTATAAAAATTATAGTATAAAAAAATTCCGGCAAATATGTTGATCTGTTCGTTTGTCTGTCTGTTTGTCTGTTTGCAGCACTACGTCTACACCGTTGCACGTAGAATCGCCAAACTTTGCACACGTATTTGTCTTGCCCTCTAATATATTGTGCCCAAATGATGACGTCATCAGTCACGTGGTTCGGCCGCCATCTTGGAAAAACCGAAAAACGTTGCACCTCCATATCTCCGAAAGTGCTCAATAGAAAAAATTGAGACATGGCCCATTGTAAAGAACTCTCCATGTGGAATAAAATATGTTGATGATGACGTCATCTGTCACTTGGTTCGCCCGCCATTTTGGAAAAACCGAAAAACTTTGCAATTCCACATCTCCAAAAGTCCTGAATAGAAAAAATTGAGACATGGCTCATTGTAAACAACTCTCCACGGGGAATAAAATATGTTAATGATGACATCATCGGTCACGTGGTTCGGCCGCCATATTTGTCCTAAAATGGCCGATAAAAAAGAACATTCCGGCAAGTCCTCGGTCTCTGACCGATTTTTCATTACTTGCCGGAAAAATTTCCGGCAAGTATGTTGATCTGTTCGTTACTTGCCGGAAAAATTTCCGGCAAGTATGTTGATCTGTTCGTTTGTCTGTTTGTCTGTTTGCAGCACTACGTCTACACCGTTGCACGTAGAATCGCCAAACGTTGCACACATAATGGACTTGCCCTCTAATATACTGTGCCCCAATGATGACGTCATCGGTCACGTGGTTTGGCCGCCATCTTGGAAAAACCGAAAAACTTTGCACCTCCATATCTCCGAAAGTGCTAAACAGAAAAAATTGAGACATGGCTCATTGTAAAGAACTCTCGACGGGGAATAAAATATGTTAATGATGACGTCATCGGTCACGTGGTTCGGCCGCCATCTTGGAAAAACCGAAAAACCTTGCACCTGCATATCTCCGAAAGTGCTGAATAGAAAAAATTGAGACATGGCTCATTGTAAAGAACTCTCAATGGGGAATAAAATATGTTAATGATGATGCCATCGGTCACGTGGTTCGGCCGCCATCTTGGAAAAACGGGAAAACTTTTCACCACTATATCTCCAAAAGTGCAGAACGGAAAAAATTGAGACATGGCTCATTGTAAAGAACTCTCCATGGAGAATAAAATATGTTAATGATGACGTCATCAGTCACGTGGTTCGGCCGCCATCTTGGAAAAACCGAAAAACTTTGCACCTCCATATCTCCGAAAGTGCTGAACAGAAAAAATTGAGCCGGCTCATTGCAACGAACTCTCCATGTCGAATAAAATAAGTTAATGATGACATCATAGGTCACGTGGTTCGGCTGCCATCTTTGAAAAACCGAAAAACTTTGCACCTCTGAATCTCCGAAAGTGCTGAATAGAAAAAATGAGACATGCTCATTGTGAAGAACCCTCCATGGGGGAAAAAATATGTTAATGATGACGTCATATGTCACGTGGTCGGCCGCCATCTTGGAAAAACGGCAAAACTTTGCACCACTATATCTCCAAAAGTGCTGAACAGAAAAAATTGAGACATGGCTCATTGTAAAGAACTCTCCATGAGGAATAAAATATGTTAATGATGACGTCATCAGTCACGTGGTCGGCCGCCATCTTGGAAAAACCGAAAAACCTAGCACCTCCATATCTCCGAAAGTGCTGAATAGAAAAAATTGAGACATGGCTCATTGCAAAGAACTCCATGGGGAATAAAATATGTTAATGATGATGTCATCGGTCACGTGGTTCGGCCGCCATCTTGGAAAAACCGAAAAACTCCACCTCCACATCTCCAAAAGTCCTGAATGGAAAAAATTGAGACATGGCTCATTGTAAAGAACTCTCCATGGGGAATAAAATATGTTAATGATGACGTCATATGTCACGTGGTCGGCCGCCATATTTGTCCTAAATGGCCGATAAAAAAGTACATTCCGGCAAGTCCTCGGTCTCTGACCGATTTTTCATTTGTCTGTTTGTCTGTCTGTCTGTCTGTTTGCAGCACTACGTCTACACCATTGCACGTAGAATCGCCAAACTTGGCACACATATTGGTCTTGCCCTCTAATATACTGTGCCCAAATGATGACGTCATCGGTCACGTGGTTCGGCCGCCATCTTGGAAAAACCGAAAAAAATTGCACTGCTATATCTCCGAAAGTACTTAACAGAAAAAATTGACATGGCTCATTGTGAAGAACTCTCCATGGGGAATAAAATATGTTAATGATGACATCAGTCACGTGGTCGGCCGCCATCTTGGAAAAACGGCAAAACTTTGCACCACTATATCTCCAAAAGTGCTGAACAGAAAAAATTGAGACATGGCTCATTGTAAAGAACTCTCCATGGGGAATAAAATGTGAATGATGACGTCATCAGTCACGTGGTCGGCCGCCATCTTGGAAAAACGGCAAAACTTTGCACCACGAAATCTCCAAAAGTGCTGAACAGAAAAAATTGAGACATGGCTCATTGTAAAGAACTCTCCATGGGGAATAAAATATGTTAATGATGATGTCATATGTCACGTGGTCGGCCGCCATCTTGGAAAAACGGCAAAACTTTGCACCACTATATCTCCAAATGTGCTGAACAGAAAAAATTGAGACATGGCTCATTGTAAAGAACTCTCCATGGGGAATAAAATATGTTAATGATGACATCATAGGTCACGTGGTTCGGCCGCCATCTTGGAAAAACCGAAAAACTTTGCACCTCCATATCTCTGAATGTGCTGAATAGAAAAAATTGAGACATGGCTCATTGTAAAGAACTCTCCATGGGGAATAAAATATGTTAATGATGATGCCATCGGTCACGTGGTTCGGCCGCCATCTTGTAAAAACGGCAAAAACTTTGCACCACTATATCTCCAAAAGTGCACAATGGAAAAAATTGACATGGCTCATTGTAAAGAACTCTCCATGGGGAATAAAATATGTTAATGATGACGTCATCGGTCAGGTGGTTCGGCCGCCATCTTGGAAAAACCGAAAAACTTTGCACCTCCATATCTCCGAAAGTGCTGAACAGAAAAAATAGAAACATGGATCATTGTAAAGAACTCTCCATGGGGAATAAAATATGTTAATGATGATGTCATCAGTCACGTGGTTCGGCCGCCATCTTGGAAAAACCGAAAAACTTTACACCTCCATATCTCCGAAAGTGCTGAACAGAAAAAATTGACATGGCTCATTGTAAATAACTCTCCATGGGGAATAAAATGTGTTACTGATGACGTCATCGGTCACGTGGTCGGCCGCCATCTTGGAAAAACCGAAAAACTTTGCACCACTATATCTCCAAAAGTGCTGAACAGAAAAAATTGAGACATGGCTCATTGTAAAGAACTCTCCATGAGGAATAAAGTATGTTAATGATGACATCATCTATCACGTGGTTCGGCCTCCATATTTGTTCTAAATGGCCGACAAAAAAGTACATTCCGGCAAGTCCTCGGTCTCTGACCGATTTTTCATTACTTGCTGGAAAAATTTCCGGCAAGTATGTTGATCTGTTCGTTTGTTTGTCTGTCTGTTTGTCTGTCTGTCTGTCTGTCTCTGTTTGCAGCACTGCGTCTACACCGTTGCACGTAGAATCGCCAAACTTTGCACACATATTGGTCTTGCCCTGGAATAGACTGTGCCCAATTGATGACGTCATCGGTGACGTGGTTCGGCCGCCATCTTGGAAAAACCGAAAAAATTTGCACCTCTATATCTCCGAAAGTGCTGAATAGAAAAAATTTAGACATGGCTCATTGTAAAGAACTCTCCATGGGGAATAAAATATGTTAATGATGACGTCATCAGTCACGTGGTTCGGTCGCCATCTTGGAAAAACCGAAAAACTTTGCACCACTATATCTCCAAAAGTGCTGAATATAAAAAATTCAGACATGGCTCATTGTAAAGAACTCTCCATGGGGAATAAAATATGTTAATGATGATGTCATTGGTCACGTGGTTCGGCCGCCATATTTGTCCTAAATGGCCGATAAAAAAGTACATTCCGGCAAGTCCTCGGTCTCTGACCGATTTTTCATTACTTGCCGGAAAAGATTCCGGCAAGTATGTTGATCTGTTCGTTTGTTACTTGCCGGAAAAAATTCCGTCAAGTATGTTGATCTGTTCGTTTGTATGTCTGTTTGTTACTTGCCGGAAAAGATTCCGGCAAGTATGTTGATCTGTTCGTTTGTTTGTCTGTCTGTTTGTCTGTCTGTTTGCAGCACTGCGTCTACACCGTTGCACGGAGAATCGCCAAGCTTTGCACACATATTGGTCTTGCCCTGGAATAGACTGTGCCCAATTGATGACGTCATCGGTGACGTGGTTCGGCCGCCATCTTGGAAAAACCGAAAAACTTTGCACTTCTATATCTCCGAAAGTACTGAACAGAAAAAATTGAGACATGGCTCATTGTAAAGAACTCTCCATGGGGAATAAAATATGTTAATGATGACATCATCAGTCACGTGGTCGGCCGCCATCTTGGAAAAACGGCAAAACTTTGCACCACGAAATCTCCAAAAGTGCTGAACAGAAAAAATTGAGACATGGCTCATTGTAAAGAACTCCCCATGCGGAATAAAATATGTTAATGATGATGTCATATGTCACGTGGTCGGCCGCCATCTTGGAAAAACGGCAAAACTTTGCACCGCTATATCTCCAAAAGTGCTGAACAGAAAAAATTGAGACATGGCTCATTGTAAAGAACTCTCCATGCGGAATAAAATTTGTTAATTATGATGTCATATGTCACGTGGTTCGGCCGCCATCTTGGAAAAACCGAAAAATTTTGCACCTCCATATCTCTGAATGTGCTGAATAGAAAAAATTGGGACATGGCTCATTGTAAAGAACTCTCCATGGGGAATAAAATATGTTAATGATGATGCCATCGGTCACGTGGTTCGGCCGCCATCTTGGAAAAACTGCAAAAACTTTGCACCACTATATCTCCAAAAGTGCAGAATGGAAAAAATTGAGACATGGCTCATTGTCAAGAACTCTCCATGCGGAATAAAATATGTTAATGATGACGTCATCGGTCACGTGGTTCGGCCGCCATCTTGGGAAAACCGAAAAATTTTGCACCTCCATATCTCCGAAAGTGCTGAACAGAAAAAATAGACATGGATCATTGTAAAGACCTCTCCATGGGGAATAAAATATGTTAATGATGACGTCATCAGTCACGTGGTTCGGCCGCCATCTTGGAAAAACCGAAAAACTTTACACCTCCATATCTCCGAAAGTGCTGAACAGAAAAAATTGAGACATGGCTCATTGTAAATATCTCTCCATGGGGAATAAAATATGTTACTGATGACGCCATCAGTCACGTGTTTCGGCCGCCATCTTGGAAAAACCGAAAAACTTTGCACCTCCATATCTCTGAAAGTGCTGAATAGAAAAAATTGAGACATGGCTCATTGTAAAGAACTCTCCATGGGGAATAAAATATGTTAATGATGATATCATCGGTCACGTGGTTCGGCCGCCATCTTGGAAAAACCGAAAAACTTAGCACCTCTATGTGTCCAAAAGTGCTGAATAGAAAAAATTGAGACATGGCTCATTGTAAAGAACTCTCCATGGGGAATAAAATATGTTAATGATGACGTCATCGGTCACGTGGTTCGGTCGCCATATTTGTCCTAAATGGCCGATAAAAAAGTATATTCCGGCAAGTCCTCGGTCTCTGACCGATTTTTCATCTGTCTGTCTGTCTGTTTGTCTGTCTGTTTGCAGCACTGCGTCTACACCGTTGCACGTAGAATCGCCAAACTTTGCACACATATTGGTCTTGCCCTGGAATAGACTGTGCCCAATTGATGACGTCATCGGTGACGTGGTTCGGCCGCCATCTTGGAAAAACCGAAAAACTTTGCACCTCTATATCTCCGAAAGTACTGAACAGAAAAAATTGAGACATGGCTCATTGTAAAGAACTCTCCATGGGGAATAAAATATGTAAATGATGACATCATCAGTCACGTGGTTCGGTCGCCATCTTGGAAAAACGGCAAAACGTTGCGCCACTATATCTCCAAAAGTGCTGAACAGAAAAAATTGACATGGCTCATTGTAAAGAACTCTCCATGGGGAATAAAATATGTTAATGATGACATCATATGTCACGTGTTCGGCCGCCATCTTGGAAAAACGGCAAAACTTTGCACCACTATATCTCCAAAAGTGCTGAACAGAAACAATTGAGACATGGCTCATTGTAAAGAACTCTCCATGGGGAATAAAATATGTTAATGATGATATCGGTCACGTGGTTCGGCCGCCATATTTGTCCTAAATGGCCGATAAAAAAGTACATTCCGGCAAGTCCTCGGTCTCTGACCGATTTTTCATTTGTCTGTCTGTCTGTTTGTCTGTTTGCAGCACTGCGTCTACACCGTTGCACGTAGAATCGCCAAACTTTGCACACATATTGGTCTTGCCCTGGAATAGACTGTGCCCAATTGATGACGTCATCGGTCACGTTGTTCGGCCGCCATCTTGGAAAAACTTTGCACCTCGATATCTCCAAAAGTGCTGAACAGAAAAAATTGACATGGCTCATTGTAAAGAACTCCATGGGGAATAAAATATGTTAATGATGATGTCATAGGTGACTCCATTATGTCATAGGATGTCATAGGTGTCATAGGCCGAATTACTTTTAATTCAGCTCTGTCCAGTAAGTATGTGGAGCTAGAACCTCCCCAGATGTGAGAGCTGCACTCTATCACCCCACCCCACCCCACCCCCCGCTCCATCCCCTCCCGGCAAAGCCGGGTACTTCTGCCAGCATGGAATAAACGAACAAACGCAATCAAACAATAATAAAAATATATCAAATTCTAACAACAAAATAACCAAAAATAGCAGAAAACTTAAAAAGATCAACAAACAGATATTATGCATGTAATTGTTTTTTATGCTGGCCTGGTGTTGGCTTAGCAGTTAGGGTGCCAGCTTGGGATCCGAGGATCCTGGGTTTGAATCCCGGTCGACCGCTGAATTAACACCAGGGGGTTGACTCAGCCTGTCATCCTTCCGAGGTCGGCAAATTGAGTACCAGCTTGCTGGGATGAATGATCCCGGTGTGTACCCCGGTTTAGAATAGGTCCACCGTATCCCTGCGCATCGTAAGAGGCGACCAAGGGTTGGCATCAGGAAGGGCATCCGGCCATAAAAACATTGCCTCAAACAGGGAACCATGATTGTCATGGGGCCCGCAAGGCTAACCCCCGCTCTCGAGGGGAAAATGGCCTTAAAACGATCATTCATTCATTCATATTCCAAAGGGTAATTCTAATTGGTTCTAAAGGTATATAAACGATAATTCTAATTAATGCACATCGGATTTTTATGTGAAAAAATAAGGAATATTTTTTCACATAAAACGGCTTTTTTCCGCGCAAAAAAATTATTTTGCTATTTCCGGAGAAAAAAAATATTTCGCCCTTTTTCGGGAAAAATAAAATAAAATGCCCTTTTTGGTCGAAAATGTCTGGCAACGCTAAAAAAAAATTAGGGAATTTTTCGAAATTTTTAACTGCGATCGAAATTTTTAACTGCGATCGAAATTTTTAACTGCGATCGATCTCAAAAACAAAACGTTGCGTCCACTTGCGTGCGTTGCGTCCCCAGCGTGTACAGCAGTGAGGCAGTGTACTACAGTGAGAGAGTGTACACAAGTGTGAACAAGTCTCCTATCAAGATGAGTGCTGCTCTTCGTGACAAGTGGCTGAAAGAATTCAACGCTGGCGGCGATGGGGCCACCTTCAAGTACGTGTCGAGTGACACGGCTTTCTGTCGAGCTTGTGAAAAGACTTTCCGGGCGAAGCAGAAGTCTGAGCTGGCCCAACATGTCCGAGGAGACCGCCACAAGAGCAACTTGGCCTTGAAGAAGAAGAGGACGGTCACGCAAACCACCATGGAGGACTTTGGTGGCGGAAAGAGGCACAAGTGCGACGTCGTGGCTCAGGAGCTGTGCCAGGCCATGCTGGCCGCTGGCATCCCATGGTCGAAATTGGAAAACCCTGCCCTCCGGTCGTTCCTGGAGAAGCACATCACTCTCCAGATCCCCGATGAAAGCTGGATTCGAAAGCACTACCTCGACAAGTGCTACGACGAGGCCTTGGCGGGGATCCGTGCCGACCTCGGACAGCAGCCCATCTGGCTGTCCGTCGACGAGATGACCGATTCGGCAGGTCGATATGTAGCCAACATCATCACGGGACGCTTGTCCAAGGAGGGGTACTTTCGTCCCCACCTCGTCCAGTGCATGTTTCTGGAGAAGACCAACTCCGGGGAGATCGTGCGCGCAGTCAATGACACGCTGCGCTATCTTTGGCCTGATTTCAAGCCGGAGTGCCTCAAGGTCCTCGTCAGTGACGCCGCGGCCTATATGATCAAGGCCGGCCATGCCCTGAAGGAACTCTTCCCGGACTTGCTGCATGTGACTTGCGTTGCCCACGCGCTCCACCGTGTCTGCGAGACAGTCCGAGAAATGTTCAAGGACGTCAACGACCTGATTGCCACGACGAAGAAGGTGTTCGTCAAAGCCCCGTCGCGTGTTGTCCTTTGGAAGGAGCAGCAGCCCAATCTTTCTCTCCCCCCGGAGCCCATTCTGACTCGGTGGGGGACGTGGATCGACGCCGCGGTGTTTTACGCCAAGCACTTCGAGGCCGTCAAGGACATTGTGGACCAGCTGAACGATGACGACGCGATGGCAATCCGGAGTGCCAAGGACCTGTTCGGAAAGGCGGACATCAAGCTCAGTTTGGTCTTCTTAAATGCCCACGTGTCATTCATCCCGAAGATCCTTAAGCAGCTGGAGGAGGCCGACATGGAGCTGGCCAAGGCCTTCCAGCTCCTTGATCAGGCCAAGGAGGAGCTCGAAAAGATCCGAGGCTGCCATAAGGAGATCCTGCTCACCAAGTTCAAGGCGGTGCTGCAGCGCAATCCCGATTTTGGTGTGCTGAGGACAGTGGCTTTGATCCTGGGTGGAGATCAGCACGGATCTGAGGTTGGTGTGCCGGCTGGAGTCAAGCTTGCCGACATCCCCCTCTTGAGGTACTGCCCCATCGTCAGCGTCAACATGGAAAGGTCCTTCTCTGTCTACAGAAACGTCCTCACCGACCGCCGACACTGCCTCACCAAGGAGAACATTACCAAGATAATGATTTCAAACACCTACTTTAACCGTTCCTAAAAGGGTCTTGTCAATTTCTTCTAGTCCTCTACTTATCAAACAATGCGGTTGCAATAAAGGTACCTTAACGTCATTTTTTACCTGTTTACTAGCCCAGAGTGCTTAATGTTGTGCAGGAAAAAGCTTACCATTTTTTGTTCTTTTTTTGAATGATTTCTGAAAAACTTGGTAATAATAAAAAATGAATAAAACGGGGGAAAAAAATATTTCGGGATTTTTTCACATAAAAAAAAAAAATGCCGCTTTTCAAAACATAAAAGGCCTATTTTCTTAACATAAAAATCCGTCGTCTACTAATTAATAATAACGGGCGATTTCAAAGGTTTCTGAAGGGTAATTCTAATGGATTCTAAAGGGTGATTCTCATGTGTTGCAAAGGTTTAAAAAGCTCAGGTCCAAATAGTTATAATGGGTAATTCTAGAGGGTTCAAAAGGTTAATTCTACAGGTTTACAAAGTGCAACTTGATTTGGGTTTTAATGGCTGGTTTTATGGGGTTATTAAGGGTAATTGTAATGGGTTTTGTGCGTTTCTCGGCTTTGCCAATTTCATATTAAAATGCCAAACAGAACCGCTTCCTTCGGACACTGGTGCGATTTTTTTTTTTGGGTTTAAAAAGTCGAATTGTTCCCCAATTTATCGGGATTTGTTTGGGTTGGGTCTTAAACGTTATCAGCGGCAATCAAAAATGATATCACATAAAAATGATATCATCAGAATAGATCATGGAAGAGCTGAAAATGCTTTAGCTTTGTGAGGCCTCAAAGCACGGAACTTTTAAACATGAATAAAATCAAAACCTGAGACCCCACAAACACACCACTTTGTATGGCGTATCCCGTAGGGCAAAGCCGTATAGATCAGTGTTTGTCTGTCCGTACGTATGTATGTCCCTCACAAACGTACACCAATCAAGTTGACGATCTGGTCACATGACAGGGATGGTGTGATGTGACTATGTCTGTGATGTCATTGCAATGTACGATGGCCGATTCCACACACCGCCATTTTGATTGAAATGCCATTCAGGATGTACATACCTGTCATATATCACAATCACCATGCTCTACCTTTACGTTTTTCATTTCGTGGGAAACACAAACAACCCGATTGTTAAAATGACCATCAAAAATCGAACCATCAGCTTTACGGGTCTTCAAATACATACGGAACGGCATATAAATCAAAATGGCGGTGTGTGGAGCATCAGCTGCTGTACGACGTAATGACATCAGACCTAATCACATCACCCTGTCATGTGACCAGATTCTCAGCTCTGATTGGTATACGTTTGAGGGGACATGCATACAAACATGCATCCATACATACATACATACATACGGACGGACAAACTGTTCTAGACGGCTTTGCCGGATGGGCTACTAAAAATTTAATACTTACATTATTTGCTAACTGGTATCCCTACCCAGGTCATACTATCCTTTTCAACTGAAGTATCAAACAAGTCCGGCTACACCGCTGGTAAACTTTTTATCTTGTTTTCTTCTTCTCAGGAAACCACATCAACCACAAACCCTTAAACATATCGCCGGAAAGCCAAGGTCCCAGCCCCAGGAAGAAACGTTTGGGGTCCCGGGAACTCATCGTGGATCAGCGAGCAGGTGGCATCCCGATATTGATCTCGTCTAATAGCCCTGCGTCAACTCGTACAGGAGTTCGATTATCGAGTTGACAGGAAATGTTTTAGTTGAAAATACTTGTACAGGAGTTGGATTCCCGAGAAAAGCTCCTGAGTTGACAGGAAATGTTTTGGTTGAAAATACTACAATGGGAGTTAGATTGTCGTGAAAACCTCCGGAGTTGACAGGAAAGGTTTTGGTTGAAAGAAAGTTTGACTGGCCTATACAAGTAGTTATTAAGTTGAGAAAGTTCCATCTGGAAATCGTTCTGGTCTACAGCGATGGAACTCTACCACAGGTCATGATGATTGGAGTGCAATTATTCGGTACGTTTAGGCACCTAATCCAAACCTGAACCCAAACCCTAACCCAGTTCTTCTCCTAATGGCCCCATACCTGTTTCCTTAATGGAAAACTCCACACAGCGTGTGAGGTTCTCTCTTCAGGTGGAGAAATCTCACAATCTTTCCTTAATTTCAAGGTAGTTCCAATAATTGACTTCATATTGCTGCTACGATAATGAAAACGCCTTACTTTCCTGTCTGTTCTTTTCCAGATAGCTATTTGAGAGTCACCATGATGCAGGCTGGTGGCCCTCAGATAAATATCTCCTCAATGTCACCTCCTCTTTCCCCTCCCAAATGTCTGGCAATCTTGCCATACTTTCCAGGTCACTCCAATAAAGAACTCAATGGCTGGTGACACAGAACTCCAATCAACGAAACTTCCTACTTTCCGATATGCTCCTCTTTTTCTGCTCTTTTCGAGATATTAATTTGATGGCCGCTTTGATGCAGGCTGGCGGCCTTCAGAGAAATATCTCCTCAGCGTGACCTCCTCTTTCCCCTCCCAAACATCTGACAATAATGCCATACTTTCCATGTGAGGAATAATTTACTCCATATGGCTGACGTTAAACGAAAATTAACAAAACTTCTTACTTTCCTGTCTGTTCTTTTCCAGATAGCTATTTGAGAGTCTCCGTGATGCAGGCTGGTGGCCCTCAGAGAAATATCTCCTCAATGTCACCTATCCTTTTCCCTCCTCCTCCAACTTCACCATCCCATATAAAAGCTTAAGGATAAACTTCGATCTTCCTCCCATTTTTATAACAGTTTGTGATAAGAAGGCACAGGAGGACGAAAACGGAGAATCCCGGGACAAAAGATACGGACATAAAAACGGACAGATAAAAAATAAAGTACACTAGCGATTCGATAACTTGAGTCCAGTATCCAACAAGTAAATAAATGAGCAGAAAACATAATCGGGCATTGAATGCTCTGGTTTACATTGAAGCAAGGGAAAACCCTCCATTACATGATGCATGACATGATGATGATGCACAGGTGTGGGTGTGTGTGTGTGTGTGTGTGTGTGTGTGTGTGTGTGTGTGTGTGTGTGTGTGTGTGTGTGTGTGTGTTTCTCTGTGTACCTGTGTCTGTCTGTGTCTGTTTCTCGGTGTGTGTGTTTTTCTGTGTGTGTGTGTGTGTGTGTGTGTGTGTGTGTGTGTGTGTGTGTGTGTGTGTGTGTGTGTGTGTTTTTCTGTGTGTGTGTGTGTGTGTTTTTTCTCTCTGTGTGTGCATGTTTCTGTGTGTGTGGGTGTGTGTGTGTGGACATGTTTGTGTGTGTGTGTGTTCGTGTTTCTCTGTGTGCATTTTAAAAATTCGGGATCTTAAGTGGTCTATGGGGAGTTTGCCCCACAAAATAGGTATTTGCTTTATTCTTCGCAACTACACATGCAATTCTGATGAAACTTGACTACAACTTTCATCACCCGCGTTGTACCAAAGTTTGTTGAAGGCATTAGAAAAATTGGGGTCTGAGGAGGATTTCCCCCCCCAAAATAGGTATTTTTTTGTTTGCTTGTTTCGTCTTATGATTTCATTGGTCTGATTTTTACATGCTGCCCTGTCTTCTCGCAACCATTGAAATTGGTTTAAAATACCGTGATACTGTTTAAAATACCTTTAGTCAGTGCAGTGTACTGCTTTATTCTTCCAGTTGAGCACCCAGGGGTATTGCCCCTATTTTTTCAAACCTTCTGCAGTTTCACACATGGAAATATCTCCTCAATGTAACCTACACTTTCCCCTACACCACCAACTTCACTGTCCCAAATGAAAGCGTGAGGTTCAACTTCGATTTTCCTCCCATTTTTCTCTTCAAGGTAGAATCGTCTTCTGGAGTCTGTTTTATCGTGCTCTTTCCGCCAGATCTTCAAGTTTGCTGTCACACACCACCCTCACATTTAGTTTGGTAAATCTTTTGGGTTCAGTCTTTCAGATTTTTCCGCCCTCTCGTACCTGAGATTTCCCTCCCAGTCATTGTGTTGTAGTTCAGTCGGCTGTCCTCACATTCTTGTTCAGGTAGGAGGTCTTCAAGCCAATGAAGCCTTTGTCGCTCCTGTGTGAAGCGGGGCCATCGCCGTGAAATATAAAACACACAGGAAATGGCGCTTTGTGCTGAGGCGCGGCGGTGATGGTCATGGTTAACTTAACCCCCGACCAGACAAAGATCCCCGGGGGGTTAAACAACACTTGGGGACGATCAAAAGAATCTAGAGGAATTGGGAGAAAATGTTTAATGAGTTTTGGTTCTGTGACGGTGTGGAAAGCACGGTGTACCATGGTGCGTTGCACCAGCCACATGTGGCGACGGCATATTCAGCTGAGGGATATCTGTGAAGGGTCCTGTGTCCTGTTTGCTGCTTGCCCAGGCACGGCACGAGCAGTGGGCGTAGCTACCGCGGCTGGGTTCTCCAGACGGAAACCCCTGCAATCAATTGAGCAAAATAAATTAACATCAAGATTAAATAATCTGGAAGGATTAAATTAACAAAGTAAATTAACTAAAAGCGTATAACAGATGTGAGTCTTTGGTGTCCTTGTGTTTATACTTCAACCTTCCCACGCCACCTCCCCCCAAGCCCTCTCCCTCCAACACATTCCCGATGTACCTGCTCTCAAATGTTGTGTTTATGTGCTTCCCCTTCTCTCCCCATCTTGTCTACCGCTCCCCTTTTTATATGCTATGTTTGTTTGTCTGTTTGATTTGTTTGTGTGATAAATGTTAGCTCTTTCACGAGCCTCGATTATGTATACAAAAAAAAAAAAAAAAAAAAGTCATGGAATTTATCATTGCAGTTGGCAGCAAATCCTTGATTTCTCCAATGGACTGATCTCAGATCATCAGTTAAGTTTCAGAGCCAGTCATTATACCTTAGACAAGCTGCTTCTACTCCCCCAACAATGGATGAAAGCCCTCAATCTCAGACATGAAATGAGGCTCGTCTCTCTGGACATATCTCTAGCATTTGATCCAGTCTGACACCATGTCTTGATCTCCAAACTCTCTGCTTGTGGCATCTGAGGCTACCACCTCTCATGGTTCACTGACTTCCTCAACCTTTGTATTTGAGGTGTCACTCTTAACGGGGTAATCTCATGTCCTCTCCCCGTCAAGACAGGAGTGCCTCAAGGCAGTGTTTTTGACCCAGTCTTGTTCCTCATCTAAATCAATGGTCTTTCTTTACCTTTGAGCTATTTGTTCACAGTCTTACCTTAGAGCTGTTTGGTCAGGGTTTTGAGCCTTGCCCAGACTACTGTAGTCAGATTTGTGGTTTACAAACAGGACCTTGAACCACAAAGTGTGCCAACCTACAGGGGACATTAAACTTAGCACCTTTCCACTAGCATTATGTGGTGGACACTAAATATCCCACAGTAGCTTTCAACCTAGACTGGCCAATATCCAGAAATTGCTGCTATAACCTAACCTACAGGACACACTGTAGGCACTGCACAGGCATGCTCCATCACAATGATTCAAACCAGCAGCCAAGTTCTGCACATGAGAGAAGACAAAGAGACAGAACTTTTGTGTATTTGCTGATCAGCCCAAGTGAGATTTAATCCTCTTATTCACAAAAAAAACCTTTCTGGGGAATAGGTTATCCTGCAATGCTTGGTGACAAATTAGAAAACATTGTGCAAAGGTGACCAGTGTGCTTCAGAAGTAAAAACAACAATTTTGTCAACAGTTATGATTCTGCCTTTTGCTCGTGAGTTCATTCTTTGGTTGTGTTTGATGGATACAGGTAAGCTATGCATCATCTTGCAAATGCTTAAGTGATAAATCACAGTTCCCATCCTTTTTACGCACTCTCCCAAGTGCTAAAAATGAAGCCATAGCACTGGCATTTCTCATGCAACATTTCACTTGGCTCTATGTTGGTGTAAAATAGCAGTTAATGATGATTATGGACGTCCTGCTGTTGCTCAGTTTGTGGAGGGAGCAGAACAAAATGGCGTTTGCATTGCATTCCATGAAGTTCTTCCTCAGATTAAAGATCCAGAAGCAATTTTTCTCCTTGGTAAGATTTGCATTAACTCCACAACCAATATTAAGTTGATTTTATGCGATATTGTAAATGTACGAGTTTGTTGTGTGTTTTATAACTGGACTCCATTCTCAACAAGTGCATAGCACCAAACTATCCATTGATATCTGTCTGCTTGCAGGGAAAACTAGTTTACGGTAGTCTTTGGGAATCTAGTCACTGGACAGTGGAGAAGGCCAAAATCCTTAAAATACATATAACCTGTCCTGGTCAGGCAGCTGAGGACCGGATTTGAGATAGATATGGACGTTCCGGTCGAAAGTGCCAATTTTTTCCCACATGTTACCCGTTACCTTAGCTTTCCATTTTTGATAGGAACCACTTCCTCCGAATATATTATGGCGGCCATCTTGGATTTTCAAGATGACCACCATGTAAAAACCTATATCTACCAATATCTCAGCTTCTAAGCCACCTAGGATCACAATCTTGGTGTCTAAACATACATTTCCTGGGTCAAGGAATACAAATATACCGTTTAGAAAAGCAACAGACAATAATATTTGTATTCACACCAAAAAGAAACTGAACATAAAACTTGAAAAAAAAAATAAAACGGAATACTGTTAATGTACCATAGTCACTGAAAATACTGCAAGGGCTGAAACTATATCAACTGTAAATGTGACGATATATTGTCATCACACACCACTGCACATGCATTTTATTCCCAGCCTACTTCTCACAGTGACAACTGCAGAGTTCATTGCACTTCCAACGTGCCTTTCTGCATGCGCAACTCCTCGCGCCACATCCACTTTGAATCTTGCAGCTACATTTGACAAGTTCACTGCCGGCCTTGGAGACCACAGGTAACATGTTCCACACAAGAACCCATGAATTGTTGTCCTCATCAAGAGTCCAGCCCCAACCTTCTGGAGTAGGTGCGTATTGTTCATTCTGCTCACTGGTACACCATATTCCTGCCTGCTATGCAGCTCGCTTTGTGTGCTGCATTTGTGCATCCTGTGTTGGGGGAAGTCTCTCCATTGTCTTCCCCTTCTGGCAAAACAGCTCCTTTCTAGCTTCATCCACATGTTGCAGGTTACGGGTCTTATCATACAGGATAACAGTGAAGCGTTCCAGCAACTGGAAATGTTGACCACCAACCTCTACGTCTGTGTAAGGATGAAGTGCCATGCAGGTAAAGGCACATGTCACATCGTGATAGCAGTTCCAAGCCTCCCATGCTGACTTCTTGTCTCTTCCAAAGAATGCAGATGTAGTATCGCATCCCGTGAAACTGTGAAGGATAGGGAGAGCCAGGGATCTCTCCCTACCCAGGTCTTCGTAGATATCATTGATGTGATGATATGTAAAGTTCTTGCCCGTACCAAAGGCAACCCAAATGCTCACATCTTGGCACAGGGTGATCAGGTGATGGAACTTGCCAATGAGAATCACCAGTACATCCGTGTCAACAGTGCACACCCGACAGTTGGTACAGCTATTCTGAAGAGCATCCTCTAAGTGGATCAGCAGCCTGGTGTCCGCACCTCATGCTCACATGGTGCCATGGATCGATCGGTTCCTCGAAGAATAGCTGTGACACCAGATGTGATGATGATTTCCTTCTCTTCGGGGCAATGCACAGTGACAATCTTTTTGGAAAGGAATGCAAACAGTTCCTGTTTGTTGGCTGGGTCACGTAATAAGTCGGGCCAGTTTCCTGGGAGCTTGTTCTTGCCCGCAACCTTTCTCTGAACACCCTTTCCACGCTTTTCTCTGGTGGATTATTTGATGCTGCTCGGGATTTATATGTCCCATACTATATGAACTCTTTTGGAGTTTTCTTGTTTTTTTTAATGATGTACAGAACAAAGATCCGATCAGCATACTCATCAATTGTCACAATGTTGGTCGTGGGGGGCAAGTGCAGCACAGCAGCTCCATCAAGAAGCTTCATGTCAATGGAATCAGGAGGAACATTGTGGGTGTCTGGCCAGAATGTTCATCAGATCTTTCCTCAGCGCAATTTTCCATCATCAGATAGTGAAGGGGGGAAAGGATGGTTCTCATGGCTGAAGAATGTACTCTTGTCACTAACTCTGTGCTGCATCACGATGTACAGGTGAGAGAACAGAACAACATCATCCTTGAGTAGGGAGATCTTTCCCACTTGTTTGGTCTTGGCTTTTGGCCATGGACAACTGAAGAGAGGAAGGGCATTCTTCTTAATCGGATCATGAATGGAGGATGTGCGATCAATAATAACTTATTTGCGATATTTGGCATACTGATCCTTTCCTAGACTATGTACTGTTCACACCATGTTCACCACAGATTCATCCAAAACATTCCGTGTGTCTAGTGACAGTAACTCATCACTGTCATCAAGCAAAGGGTTTCACAGCTCATTTATGACCTGAACCAGACTCACAGCCTGCTCCTTGAAACTTCTCTGTGTGGAAAATCCCTCTTCCTGATGATAATCACAATCTGAGTCTATCTTTTGGGTAGTCCTCTTCAAACTCCTTCAGAAACCTTGCTTGTTCAGGCCCTGAGACCATCCATTTCCTGAAGGCGGAAGGATTTTCAGTCAGACCGACTACACCCCAGAACCCTTGACCACTTCATTACTTGCAAAATCGAAGATTTATCAAGTATATTGGTCGGTTCCGTTTGTGGTTCTGTCTGTTTGTTATTTGCAAAATCGAAGATTTTTCAAGTATATTGGTCGGTTGCTTTTGTGGTTCTGTCTGTCTGTTTGTCTTTGTTTGTCTGTTTGTCACCGGCCTCCAGGTCACAAAACTTCACCAAGTTGTATAAGTCGTCCCAATTGAGAAGCCTATTGATTTTGAGGTCAAAGGTCATCTGGAGGTCAAATTTCTAAAATCGTCATTTTAAATCCGATTGACTTGAAAATTGAATAGCATTTGTATATCAAGTCACTAAATTGGGAAATTAACTATTTGAGGTCAAAAGGTCAACGGTCAAATTTTAAAAATCATCAATTTTCATCTAAAAAGCCGTCAATTCTCAACCGATTGACTTGAAAATTGAACAGCATTTGCATATCGAGTCACTAAATTCGGAAACATACTATTTTTGAGGTCAAAGGTCAACTCAAGGTCACATTTTTAAAATCAATTTTCATCTATAAAGCCGTCAATTCTCAACCGATTGACTTGAAAATTGAACAGCATTTGTATATCAAGTCACTAAATTGGGAAACATACTATTTGAGGTCAAAAGGTCAAAGGTCAACTCAAGGTCAAATTTTAAAAACCATCAATTTTCATCCAAAAAGCCATCGATTCTCAACCGATTGACCTGAAAATTGAGCATTTGCAGATTGAGTCACTAAATAGGGAAACCAACTATTTTTGAGGTCAAAAGGTCAAAGGTCAACTCGTGGTCAACTTTCCAAAATCATCATTTTTCATCTGAAAAATCGTCACTTTTCTTCCTATTGACCCGAGCTTTGACCAAGATTGTCAATTTTAATCTGGATGAAATGGACAATTTGCTGTATCAATGGGAAGAAAATTATTGGGGGGAGGGGGGGGGCGGATTTAGCAAGTATCGCGCTCTGCATGACGTCTTCTTGTTTGTCTGTCTGTTTGTCTGTTTGTCACCGGCCTACAGGTCACAATTCTAAACCGATCGTCAGGAAACTTCACCAAGTTGTATAAGTCGTCCCAACTGAGAAGCCTATTGATTGAAGTCAAAGGTCATCTGGAGGTCAAATTTCTAAAATCGCCATTTTAAATCCGATCGACTTGAAAATTGAATAGCATTTGTATATCAATTCACTAAATTGGGAAATGAACTATTTTTGAGGTCAAAAGGTCAAAGGTCAACTTAAGGTCAAATTTTTAAATCATCAATTTTCATCTAAAAAGCCGTTAATTCTCAACCGATTGACTTGAAAATTGAACAGCATTTGCATATCGAGTCACTAAATTGGGAAACATACTATTTTCTTAGGTCAAAATGTCAAAGGTCAACTTAAGGTCAAACTTCCAAAATCATCACTTATCTGAAAAAACCGTCAATTTTCATTCGATTGACTTGGAAATTGAACAGCATTTGCACATCGTCACTAAATAGGGAAACCCACTATTTTTGAGGTCAAAAGGTCAAAGGTCAACTCAAGGTCAACCTTCCAAAATCATCATTTTCATCAGAAAAATCATCAATTTTCTTCCTAATGACCTGAGCTTTGATCAAGATTGACAATTTAAATCTTGATGAAATGGACAATTTGCTGTATCAATGGAATTTTTTTCTTGGGGGGGGGGGGCATATTTTGCAAGTATCGTGCTCCGCATGACGTCTTCTTGTTATTTTGTTCATGGGCTTGGTCGATTGGGAAGGTCGATAATCTGTTGGTGGTTTTATGAATGACCCAGTGACTGCTCTTCAAACTCTTTGAGAATGGGTGCTGGCAGACTCTCCATGTCTCGGATGCGTATTTGAATCAACCGTGCATAATTGTGGTGGTTTAGAGCGCAGAACCATGGAACCAAGGCCTTGAGGCTTTCAACATACAGAGGAAAATTCTCCTCTCGATGTGATCTGATGAAGAGGAGTCCCAGGAGTTCAATGTTGAGAACTGTATCCCAGTACTGGAATGTTGGACTCTTCTGTACCATTTCCTGCCTCCATGCCTCCTTGGCTTCATCACTGTGTGTTCCCTCAGTGTGCAAAAAAGCATCCTCCTGGAGTTTTGCCAGTGCCAAACAGTCACCTGGTGAGTGTGCCTTGTTCTGTTCAGATGTGAGGCCTTCAAAAACGAGTCGGCAGTACCTGATGATGCAATGGCAGCTTGTGTCAGCGCATTGGTCCATCCGGATCCCTCCAAGTAGTCACCATACGTTTTCCACATCACCATCTCTTTGTGCAGGCCACCAAACATTGCCATGAACTTATCCTCTCCGTGTGTCATGCCAGTTCCACTGAGTGAACTTGACAAGAGCATAGAGTGGTGCATCAAAGGCTATAACTGGTATATGTCCAGGATTGAGAAATTCTGTCGCCCAATGCAGCACATTAATGCCATGCTTGATCATAGCTGCAGTAGCTGCCTTCTCATAGAAAAGGGGCAATAGCTGTGTAAGGGTGGTGTGCTGATCTGCCGATTCATTTTGCATGGAGGCATGGAATGCTGACCAGGTAATATTGTCACCTTTTTCAACTTCATCTTTCTCCATCTGTTGTCTAGCATGTTCCAGCCAGCCCTTCTTCAATTGTGCACCTACCCGTTGTCCGTCTTTTGGTGTTGATGCATTTGACAGTTGTGGGACTGACACTTTTGCTGTCTTCAAAGCCACAGCTGGCATTGTGATGAAGCTGTCTGGCAACTTGTGATTCTTCTTGGTATCAGCCAAAGGCAGTCTGATGTCATTCTGCTTCTCTCCCACATTAGGCGAAGTGGGAAACTGAAACAGACTGAAGCCTGTGCCATTAAATGACCCCTTAGCAGCTGCACTTGACGGATTGTGATCGAACTTGTCAAGTGTACCAACAGTAAACAGTCCACGTCGCAGCTGAGCAGGAACCACAGCTCCTTTGTCCTCAAAGTTCTCACAGACAGCAGTTGTAAGCTGGCTCTCAAGCTGAAGAACTCTGTCATAGCTTTCACTGAGACCCAAGTCATATAGCTGTGTGATGATCTTTTTAGACCGAGTCTCTGTGTGAATCTTCATTCCGATGTACAGCGGCAATGGTGGTTCCCTATCCAGGGAATGCTGACACTTGGCAGAAGTCGACACATATTTCTTGAAGTTGGAGAGAATGGCCTGAGAGACTGAGGTTTGCCTGCGAGTCTGTGGAATATTGATCTTTCAAGTCAGCACCATTCAACAGCAGAGACACAAGGGTCTTGAGGGTAGATGGCAATGATCCTTGTCGACAACCAGAAGGAAATTTGCCATCAAGGTGGAAACCTTTGTAGCTGACAATATCTTTGTGCACTATCTTGGCATCCTTAGCCAGCAGTCGTGCATCACCTTCATAATCGCATGCCATGGCTTGCTTTAGCATTTGCTGCACACCATGTTCAAATACCAGAAGCTTATTTTTGCCATCACTTTGCTCTTGTGCTTGTGCTTGTGCTTGTGGGAAGTATGCTAGAACTTTATCCATGAATCAAGTTCTGTTAGTCTCCTTTATCAACAATCTTACGTGGTTTTCATACATCTCATGCAAGACCGAAAAAGTGGAAGGTCCATCTTCCACACAGTTTTCCACATGAGTAAAGAGCTCCACAAGTGTTCTTGCCTTCATCTTCTTTTCCTCAGAAGAGCCTCCCGATTTCTGCTCATTTTGCCCAAATTACTACCCCAATTACCACTGCAAGTGCAGTCAACAACCATTTAACAGTCATGCCTGTCAATCCTTTGAACCAATCTGCGATCCATCCCAAATCGCTCCCAATCCCAAATCCAAATTTAGAGGCCTTGAATCTAAATTGAATTTAGAGGCCTTGAATCTTGAATCCAAATCTAAACCTAAATTTCATGCATGACCAGCACTGAATCCTGTTCTGCATTGTTGCCACCTCTCTTGCTACCTTCCAATATGTGTTCTCCTCGTTTCTCACTCGAGCCTCTTGCCGGGGGTGTGGTATGAGTATATTTCAAAGTTTGCTTTTAATGGGTCATCCCTTTGACCCTGTTTCACCAATTATCCCTGGCTTACACAATGCTTTGATGACCGCTTCAATGCCCTTGTCAGCCTCTGGTCGTAATTTATACTGTCTTACATTTGATAGGAACACGCCTTCCTTTAATATCCAATGGTGTATCCCTTAAATCCAGCCGAACCGTCGATACCTACAGCATAATATTACATTCTGACAAAATCCAAATCTATATGTATCAGAAATCCGTGAGCAGAGAGTGCTCTGCTAAGTTCATGTAAGATCCCTTACAAATTTGGCCAACTTTACTCCCAAAGGCATACCACCACCCTCTACCTGGTAAACCTTCTACCCATAGATAGCATTGTAGCCTTATATGGTCATTTTGATAAAATGTGTCCATCAATTTTCCAGAATTTGCCAATGTCTGCATTCAATTTTATTTTCTTCCTTTTATTCTCTTCCTTTTATGGAAGTATTTTATGTAAATTCACTTTTAAAATCAATGTAAGTTCTCCATCGATCATGTCTAACCCCAATGTTCAAAATCTCATTTGAACATTTTGAGATTTCAATCACAGGCCAAGCGTTTTGATCACAGCTCGACACTAATAATCCAACATGCCAAATAGTTTGTCATCAAGGGTAAATTCTGCAAACCTTGAGCACAACACAGCACACCCCAATTTTACACGAGCTCCCACCACCAAAACTACCAAAAAAATAAAAATTACATCTGGACCCCAAAATTACAATTTCACAAAGCAAAATATCCTGTATATTTCAAAATGTCTAGCCCGATTAAGCAGGCACCAGTCGGTGATCGCCACCACACACATCACTCCAATCCACCTGGCCTCTTCCCGGGTCCTGCTTTTAGCATATCATGCACCTGTTCCCTGCACCTGTTTCAGCCTCTGGCTGTCCCACATTGTCTCACATTGTGTAGGGATCCATGGCGTTTCTCATCAATCGGAAAATGAGTTGTTCCAAAAATTGTAATTAAGTCCAATCCTGGGTCTCTCCACTTCCATCTTCCAGAGTTGCCCAATATCTACTATGAATCCCAATATATTTTTCCCAATCTATTTTTATCATGAAATATCAATATCCCAATGTCTACTATGACCTAGATTGGCACTTGGTGAAATTTTGGCCACATCACTCAATGGTGAAGAATCAATTAAATAATTCTCACATCCAACTCAAATCGTCTGTCCCTGTGACACACTTGCCACATTCCCAGCAAAAAGCCCGTCCAAAAAACCCTATCCTGTGTCCAATCACCTCCCTTTTTAAAATTTATTTATTTCATTGCAAATAAAACAAATAAAAATATCAAAAACAAAAATAGTTCTAATATGTATTACTGTCGTCAAGACTCAGTGTGGGTGGAGGTGATGCATGTATCAGGTGGTTTTATCTCCATATCTCACTGCAGTGTGCGGTTGACAGCACCTGTTTGGTGACCACCCGGTAGACCAACCCACATTGGTTGTAGGCGGTGCCTCCTCCCGAAACTCCTGATCAGAACCAAGTTATCTGCAAATGGACACCCTTGACAGCCCTCATTAGTTTTGCACATAAAGACAACACGTTATCATTCAGGTGGTGAATATTTACCCAGGAGCCACGATGCCTCCAAACCTCCAAAAAAAGGAACCAGACCAAGTGCCTTCCCCGATTGAATGGCGATGCCACAATTACAGCCCTAATGACGTCATTGCCAACAACCAGGCCACAACATAAAACAGAGATCCGCAATATCCTGGCCGATTAACATTTCCACACTCGCCACCCGGTGTTCTCCACAATGACATTGCACACCACAACACCATAACACAACTGTCCGGCGCAATCAGCACCACCACCACCCTTTAAGGTCAAATTCCATCCACTACTCACTCCAACGGATATTCTTCCAGACTCATCCTTACCCCTCCTTATTTCACAAATTCATAAACATTGTCATTCTGACAATGACACAAGGTGCCACTCACATTTCCATCTGCGTTTTTTTTTTTTTTTTTTTTTTTTTTTGGTCTACAAGATCGAGGCTCGTGAAAGAGCGAACATGAATCACACAGAAAGACAAACAGACACATAAAACAAATAACATCGGGAGCGGTAGACAAGATGGGGAGAGAGGGGATGGGGAGAGAGGGGAGAGATGGGGAGAGAGGGGGAAGGACACAAACACAACATTTGAGAGCAGGGACCGAGAGACATGGAGACATCGAGAGATCTGTGGGAGGGAGAGGGCTTTGGGGGGGGGCATGGGAAGGGGGCGGTGGGAGAGGTATAAAACATATGTAAAACAAACACACATATGGACACTGCCAGGACTTCCAGGAAAGAAGTTGGAATTTCAAACAAGGTGGATCTGGGGTGAATTAGTGGGGGTAGAAAAGATCAAGGTTTTGGATGGGGGAAGATAAGAGATGGTGGTGAACAGCTGTTTTAAAGACCTGGAGGGAGGAGAGGGATTGAAGGGAGTGTGGGAGTTTGTTCCAGAGGCGGGAGAAAAGAGGAATGAAAGAGTGAAGGTGAGCAGAGAGCCGAGATTTCGGCAGTTTAACCATCAGAGGGTTGCTGGCAGATCTTGTGCGACCTGTAGGAATATTTGGGGGACAGAGCACAGAGAGAGCTGGGGGAGCAAGGCCGGAGAGGAGTCGGTAGAAGACAGAAAGACCCCCTACCTGCCTGCGGTGAGTGAGTGAAAGGCCCTCAGAGATAGCTTCATCGCGGGAGATTCCAATGATTTTGAAAGCTTTGGATTCAACAGCGTGAAGCCGAGCCAGGTGTGAGGCAGGAGCACCAGCCCAGAGGGGAGAACAGTATTCCATTGAGCTGCGGATGAAAGCCTTGTATGTGGTGAGGAGCTCAGGTGTGCCGAGGAAGGACTTCGCACGACGGAGGATGCCCAGTCGGCGACTGGCTTTGGAGGCCAGCTTGGAAATGTGGTTTTCCCAAGAAAGATCATGGCAGATAGTGAGACTCAAAAGCTTGAGCGACAGAACTTCTTGGAGAGGATTGTTGAGAAAGTAGATGGGAGGGTTGTCCAGTCGATCTTTTCGGAGAGACATAGTAAGAGAGTGAGATTTGTCAGGATTGAAAGACATGTTCCACTTGTTTGACCAGTCTGTGATTTTGTCAAGGTCTTCAGAGAGTGAGGAGGCTGCAGACTGCCGATCTGAGGGAAGAGGAATGGAGCGGCAGAGAGTGGAGTCATCAGCAAAGAGATAGAGAGGATTTTCCAGAGAGTCGGAGAGATCATTGATAAAAACCAGAAAAAGCACAGGGCCCAGCACACTTCCTTGGGGAACTCCTGCCTGAACAGGAAGGGGAGATGAGAGAAATCCATTCAGGGCCACACGTTGACTACGACCAGAGAGGAAGTCCGCAAGCCATGCATGGAGATTTCCATGGATACCATAGGAGGAGAGTTTGGTGAGCAGAGCTTGGTGCCAGACCGTATCAAAGGCCCGTGATATGTCAAGGGAGACCGCTCTGATTTCCTGTTTGGCATTGAGGACCTCCATCCATTGTTGAGACAGCAGAAGCAGCATGTCCAGAGTAGAGTGACCTGGTCTGAAACCAAATTGATGGTCAGAGATCAAGCCATTGGAGAAGAGGAAAGATTTCATATCCGAAGCAATGATGGATTCCATGACTTTGCTGATAATTGGGAGCAGGCTGATTGGTCTGTAGTTGCAAGGATCTGTTTTTGCACCTTTTTTGTGTAAAGCGGTAATGTTTGCTGATTTCCAGGATGCTGGCAGATGACTTTGAGCAAAAGATAGGGTGAAAAGAACAGAGAGAGGGTGAGATAGAGCGGCAGAGCAGGATTTTAGGACCCGTGGGCTGATGCCATCTGGTCCAGTTGCAGAATCAGAGTCGAGGTTTGACAAAAACTCCTCTACCTTGTCAGGAGCGAAGGTCACAGAGTCCAGGAGCAGCTTGGTTCGACTGGGAAAGGTGGGAACAGAGAGAGATGGGTTTGGGACTAAGGATTTTGAGGCAAACACAGAGTTGAGGCATTCGGCTTTGTCTCGTGCGATGTCAACTGTGTGGCCATTTGAGGTAAGGGAGGGGATGGAGGGGGAACAAACACCAGAAACGGATTTGACCAGACGCCACCAGGATTTGGAGGAAGGAGACAGGTTTGAGAGTTCATTCTTGAGAGAGGAGAGATAGTGCTTCCTGGCACTCCTGAGGGTAGACACACACTTGTTCCGAGCTTGGTGGAAGGAACTGAGATTTCCTTCAGTTGGATTAGCCTTCCAAGAGGCGAAGGCAAGTTGTTTCAGGGCAACTGCCTCACCACAAGATTCAGTGTACCATGGACGGGAGGAAGGGTAAGACAACTGAAGGCGAGATGGGATAAATCTGTGCATGAGAGAGATCAGTTTGCTTTGGAAGAATTCCCAGGAAGTATTGATGTCAGAGGCAGTGGAGATGGGAGACCAATCCAGACGATTGATGGCTGCTTGAAGACCGACCCAGTCAGCCTGAGTGAAATGCCAGACTCGTCGACGCTGAGGAGGCTCTCTGAGAATGGCCAGAGAGATGTCCACTTTGACAAGCACATGATCAGAAGAACCGATTGGAGCAGAAGAAGAGCAGCAGACATTAGCAGGGAAGTTAGTCATAACCAAGTCTAGAAGTGAAGATACTCCATTGGCTGAGATCCGGGTCGGGAAATTGACAGATTGTGTCAAGCCCAGTGAGTCACAGAAGTCCTTTGCTGAGGTGCCATGACTGGTGAGAGAGGAACCCACACCCAACCAGGTGGCATGATGACAATTGAAGTCACCACATATGAGGAAGAGAGAGTTGGGATGAGTGGATAAAAGTTGGTCCATGTTGTCAGACAGTGAAATGTAGATGGAGTCATCACTGTTTGGGGGACGGTACAGAACACATATGAACAAAAGGTGGGAGCGGAGAGGAAGCCGTAGCCAGAGGTACTCCTGGGGGTGAGGAGGAGAGAGGGCAGTGCAAGGAGAGTGAGGAAGAGAGTTTTTGATAAGGATAGCCACCCCACCACCAGGCCGAGGCTCAGGTCTATCATACCGGAGGAGGGAGTAACCAGGAAGAGATATTAAGGAATCAGAGACATCTTGAAGGAGGAAAGTCTCTGTTAAGCAGATCAAGTCTGGATTGTCAGAAGCAACCTGTATGGAGAGATCAGTCAGGTTTGAGCGAAGGCCCCGGATGTTTGAGGTCCATACCGTTAATGAAGAGAGAGGGGGAGCATCGGGTACAGGACAGGGGAGGGGAGGAGTAGGGTAAGATGAAGGATGAGAGGGGGAGGTAGGGAGAGCAGTTGTTAGTGTGACAGCGATTGCAGAAGAGTTCCAAGAAAGGGAAGGATGAGGAGGATGAAAGGTTTGAAGGTGAAGGGATGAGGCACAGTGAGGGGTTGTTTGAGAGGGGGCAGAGGAAAGAAGAAGGTTGGGGGGGGTGGAGGTATGAGAAAGAAGGGAGACGAAGTGGGGAGGAGGCAGCTTTGAGGAGGAGGGGGGAGGAGGGAGAATTGGAGCGGAATGGTATGGGGGGAGATTTGAATGGGAGGGGTTGGGGGGGAGTTTTGAAGGGGAGGAGTGAGGGGGGAGTTTAGGAGGGGAAGGGCAAGGGGGGAGTTCAGGAGTGGAAGGGCAAGGGGGGAGTTCTGGAGTGGAGGGGCAGGGGGGGAGTTTAAGAGTGGCGGGGCAAGGGGGGAGTTTAGGAGTGGAGGTGCAAGGGGAGGGATTTGGATGGGAGGGGCAAGAGGGGAGTTTAGAAAGTGGATGATTAATGAAAGACGAACATTGAAAACAAATTGGGTTTGTTGTGATTTTCAAGTTAGCAATCCGGTTCAGAATGATGGAGGAGGGATGGAATGAATGTGAATTTAGACCATGTAGTGAGGGAGACGTATAAGATATTGAATTTCTTTTTTTTGAGGTGGAATGAGTTGGAGGAGAAAAGTTGGAGGACACACTTGTCTCGCACGCCTGTATCTCATGTTCCCTCCAAATTTCACCAATCACGAGCGCTGTTAAATCACTGAGCAGCACAGTGACCTCAACCTGCTCTGTTGCCTTTATCATCGAACAATTATCATTAGATTTGCGATGACATCACAATATGACGTCATAACCACATGACCTCTTGGTCGCTTTAACATCCAATTGAAAAAAAAAAGAAGAAAAAAAAAGGACAAACATAATTCCATACATACATTTCCAGCGTTCTGCTCAAGTCCGGCCCCAACCCTCTGAGTTTCCATTCACAGACAGACAGACAATCGAGAAAAGCCACAAGCCCCGAACCCAACCAGGCTCCAACTCCCATCCAAAGGACACTACTTCATCAGACTGGCACAATCTCTTTGCCAGCTCACTTACAAACCAAACTGCAAACAAATAGTTTGCCAACAAAATCATTTGTCACTAGAGGTCAAATTCTGGCACCCTATTGCAGAATTCAAACAGTACAACACTTAACACTGAAACCAATATTTAATTTACTGCAAGCTTTAAATTTAATTTTAATCTAATTTAATTTTAATTTAATGCAACAATTCAATGCAACATCTCCAGATGCAAATACAAACATGACAATATATGAGAATTCCCTCCAACCAATCATTTCCACCTTTTCCACTCACCTTTGTCCAGCCACTCCACCACACTCACCTGTGTCTTGGTTAATTTGCATCTCCACCTCAAGTGAGCATTTATCACCTGGTTAAAACACACTTGTCTCGCACGCCTGTATCTCATGTTCCCTCCAAATTTCACCAATCACGAGCGCTGTTAAATCACTGAGCAGCACAGTGACCTCAACCTGCTCTGTTGCCTTTATCATCGAACAATTATCATTAGATTTGCGATGACATCACAATATGACGTCATAACCACATGACCTCTTGGTCGCTTTAACATCCAATTGAAAAAAAAAAGAAGAAAAAAAAAGGACAAACATAATTCCATACAAACTTAATGTTAAGTGAATTATTACAAACAGCAGTTCCAATACATCTTTGTTTAATCATTATTTTTATACATGACAGGACAGACAGACACGTCATTACACATGACATCACATTTACACTGGACAGAGGATTCACATTCATACTTGTCTGGACAGAGGGTGGTATCATTATTATTTAATCATTATACTTTATTAATCTGGATACCCTTCTTTGAGGAAGAAGAAGCTCCACATCTCCGAGCCATGTGATCCCTAAACATCTCCCAGACACCATAATTGTGTCAGACCCTTGAACTTGTCAGTCAGACCACAGACCATAGGATAAATATTCTATTTAAAAGCTTACAAAAACCTCCTACCTACTCCAAAAGAATACTCTACAGCCCGCCTGGCACAGCCAGCCCAAACAGACTGCAACTCTAAGAGTCCGGCAGCTAAGCTAAATATAGCATAACAATTGTGCATTTTGTGAGGAAAGCACCAAATTTGGCACACTAGTAGACTATCATATTATGAAAAGATCTGGATATTGGGCCATCTCAGATTCAGCCCCTGATGGTTATGTCAGCCATTTCTCAAAATGGCCGCCAGCGGTTACTGTTATGATACATATCTGCTTTACTGGAGAGGAATGCAGGTTGACAGTGAAGGTTTATTTACTAATAAAGGTCCAATAATGGTCAAAAAAAGTGACAATTTGATTTAGTTGAGAAAAAAAAGTTAAAGTGAACTAATTAGTCTAATTAAGGCACAGATTCTGAATGAAAACCAACGATAAACATACATAGCACTATTGGCTTGGCCAAATGCACATAGCACTATTGGCTAGGCCAAAGGCTGCCATCCAACCAGCTGGGGCTGGGTCAAGAATGACGAGGGGGTGTACGAGCCACACTGGACGAAGCTACCCAAAGCAGCCCACACCTGCTATGAGCTAGTATCGTGCAAGTGCAAGAAGAGCTGTGTGAAGCGTTGCAAGTGCAAAAAGGCCACACTTGAATGCACAGCTTTGTGTGTGTGTGTGAGGGAGAGTGCTCACAAAATTGAGAGAACATTAACAGAGCAGACTGTCACTGATTCAGAACAATTTCGATATCATACCAAACAGTAAACAGATGTTCACTAGTATGTGAATAACTCGATGCCATGAGTGGCGGCCATTTTGAAGCAAAAAAAATTGAGAATTTTTGAGAATTTGAAAATTGCTGAATTTGAGATGGCCCAATATCCAAATCTGTTCATAATAGCATAGTCTACTAGTGTGCCAAATTTGGTGCTTTCCTCACAAAATGCACAATTGTTATGCTAGGTTGCCCCACTATAACCACTCTCACCTCTATTCCTCTATCTTTACCTTGATATTGTACACCTCCAACTATCCTGCACATCTCATCACTTCTGCCAATATGTCTACACCTCCTCAACCATCTCTCCTGTCGATCTCTCGACACCTCCATACGAGGGTGGTCCAAAAATTTGAAGATTGGATTTTCATTTCTCCACAAGCCTGCCCCTATTCCTATTGAAGAAAGTAGTTTGTGGTGAAAATTTGAGCTTGATTGGACAATATTTAGAGGTTGCTGAAAATGTTGACAAATTTTAATGAACAATAAGATACATAATTTTTAGCATCATACATCAATTCATAGATAATTTATCTATTTTCAATTACTCAAATTATTTATTATTGTTATTGTTGTTGTTTGTTTGTAAACTAATAAATAATTTTGAACAATGTACCATTGTACAATGTGCATGTATGTTCAATTGTTCATTGTTCAATGTTCATTCATATAGTCAAATTAAGATTAAAAATAAAATAGTAGATTAAACATTCATGTATTAATTTGACAATAAATCATTTATCGGAAAGAATAAATCATCCATCAGAAAATATAAAATATCTATCAGAGACGATAAAACAAATCTATCAGAACAATTAAAACAAAGTAAACATCAGAATACACATAATTTGAATGATTTTACGTAACATTGTTTTCAGAAACTTGTATTTCAAAACATTGCCTACTTCTTTGAGCACGACGAATTCCACTGTGTGACAGAGAAATGTCTTCAATGGTATGACCAAGAGATTGTGCAAAAGCACTGGCCACAAACATAGCACGCCGATCTGAGAGATTTACTCTGTCCAGAGTTGCCGCTATTGCTGGAGTGATCACCTTGATAATAATAATAATAATAATGCATTTATTTTATATAGCGCTTTTCAGGAAGCCCAAAGACGCTTTGACAGAGTGCAAAACATAATGCATAGCAAAACATAAAAACAATTGCAAAAAAAGAAGAATCAATAGGGAAATATTCAAAGCACAAAGGAGGGAGAAGGAGAGGAGATAGTCAGGGGTTAGATGCTGTGGGTTAAATGTTGAATGCAGTGTTGAACAGGTGGGTCTTGAGTGATGTTTTGAATGTGGTGAGTGAGGAGTCTCTGATGGTGTGAGGTAGCGAGTTCCAGAGGGTGGGAGCAGCGATGGAGAAGGCCCTGTCCCCCCAGGATCTAAATTTGGTCCGGATGGGGGGGGTCAGGAGGTTGGTACCAGCAGAGCGGAGGTTGCGGGTGGGAGTGTGTCTGGAGAGGAGGTCAGCCAGGTAGGATGGGGCCAGGTTATGGAGGGCTTTGTAGGTCAAGAGGAGGATTTTGTACTGGATTCTCTGGGAGATGGGGAGCCAGTGAAGCTTGTAAAGGACGGGGGTGATGTGGTCACGGGTCCGGGAATGGGTGAGTAGACGGGCAGCGGAGTTCTGAATGTATTGGAGTTTATTGGTGATTGTTGAGGGTGAACCATAAAGGAGGCTATTGCAGTAGTCCAGACGGGAAGTGATGAAAGCGTGGATGAGGGTTTCTGCAGCCACGGAGGAGAGGGATGGACGGAGACGGGCGATGTTTTTCAGGTGAAAGAAGGCTGTCTTTGTGATCTGTTTAGTGGATGGGAGCCTTTTTCGCCTGTTTGGCAGAAGATGGACTTTGGAGTTTGAATTCATTGTCCCCTGAATCGGAGCTTTCAATCTCAGACTCATCATCATCATCAACCACAGCCGATGTTGATGGAACAGATTGCATTGCTGTTAGAGTCTCAGCAGCATGTTTCTTCTTTCTTTTATCTTCATTCTCAAGCCTGATACGCTTTCTGTTCTCTTTCAATGCCAGTGTTGTCCACAGATCCCATACGTGAACTTGAGGGATCCTCACGCTGCATGATAAGGAATGCTTTGTCTTCTTCATTCGTCATTTTCTCAAGCACATCATTTGGTGAGATATCGAAGAGGGATTGAAGATCATCTTTCAACATCTGCTCCTTCGCTCTGTAGTTTTCGAATGTTTTGGTTCTATTTTTCTTTACCAGTTTGTAGGCATCATACAACTTCAAAAGTTGGCACTCACAGGAATCTACTCTCTGCACTGGAATTCCTGCTTTCTCCCAGTATGCAGACACAGCTTGTACACTAAGTTTTGGACTTCCTCTTCCGGTCTTGCCGGCGAGGTTTCGTTTTTTTCGCAGCTGTCCACGCTCTCCATCGAAGTCGAAGTAAAGTAATTGTTCCCATTTGTATTTTCGTTAAAACTGCATTTACTTTATGGTGTGTGTACCTATAGTGTGTCCCTAAGAAGATTCTCGGTAAATCTTTCATAACTGTACAGAAAATCGTGTTAATTCGTGTCGTGTCTTTTGAGGCCATGCAGGCTACCGTGTCCGACCTCGAGGCTTTGTTTTTCTCTCAGCGTTCCGTCGTTTGTGCTCCAATAACTTTCGTTCTCTGTTTTTCCCAGTCTTTTCACCCCATAGCCTACTTCCTTGTTTAAAATCTCAACTCAAAAAAAATTAAAATAAAAACCCAAAAACATTTCCTTCTCTGTTCTTTTTCGTTCGTTCGTTCGTTCTTCGACCACGTGTTTCTCCCCCATTTCACCAGATAGTTTTCACTGTGAAACTTTAAAATGTTTAAACTTTCCCCTGTAGTACTGTATTCTGTCGTATATTATAACACCTTTTTCTTCTTCTTTAAAAGGTTGCTTTCGACTTGCTCACCAAATCTATTCATCCCAAAAAAAAATTCCATCTCTTACAGTGCCTCTTTTCTATATTCCCTAAACTCACCTGCACTCCACCCCCCATCCAGCGTCCTTAAACGTATTTTTAACTCGAAGGTCACAAGAAACTCATTTTGCAATAATTGTTCATTTCCCATTAATCGTACTCATTCCAAAATCCAATCTCACCCCTCTCCTCCAAATCTTCCCCATCACCCATCCCTTTCAAATCTTCCCCCTCACCCCTCCCAATCCTCCCCAACACCCATCCCTTTCAAATCTCCCCCATTGCCCCTTCCCTCCTAAACTCCCCCCACACCCCTCCCCTCCAAGACTCCCCCTCACCCCTCCCCTCCAAGACTCCCCCTCACCCCTCCCCTCCTAGACTCCCCTCACCCCTCCCCTCCAAATCTCCCCCATCCCTTTCAAATCCCTCCCCTCCGAAACTCCCCCCTAACCCCTCCCCTCATAAACTCCCCCCTCGCCCCTCCCCTTCAAATCTCCCCACCCTCATTTCTTCTCCTTTTCCCACCTCTCACCCCTCCTCCTCAAAGCATCCTCCCCGCTTCTTCCCCCTTCCAACTGTCACCTCCATCTCCCCAAACCTCCTACTTCACTCTTCCCCTCCTCAAATAACACCTCATTGTGCCTCACCCAATCAACATCAAACCTTTTGTCCACCCTATCCTTCCCTTCCCTTCCCTTCCCTTTCCCCGAGCTATTCTGAAATCTCTGACACACATTCAACAGCTCTCCCTACCTCTTCCTCCTCTTACCCTACCCCTCCTCCACCATGTTTTGTATCCGATGCTCCCCCTTCCTCTTCATTAACGGTATGGACCTCAAACATCCGGGGCCTTCGTTCAAACTTAACTGATCTCTCCATACAGGTTGCTTCTGACAAACCAGACATGATCTGCTTCACAGATTTGTATCTCTTCAAGGTTACTCCCTCCTCCGGTATGATAGACCTGAGCCTCGTCCTGGAGGTGGGGTTGCTATCTTTATCAAAAACTCTTTGTCACTCGCCCTGAACTTCCCTCTCTCCACCTCATCCCCAGGAATACCTCTGGCTACGGCTTCCCCTTCGCTCCCACCTATTGTTCATATGTGTGTTGTACAGTCCACCAAACAGTGATGACTCCATCTACATCTCGCTGTCTGATAATATGGACCAACTTCTATCGACTCATCCCAACTCTCTCTTCCTCCTATGTGGTGATTTCAATTTTCACCATGCCAGTTGCCTGGGTGTGGGTACCTCTCTCACCAGCCATGGCTCCTCAGCAAAGGACTTCTGCGACTGACTGGGACTGAGACAATCTGTCAATTTCCTGACCTGGATCTCAGTCAACGGAGCATCTTCTCTTCTGGACTTGCTTATGACTAACTTCCCTGAAAATGTCTGCTGCTCTTCTTCTGCTTCAATCGGCTCATCTGATCATGTGCTTGTTAAAGTGGACATCTCTCTGACCATTCTCAGGGAGCCTCCTCAGCGTCGCCGAGTCTGGCATTTCACTCAGGCCAACTGGCTCGGTCTTCAAGCAGCCATCAATCATCTGGACTGGTCTCCCATCTCTACCACCTCTGACATCAACTCATCCTGGGAATTCTTCCAAAGTAAATTGCTCTCTCTCATGCACAGATTTATCCCATCTTGTCTTCAGTTGTCATACCCTTCCTCCCGTCCATGGTACACGGAATCTTGTGGTGAGGCTGTTGCCCAGAAACAACTTGCCTTCGTCTCCTGGAAAGCAAATCCAACGGAAGGAAATCTCATTTCCTTTCACAAAGCCCGAAACAAGTGTGTGTCCACCCTCAGGAGAGCCAGGAAACAATATCTCTCCATTCTCAAGACCGAACTCTCTTATCTGTCTCCCTCTTCCAAATCCTGGTGGCGTCTGGTCAAATCTGTTTCTGGTGTTGTGTTCCCCCTCCATCCCCTCCCTTACCTCAAACGGCTACACAGCTGACTCCGCACGTGAAAAAGCTGAATGCCTCAACTCTGTGTTTGCCTCTAAATCTTGTGTCCCAAACCCATCCCTCTCTGTACCCACCGTACCCAGTCGTACCCAGCTGCTCCTGGACTCTGTGTCCTTTCCTCCTGACAAGGTGGAAAAGTTTCTGTCAACCCTCGACTCTGATTCTGCAACTGGACGTGACGGCATCAGCCCATGGGTCCTAAAATCCTGTTCTTCCGCTCTTTCACTCCCTCTCTCTGTTCTCTTCACCCTCTCTTTTGCTCAAGGTCAACTGCCATCTGCTTGGAAATCAGCCAACATCACTGCTTTGCACAAAAAATGTGCAAAAACAGATCCTAGCAACTACAGACCAATCAGCCTTCTCCCAATTATCAGCAAAGTCATGGATTCCATCATTGCTTCGGATATGATATCTTTCCTCTTCTCCAATGGCTTGATCTCTGATCATCAATTTGGTTTCAGACCAGGTCACTCTACTCTGGACATGCTGCTTCTGCTGTCTCAACAATGGATGGAGGTCCACAATGCCAAACAGGAAATTAGAGCTGTCTCCCTCGACATATCACGTGCCTTCGATACGGTCTGGCACCCCGCTCTGCTCACCAAGCTCTCCTCCCTTGGTATCCATGGAAATCTCCACGCATGGCTGGTGGACTTCCTCTCTAGTCATAGTCAATGTGTGGCCCTGAATGGGTTTCTTTCATCTCCTCTTCCTGTTCAGGCTGGAGTTCCCCAAGGCAGTGTTCTGGGCCCTGTGCTTTTTCTGGTCTTCATCAATGATCTCTCCGACTCTCTTGAAAATCCTCTCTATCTCTTTGCTGATGACTCCACTCTCTGCCGTTTCCATTCCTCATTCCTCAGATCGGCAGTCTGCAGCCTCCTCACTCTCTGCAGACCTGGACAAAATCACTGACTGGGCAAACAAGTGGAACATGTCTTTCAATCCTGACAAATCTCACACTCTTACGATGTCTCTCCGAAACGACCGACTGGACAACCCTCCCATCCACTTTCTGAATAATCCTCTCCAAGAAGTTCTGTCACTCAAGCTTTTCGGTCTCACTATCTGCCATGATCTTTCCTGGGAAAACCACATTTCAAATCTGGCCTCTAAAGCCAGTCGCCGACTGGGCATCCTCCGTCGTGCGAAGTCCTTCCTTGGCACACCTGAGCTCTTCACCATATACAAGGCTTTCAAACGCAGCTCAATGGAATACTACTCTCCCCTCTGGGCTGGTGCTCCTGCCTCACACCTAGCTCGTCTTCACGCTGTTGAAACCAAAGCGTTCAGAATCATTGGAATCTCCCGTGATGAAGCGACCTCCGAGGGCCTTTCACTTACTCACCACAGGCAGGTTGGTGGTCTTTCTGTCTTCGACCGACTCCTCTCCAGCCTTGCTCTTCCAGCTCTCTCTGGGCTCTGTCCCCCAAATATTCCTAAAGGTTGCACAAGATTTGCCTGCAACCCTCTTATGGTTAAACTGCCAAAATCAAGACTCTCTGCTCACTTTCACTCTTTCATTCCTCTTTTCTCCCACCTCTGGAACAAACTCCCCCACTCCCTTCAATCCCACTCCTCCCTCCAGGTCTTTAAAACAGCTGTTCACCACCATCTCTTATCTTCCCCCATCCAAAACCTTGATATTTTCTACCCCCGCTAATTTCACCCCAAATCCTCTTTTTTGAAATACCAACTTTTCATGAAAGTCCTTGTGTTTATACTTCTCCCTCCCACCCCCCCCCCCCTTTCCCACACCACCTCCCCCCAAGCCCTCTCCCTCCCACACATTCCCGATGTCCCTCACAAATGTTGTGTTTATGTGCTTCCCCTTCTCTCCCCATCTTGTCTACCGCTCCCCTTTTTAGATACTTTGTTTGTCTGTTTGATTTGTTTGTGTGATAAATGTTAGCTCTTTCACAAGCCTCGATTATGTATACAAAAAAAAAAAAAAAAGTTTGGCACTTTCATGAACTGTATGGTGTTCTTGTATGTGATGGTACACCATTTTCTGCAATGTGTGTCCTTTGGTTGGTAGTCCCCCACATATTATTTCCTTTTCAGACTTGCCCATCAACCAAACTGTGGAAGAGCTTTTTTTTCTTTCTTTTTTCTTTGGAAAACTGAATAGAGGCTTGTGAAAGAGCTAACATTTACTTCACAAACAAATCAACCAGACAAACAAAATATATAAAAAGAGGGAGCGGAAGACAAGATGGGGAGAGAAGGGGAAGCACATAAACACAACATTTGAGAGCAGGGAGATGTGTGGGAGGGAGAGGGCTTGGGGGGAGGAGGCGTGGGAAGGGGGGGGGGGGGGGTGGGAGAAGTACAAAACACAAGGACACCAAGGACTTCCAGGACAGAAGTTGGTATTTCAAAAAAGTGGAATTGGGGTGAAATTAGCGGGGGTAGAATAGATCAAGGTTTTGGATGGGGGGAGATAAGAGATGGTGGTGAACAGCTGTTTTAAAGACCTGGAGGATGGAGTGGGATTGAAGAGAGTGAGGGAGTTTGTTCCAGAGGCGGGAGAAAAGAGGAATGAAGGAGTGAAGGTGAGCAGAGAGTCTTGATTTTGGCAGTTTAACCATAAGAGGGTTGCAAGCAGATCTTATGCGACCTGTAGGAATATTTGCGGGACAGAGCCCAGAGAGAGCTGGGGGGGGGGGGGGGGCAAGGCCAGAGAGGAGTCGGTAGAAGACGGAAAGACCACCAACCTGCCTGCGGTGAGTAAGTGAAAGGCCCTCGGAGATAGCGTCATCGCGGGACATTCCAATGATTCTGAACGCCTTGGTTTCAACAGCGTGAAGACGAGCTAGGTGTGAGGCAGGAGCACCAGCCTAGAGGGGAGAGCAGTGCTCTATTGAGCTGCGGATGAAAGCCTTGTATGTGGTGAGGAGCTCAGGTGTGCCAAGGAAGGACTTCACACGACGGAGGATGCCCAGTCGGCGACTGGCTTTGGAGGCCAGCTTGGAAATGTGGTTTTCCCAGGAAAGATCATGGCAGATAGTGAGACCCAAAAGCTTGAGTGACAGAAGTTCTTGGAGAGGATTATTCAGAAAGTAGATGGGAGGGTTATCCAGTCGGTCTTTTCGGAGAGACATCGTAAGAGTGTGAGATTTGTCAGGATTGAAAGAAATGTTCCACTTGTTTGCGCAGTCTGTGATTTTGTCCAGGTCTGCAGAGAGTGAGGAGGCTGCAGACTGCCGATCTGAGGGATGAGGAATGGAGCGGCAGAGAGTGGAGTCATCAGCAAAGAGATAGAGAGGATTTTCAAGAGAGTCAGAGAGATCATTGATGAAGACCAGAAAAAGCACAGGGCCCAGAACACTGCCTTGGGGAACTCCAGCCTGAACAGGAAGAGGAGATGAGAGAAACCCATTCAGGGCCACACGTTGACTACGACTAGAGAGGAAGTCCGACAGCCATGCGTGAAGATTTCCATGGATACCAAAGGAGGAGGGTTTGGTGAGCAGAGCAGGGTGCCAGACTGTATCGAAGGCACGTGATATGTCGAGGGAGGGAGACAGCTCTAATTTCCTGTTTGGCATTGAGGACCATCCATTGTTGAGACAGCAGAAGCAGCATGTCCATAGTAGAGTGACCTGGTCTGAAACCAAATTGATGATCAGAGATCAAGCCATTGGAGAAGAGGAAAGATTTCATATCCAAAGCAATGATGGATTCCATGACTATGCTGATAATTGGGAGAAGGCTGATTGGTCTGTAGTTGCTAGGATCTGTTTTTGCACCTTTTTTGTGCAAAGCGGTGATGTTGGCTGATTTCCAAGCAGATGGCAGTTGACCTTGAGCAAAAGAGAGGGTGAAGAGAACAGAGAGAGGGAGTGAAAGAGCGGAAGTACAGGATTTTAGGACCCGTGGGCTGATGCCGTCAGGTCCAGTTGTAGAATCAGAGTCGAGGGTTGACAGAAACTTTTCCACCTCGTCAGGAGGAAAGGACACGGAGTCCAGGAGCAGCTGGGTACGACTGGGTACGGTGGGTACAGAGAGGGATGGGTTTGGGACACAAGATTTAGAGGCAAACACAGAGTTGAGGCATTCAGCTTTTTCACGTGCGGAGTCAGCTGTGTAGCCGTTTGAGGTAAGGGAGGGGATGGAGGGGGAACAAACACCAGAAACAGATTTGACCAGACGCCACCAGGATTTCGAAGAGGGAGACAGATAAGAGAGTTCGGTCTTGAGAACGGAGAGATATTGTTTCCTGGCTCTCCTGAGGGTGGACACACACTTGTTTCGGGCTTTGTGAAAGGAAATGAGATTTCCTTCCGTTGGATTTGCTTTCCAGGAGACGAAGGCAAGTTGTTTCTGGGCAACAGCCTCACCACAAGATTCCGTGTACCATGGATGGGAGGAAGGGTATGACAACTGAAGACGAGATGGGATAAATCTGTGCATTGAGAGAGAGCAATTTACTTTGGAAGAATTCCCAGGATGAGTTGATGTCAGAGGTGGTAGAGATGGGAGACCAGTTGATGGCTGCTTGAAGACCATGCCAGTTGGCCTGAGTGAAATGCCAGACTGGTCGACGCTGAGGAGGCTCTCTGAGAATCGTCAGAGAGATGTCCACTTTAACAAGCACATGATCAGATGAGCCGATTGGAGCAGAAGAGCAGCAGCAGACATTTTCAGGGAAGTTAGTCATAACCAAGTCCAGAAGAGAAGATGCTCCGTTGACTGAGATCCGGGTCGGGAAATTGACAGATTGTGTCAGTCCCAGTGAGTCACAGAAGTCCTTTGCTGAGGAGCCATGGCTGGTGAGAGGTACCCACACCCAGCCAACTGGCATGGTGACAATTGAAATCACCACATATGAGGAAGAGAGTTGGGATGAGTAGATAGAAGTTGGTCCATATTATCAGACAGAGATGTAGATTGAGTCATCACTGTTTGGTGGACGGTACAACACACATATGAACAAGAGGTGGGAGCGAAGGGGAGGCCGTAGCCAGAGGTATTCCTGGGGGTGAGGTGGAGAGAGTGCAGTGCAGGGCGAGTGAGGAAGAGAGTTTTAGATAAAGATAGCAACCCCACTTCCAGGACGACGCTCAGGTCTATCATACCGGAGGAGGGAGTAACCCGGGAGAGATACTAAGGAATCAGACATCATGAAGGAGGAAAGTTTCTGTTAAGCAGATCACATCTGGTTTGACAGAAGCAACCTGTATGGAGAGATCAGTTAAGTTTGAACGAAGGCCCCGGATGTTTGAGGTCCATACCGTTAATGAAGAGGAAGGGGGGGCATCGGATACAGAACAGGGGGGAGGAGGGGTAGGGTAAGATGTGGAAGAGGTGGAAGAGGTAGGGAGAGCTGTTGAAGGTGTGTCAGAGATTTCAGAATAGCACGGAGAAAGGGAAGGATGCGGCGGACAAAAGGTTTGATGGTGATTGGGTGAGGCACAATGAGGTGTTATTTGAGGAGGGGGAAGAGCGAGGTTGGGGGAGATGGAGGTGAGAGTTGGAAGGGGGAAGGTTGGGGGAGATGGAGAAGGTTGGGGGAGATGGAGGTGAGAGTTGGAAGGGGGAAGAAGCAGGGAGGATGCTTTGAGGAGGGGGAGTGAGAGGGGGGAAATTTGAAGGGGAGGGGCGAGGGGGGAGTTTAGGAGGGAAGGGACAAGGGGAGGGATTTGAAAGGGGTGGGATATGGGGGAGATTTGGAGGGGAGGGGTGAGGGGGGAGTCTAGGAGGGGAGGGGCGAGGGGGAGTCTTGGAGGGGTGTGGGTGGAGTTTAGGAGGGAAGGGGCAAGGGGGGAGATTTGAAGGGGATGGGTGATGGGGAGGATTAGGAAGGGAGGGGAAAGGGGGAAGATTTGGGTGAGGGGTGAGATTGGATTTTAGAAAGTGTACGATTAATGGGAAACGAACATTTATTGCAAAATGAGTTTCTTGAGACCTTCGAGTCAAAAATACGTTTAAGGACGCTGGAGGGAGGATGGAGTGCAGGAGAGTTTAGGGAATGTAGAAAAGAGGCACTAGAAGAGATGGAATTTTTTTTGGGATGAATAGATTTGGTGAGCAAGTCGAAAGCAGCCTTTTAAAGAAGAAGAAGAAAAAGGTGTTATAATATACGACGGAATACAGAACTTGAGGGGAAAGTGTAAACATTTTAAGGTTAATAACAGTGAAAACTATCTGGGGAAATGGGGGAGAAACACGTGGTTGAAGAACGAACGAACGAATAAGAACGAATAAAAACAAAGAATAAGAACAGAAAAGAAAATGTTTTTTTTGTTTGTTTTTTTGTTGAGATTTTAAACAACGAAGTAGGCTATGGGGTGAAAAGACTGGGAAAAGCAGAGAACGAAAGTTATTGGAGCACAAACGACAGACCGCTGAGAGAAAAACAAAGCCTCAAGGTTGGACACTGTACAAGACAAGGCCTCAAAAGACACGACACGAATTAACACGATTTTCTATACAGGTATGAAAGATTTGCACCGAAAATCTTCCTCTCAGGACACAATATACGTACACACACCATAAAATAAATACAGTTATAACGAAAATACAAATGGGAACAATTACTTAACTTCGATTTTGATGGAGAGCGTGGACAGCTGCGAATAAACGAAACCTCGCCGGCAAGACCGGAAGCGGAAGGATGAATATTAAATATATTCATTGACATTATGTGGTATTATGTGTAAATCAGTGACAAAAAATTTCAATTTCAGCATTTATAAATTCAGGCTGTAACAACAGAATGTGAAAAAGTCAAGGGGTGTGAATACTTTCTAAAGGCACTTCATGGGAAAGCTTCCACACATTGATGCATTTGTAGGGAAGCTTCCAAGCATTGACCCATTAAATCATAGGGAAGCATCCATGCATTTTTTTTTTTTTTTTTTTTTTTTTTTTTTTGTATACAATATCGAGGCTCGTGAAAGAGCGAACATTTATCACACAGAAAGACAAACCGACACATAAAACATATAACATCGGGAGCGGTAGACAAGATGGGGAGAGAGGGGGAAGGACACAAACACAACATTTGAGAGCAGGGACCGAGAGACATGGAGACATCGAGAGATCTGAGAGAGGGTGAGGGCTTTGGGGGGGGGGCATGGGAAGGGGGCGGTGGGAGAGGTATAAAACATATGGACACTGCCAGGACTTCCAGGAAAGAAGTTGGAATTTCAAACAAGGTGGATCTGGGGTGAATTAGCGGGGGTAGAAAAGATCAAGGTTTTGGATGGGGGAAGATAAGAGATGGTGGTGAACAGCTGTTTTAAAGACCTGGAGGGAGGAGTGGGATTGAAGGGAGTGAGGGAGCTTGTTCCAGAGGCGGGAGAAAAGAGGAATGAAAGAGTGAAGGTGAGCAGAGAGCCGAGATTTCGGCAGCTTAACCATCAGAGGGTTGCTGGCAGATCTTGTGCGACCTGTAGGAATATTTGGGGGACAGAGCACAGAGAGAGCTGGGGGTGCAAGGCCGGAGAGGAGTCGGTAGAAGACAGAAAGACCACCTACCTGCCTGCGGTGAGTGAGTGAAAGGCCCTCAGAGATAGCTTCATCGCGGGAGATTCCAATAATTCTGAAAGCTTTGGTTTCAACAGCGTGAAGCCGAGCTAGGTGTGAGGCAGGAGCACCGGCCCATAGCGGAGAACAGTATTCCATTGAGCTGCGGATGAAAGCCTTGTATGTGGTGAGGAGCTCAGGTGTGCCGAGGAAGGACTTCGCACGACGGAGGATGCCCAGTCGGCGACTGGCTTTGGAGGCCAGCTTGGAAATGTGGTTTTCCCAAGAAAGATCATGGCAGATAGTGAGACCCAATATCTTGAGCGACAGAACTTCTTGGAGAGGATTGTTGAGGAAGTAGATGGGAGGGTTGTCCAGTCGATCTTTTCGGAGAGACATAGTAAGAGTGTGAGATTTGTCAGGATTGAAAGACATGTTCCACTTGTTTGACCAGTCTGTGATTTTGTCCAGGTCTTCAGAGAGTGAGGAGGCAGCAGACTGCCGATCTGAGGGAAGAGGAATGGAGCGGCAGAGAGTGGAGTCATCAGCAAAGAGATAGAGAGGATTTTCGAGAGAGTCAGAGAGATCATTGATGAAGACCAGAAAAAGCACGGGGCCCAGAACACTGCCTTGGGGAACTCCAGCCTGAACAGGAAGAGGAGATGAGAGAAACCCATTCAGGGCCACACGTTGACGACGACTAGAGAGGAAGTCCGCCAGCCATATGTGGAGATTTCCATGGATACCAAAGGAGGAGAGTTTGGTGAGCAGAGCGGGGTGCCAGACCGTGTCGAAGGCACGTGATATGTCGAGGGAGACAGCTCTAATTTCCTGTTTGGCATTGAGGACCTCCATCCATTGTTGAGACAGCAGAAGCAGCATGTCCAGAGTAGAGTGACCTGGTCTGAAACCAAATTGATGATCAGAGATCAAGCCATTGGAGAAGAGGAAAGATTTCATATCCGAAGCAATGATGGATTCCATGACTTTGCTGATAATTGGGAGAAGGCTGATTGGTCTGTAGTTGCTAGGATCTGTTTTTGCACCTTTTTTGTGCAAAGCGGTGATGTTGGCTGATTTCCAAGCAGATGGCAGTTGACCTTGAGCAAAAGAGAGGGTGAAGAGAACAGAGAGAGGGTGAGATAGAGCAGCAGAGCAGGATTTTAGGACCCGTGGGCTGATGCCGTCGGGTCCAGTTGCAGAATCAGAGTCGAGGGTTGACAGAAACTTTTCCACCTTGTCAGGAGGAAAGGACACGGAGTCCAGGAGCAGCAGGGTACGACTGGGAATGGTGGGTACAGAGAGGGATGGGTTTGGGACACAAGATTTAGAGGCAAACACAGAGTTGAGGCATTCAGCTTTTTCACGTGCAGAGTCAGCTGTGTAGCCGTTTGAGGTAAGGGAGGGGATGGAGGGGGAACAAACACCAGAAACGGATTTGACCAGACGCCACCAGGATTTGGAAGAGGGAGACAGATAAGAGAGTTCGGTCTTGAGAACGGAGAGATATTGTTTCCTGGCTCTCCTGAGGGTGGACACACACTTGTTCCGGGCTTTGTGAAAGGAAATGAGATTTCCTTCCGTTGGATTTGCTTTCCAGGAGACGAAGGCAAGTTGTTTCTGGGCAACAGCCTCACCACAAGATTCCGTGTACCATGGACGGGAGGAAGGGTATGACAACTGAAGACGAGATGGGATAAATCTGTGCATGAGAGAGAGCAATTTACTTTGGAAGAATTCCCAGGATGAGTTGATGTCAGAGGTGGTAGAGATGGGAGACCAGTCCAGATGATTGATGGCTGCTTGGAGACCGTGCCAGTTGGCCTGAGTGAAATGCCAGACTCGTCGACGCTGAGCAGGCTCCCTGAGGATGGTCAGAGAGATGTCCACTTTAACAAGGACATGATCAGATGATCCGATCGGAGCAGAAGAAGAGCAGCAGACATTTTCAGGGAAGTTAGTCATAACCAAGTCCAGAAGAGAAGATGTTCCGTTGACTGAGATCCGGGTCGGGAAATTGACAGATTGTGTCAGTCCCAGTGAGTCGCAGAAGTCCTTTGCTGAGGAGCCATGGCTGGTGAGAGAGGTGCCCACACCCAGCCAACTGGCATGATGACAGTTGAAATCACCACATATGAGGAAGAGAGAGTTGGGATGAGTAGATAGAAGTTGGTCCATATCATCAGACAGCGAGATGTAGATGGAGTCATCACTGTTTGGTGGACGGTACAACACACATATGAACAAGAGGTGGGAGCGAAGGGGAAGCCGTAGCCAGAGGTATTCCTGGGGGTGAGGTGGAGAGAGTGCAGTGCAGGGCGAGTGAGGAAGAGAGTTTTTGATAAAGATAGCAACCCCGCCTCCAGGACGAGGCTCAGGTCTATCATACCGGAGGAGGGAGTAGCCCGGGAGAGATACTATGGAATCAGAGACATCATAAAGGAGGAAAGTTTCTGTTAAGCAGATCACGTCTGGTTTGACAGAAGCAACCTGTATGGAGAGATCAGTTAAGTTTGAACGAAGGCCCCGGATGTTTGAGGTCCATACCGTTAATGAAGAGGAAGGGGGAGCATCAGATACAGAACAGGGGGGAGGAGGGGTAGGGTAAGATGTGGAAGAGGTGGAAGAGGTAGGGAGAGCTGTTGAAGGTGTGTCAGAGATTTCAGAATAGCTCGGAGAAAGGGAAGGATGGGGCGGACAAAAGGTTTGATGGTGATTGGGTGAGCCACAATGAGGTGTTATTTGAGGAGGGGGAAGAGCGAGGCAGAAGGTTGGGGGAGATGGAGGTGAGAGTTTGAAGGGGGAAGAAGCAGGGAGGACGCTTTGAGGAGGGGGAGTGAGAGGGGGGAAATTGAGAAGCAATGAGGGTGGGGAGATTTGAAGGGGAGGGGTGAGGGGGGAGTTTGGGAGGGAAGGGACAAGGGGAGGGATTTGAAAGGGATGGGATATGGGGGAGATTTGGAGGGGAGGGGAGAGGCAGGAGTCTAGGAGGGGAGGGGCGAGGGGGCGTCTTGGCGGGGAGGGGTGAGGGGGTAGTTTAGGAGGGAGGGGGCAAGGGGGGAGATTTGAAAGGGATGGGTGATGGGGAAGATTTGGAGGGGAGGGGTGATGGGGAAGATTTGGAGGGGAGGGGTTATGGGAAGATTTGGAGGGGAGGGGTGAGATTGGATTTTTGAAAGTGTACGATTTATGGGAAACGAACATTTATTGCAAAATGAGTTTCTTGTGACCTTCGAGTTAAAAATACGTTTAAGGACGCTGGATGGAGGATGGAGTGCAGGAGAGTTTAGTGAATGCAGAAAAAAGGCACTATAGGAGATGGATATTTTTTTGGGGATGAATCGATTTGGTGAGCAAGTCGAAAGCAGCCTTTTAAAGAAGAAGAAGAAAAAGGTGTTATAAAATATGACGGAATACATAACTTGAGGGGAAAGTGTAAACATTGAAGGTTAATGAGTGAAAACTATCTGGGGAAATGGGGGAGAAACACGTGGTCGAAGAACGAACGAACGAATAAGAAGAAATAAACGAATGAGAACAGAGAAGGAAATGTTTTTTGTTTTTTTTTTGTTTTTTTTTAGTTGAAATTTACACAAGGAAGTAGGCTATGGGTGAAAAGACTGGGAATACAGAGAACGAAAGTTATTGGATCACAAACGATGGACCACTGAGAGAAAAACAAAGCCTCAAGGTTGTACAGTGCACACTGTACACGCGGCAAAGGCCTTGCTCGCGACACGGCAAACAGACGATCAATTTATGAAAGATAAACACCGAGAAACAACCAAAGTTGCACACAATAACTTCACACAACGAAGGATAAATACAGTTTCGACAAAATACAATTGTGAACAGACTTAACTTCGAAAAACGTGGAGACCGTGAGGAGCTTCGAGAATCGCAGCCGCCGTCTCCAAGATCTCGCGAGATCTCTCAATACGATAGGGAAGATAGGGAAGCCATCCGAGATTCATTAATACGATAGGGAAGCTCCATCATTAATTCATTAATAAGGCACCTTCTATTCATTATTTAATTAATTATTAGGAAAGCTTCCATCATTCATTCAAGGCATCTTCTATGCATTCATTCATTATACTATGGAGGCTTCCATTCATCAAATCAAAGGGAAGCTTCTCGGCAATTCATTCATTCATTAATAGGGAACCTTCTATACATTCATTAATGGGTCGGAATTTTGAACGAGGTACATTTGGGCCTCCCAGGGGTCCAATATTTTTTTTTTGGAATAGCTAATAATCACCTTGATATCCTTAAAGCCCTAAGCCTGGGCTATAAAACGCAGCCAAACTGACACCGATCGGCCCAGAGGTTCCGTTTTTATTCATGGTCAAAGTTTCCCTTCCTTGTTAGCATAACGTAAGAAACCACAATAAGGTCTCTTTGTAAACATTCCGTCACAAATGCTTCATTTCTGCATTTAAACATACTAGGACGTGCCCGTACGTATGTGCTTGCCCGTACGTGCTTGCCCGTACGTGCGTGCAAAAAAACAACTTTGAAACCACGTGGCAGTAACGACCACAGAACCCCCCCCCCCCCCCCTCTATTTACATGAAATGGTTTGGTCCATTCGCAAAGCCAGTAACGACCACAGAACCCCCCCCTCTATTTACATGAAATGGTTTGGTCCATTCGTAAAGCCAAAGCGAACGGCGAACGGCTAAATCGCCATAGCTCGGTACCGTCCACCAAACAGTGATGACTCAATCTACATCTCGCTGTCTGATGATATGGACCAACTTCTATCTACTCATCCCAACTCTCTCTTCCTCATATGTGGTGATTTCAACTGTCATCATGCCAGTTGGCTGGGTGTGGGTACCTCTCTCACCAGCCATGGCTCTTCAGCAAAGGACTTCTGCGACTCACTGGGACTGACACAATCTGTCAATTTCCCGACCCGGATCTCAGTCAACGGAACATCTTCTCTTCTGGACTTGGTTATGACTAACTTCCCTGAAAATGTCTGCTGCTCTTCTTCTGCTCCGATCGGATCATCTGATCATGTCCTTGTTAAAGTGGACATCTCTCTGACCATCCTCAGGGAGCCTGCTCAGCGTCGACGAGTCTGGCATTTCACTCAGGCCAACTGGCACGGTCTTCAAGCAGCCATCAATCATCTGGACTGGTCTCCCATCTCTACCACCTCTGACATCAACTCATCCTGGGAATTCTTCCAAAGTAAATTGCTCTCTCTCATGCACAGATTTATCCCATCTCGTCTTCAGTTGTCATACCCTTCCTCCCGTCCATGGTACACGGAATCTTGTGGTGAGGCTGTTGCCCAGAAACAACTTGCCTTCGTCTCCTGGAAAGCAAATCCAACGGAAGGAAATCTCATTTCCTTTCACAAAGCCCGAAACAAGTGTGTGTCCACCCTCAGGAGAGCCAGGAAACAATATCTCTCCGTTCTCAAGACCGAACTCTCTTATCTGTCTCCCTCTTCCAAATCCTGGTGGCGTCTGGTCAAATCCGTTTCTGGTGTTTGTTCCCCCTCCATCCCCTCCCTTACCTCAAACGGCTACACAGCTGACTCCGCACGTGAAAAAGCTGAATGCCTCAACTCTGTGTTTGCCTCTAAATCTTGTGTCCCAAACCCATCCCTCTCTGTACCCACCATACCCAGTCGTACCCTGCTGCTCCTGGACTCCGTGTCCTTTCCTCCTGACAAGGTGGAAAAGTTTCTGTCAACCCTCGACTCTGATTCTGCAACTGGACCCGACGGCATCAGCCCACGGGTCCTAAAATCCTGCTCTGCTGCTCTGTCTCACCCTCTCTCTGTTCTCTTCACCCTCTCTTTTGCTCAAGGTCAACTGCCATCTGCTTGGAAATCAGCCAACATCACCGCTTTGCACAAAAAAGGTGCAAAAACAGATCCTAGCAACTACAGACCAATCAGCCTTCTCCCAATTATCAGCAAAGTCATGGAATCCATCATTGCTTCGGATATGAAATCTTTCCTCTTCTCCAATGGCTTGATCTCTGATCATCAATTTGGTTTCAGACCAGGTCACTCTACTCTGGACATGCTGCTTCTGCTGTCTCAACAATGGATGGAGGTCCTCAATGCCAAACAGGAAATTAGAGCTGTCTCCCTCGACATATCACGTGCCTTCGACACGGTCTGGCACCCCGCTCTGCTCACCAAACTCTCCTCCTTTGGTATCCATGGAAATCTCCACGCATGGCTGGTGGACTTCCTCTCTAGTCGTCGTCAACGTGTGGCCCTGAATGGGTTTCTCTCATCTCCTCTTCCTGTTCAGGCTGGAGTTCCCCAAGGCAGTGTTCTGGGCCCCGTGCTTTTTCTGGTCTTCATCAATGATCTCTCTGACTCTCTCGAAAATCCTCTCTATCTCTTTGCTGATGACTCCACTCTCTGCCGCTCCATTCCTCTTCCCTCAGATCGGCAGTCTGCTGCCTCCTCACTCTCTGAAGACCTGGACAAAATCACAGACTGGTCAAACAAGTGGAACATGTCTTTCAATCCTGACAAATCTCACACTCTTACTATGTCTCTCCGAAAAGATCGACTGGACAACCCTCCCATCTACTTTCTCAACAATCCTCTCCAAGAAGTTCTGTCGCTCAAGATTTTGGGTCTCACTATCTGCCATGATCTTTCTTGGGAAAACCACATTTCCAAGCTGGCCTCCAAAGCCAGTCGCCGACTGGGCATCCTCCGTCGTGCGAAGTCCTTCCTCGGCACACCTGAGCTCCTCACCACATACAAGGCTTTCATCCGCAGCTCAATGGAATACTGTTCTCCCCTATGGGCCGGTGCTCCTGCCTCACACCTAGCTCGGCTTCACGCTGTTGAAACCAAAGCTTTCAGAATTATTGGAATCTCCCGCGATGAAGCTATCTCTGAGGGCCTTTCACTCACTCACCGCAGGCAGGTAGGTGGTCTTTCTGTCTTCTACCGTCTCCTCTCCGGCCTTGCACCCCCAGCTCTCTCTGTGCTCTGTCCCCCAAATATTCCTACAGGTCGCACAAGATCTGCCAGCAACCCTCTGATGGTTAAACTGCCGAAATCTCGGCTCTCTGCTCACCTTCACTCTTTCATTCCTCTTTTCTCCCGCCTCTGGAACAAACTCCCTCACTCCCTTCAATCCCACTCCTCCCTCCAGGTCTTTAAAACAGCTGTTCACCACCATCTCTTATCTTCCCCCATCCAAAACCTTGATCTTTTCTACCCCCGCTAATTCACCCCAGATCCACCTTGTTTGAAATTCCAACTTCTTTCCTGGAAGTCCTGGCAGTGTCCATATGTTTTATACCTCTCCCACCGCCCCCTTCCCACGCCCCCCCCCCCCCCAAGCCCTCGCCCTCTCTCAGATCTCTCGATGTCTCCATGTCTCTCGGTCACTGCTCTCAAATGTTGTGTTTGTGTCCTTCCCCCTCTCTCCCCATCTTGTCTACCGCTCCCTATGTTATATGTTTTATGTGTCGGTTTGTCTTTCTGGGTGATTAATGTTCGCTCTTTCACGAGCCTCGACCTTGTATACAAAAAAAAAAAAAAAAAAAAAAAAAAAAAAAAAAAAAAAAAAAAAAAAAAAAAAAAAAAAAAAAAAAAAAAAAAAAAAAAAAAAAAAAAAAAAAAAAAAAAAAAAAAAAAAAAAAAAAAAAAAAAAAAAAAAAAAAAAACTACTTGTCCGATTAATATGAAACCTTGAAAAGGCACATCCCCGGGTCCCCAGCAATATACCTGGCAAGTTTCAAGTATATCGGACCGGTAGTTGTCGAGAAACAGCGGTCACAGACAAACAAACACACAGACACACACACACACAGAGATTACTGGAATTATAGATAGATAAGCAAAGTACCAAACATAGGCAAGACATATATCTACTTGTGTTTTAAGTTTCAAGTTCCTACTCAAAATGTATGCTGGTTTATGTACCGACAAATATTGGCTATTTTTCAGTTGTTTTCACCCAAACCTGTGTTTTTTTAATTGCACTCTTGACAAGTTTCTGTCATTTTGCAAATATACTTAATAGAACCTCCAAAAAGCACTCAGGTACTCTACAATACATGTGTTAATTAACTGGAAAATTTGCAGTTTGGGCGTCCGCGTTATCTATGGTTGTGTCTTGAAAATAGCTCAATATCAATTGAGAAATAAATCTCTCTTACGTTATGGTAATACCACAAGCCAACAAATCATTCTAGCTACTAACAAAATGGATTTATTTCCATACAACCATCAAAAATCAGAAGGATATTGTTCCTCCAGCAAACGAAACTTGCAATAAAGTACTAATCATACCTTTTTTATATACAAAATAGCAGTCCACTTGTCATGTGTACTTTTTTTCTCCTACTTGGCATTCAAGCTATTTAAATACCCACTCAAACATCTCAAACTCGACTCGGATGGCAATAGACTCGGATGGCAATACGGATGGGAAAAGACTCGGATGGCAATACCGAGATGGCAATCTCGGATGGCAATACCGAGATGGCAATATCGGATGGCAATAACAGATGGCAATAACAGATGGCATCCTCGGATGGGAAAAGACTCGGATGGCAATACAATTGACACCGTCATAAGAGATTTTATATCGTGGCATCACGTAAGAGACCGTTATCGGAGAAATACAATATTAGGCCCCTAAATCCAAAAATACATCATGAAACAGCTCATAAATACACTCAAAGCACTCTCAGGCTATGGATCGTTTGTTTCCATATGATATTTGTAAATATGGACATGTATGAAGTACTACAGTCAATGATGAACTGAAAATTGACACCAAATTTAGAGGGACTGACAGCAAGATCTTGATGTGACACCCATCAAAACCAGTTGGCAGTCATCCAACACAGCTCATTACAACCAAATACAACATATATTCTTGTTGAATACAATAACTAAGACATGTACAAAGCTTATGCGGGACTGCGGGTCTTTGTTTAATGTTCCGATAAACCTCTTGTACGTTACGATTTACGGGTCTCGTACGTGACGCTGTACAAACTCGCACGCCATTGGCGGCCATGAAACGAGAACTACTCACGGCGATTTTGGCAAATACTTTCACATGTTCCTACGAATTAATCTCAAAATAAACCATGTCTTGAGGATCTATGACATCCTGGACAAGTACTTACGAGACCATGGGGTCCAACGCCGATCTCACGTATAATATTTTTTTGGATTTCTCCAGCCAGACCGACGACCAACTTTCGCCAAACTTCTTGTTTCGTGCGGCGAGTAACTCGCTGAATACCCGGATGTAAACGCTGGGTAACAGGAAGTACCCGTATGTCGGCATTTCACGCCAAAAGTTTTCGGTCTCTTACATTATGGAGGAACGCTCTTCTTCCCGAAGATGCTGTTTCGGCTAGTTTTGCGTACTTAACGCACCAGGAGCGTCCCGATCTTTTGAAATGGCATAGAATTCAAGCTCATGTGATGGTCTGATGGTATATTTCACTTCGATATGCACTTACCTGGCTTACAGGGAGCATGACTGGTGCGTAACGTAAGAGACCGTTATGGTTTCTAAATTCACACTCAAGCTTGTTGTGTCTCAGAGAAACAAAGGAGGTCAATGATTTTTACAGAGTTAATACATACGTATAAGTGCTGTTTGTTGCGCCCTAAAGAAGAACTATGGAACACCCTGATATGTGTAAAACAGGGCTTATATAAATATCTCTTACGTTACGGTTCATCTGCTTCATCCTATATGAGGAGGAGCTGTGACTCAGGAACTGACATGAGTAACACAAAAACACATTCAGTAGAGTAGTTATATAGATCTACTTTTATTCCAGCTGTGAAAAGTATCTGAAAAAGGCTTTTATAATGAATGCATGGCTTTGAAGGGTAACGAAATACTAAAAAAATGCCCTTTTTCACCATTTTTTAAGGTTCAGAGGCTTATAACATGTAGATAATTGATAAATAGTATATAAAACTATACATTTTCTGAAAGCCGTGATTGTGTTCTACAAGATGACACCTAAATGTACTAATTCAGAACATTTGGGACAAAGTTATATAGGTTTAAAGCAATCAATGTGTGTTTTTTGGGATTTGTACCTCGTTCAAAATTCTGACCCTAATAGGAAACCTTCCATGCATGAATTAACAGGGAATTCCATTCATCAAATCATAGGGAAGTTTCTATGCATTCACTAATTAACAGGTCAGCTTCTATGCATTCATTCATTATACTATGGAGGCTTCCAGTCATCATATCATAGGGAACCTTCCATGCATTAGTTAATTAATAGGGAATTGCTTCCAGTCATCAAATCATAGGGAAACTTCTATGCATTAATTAATTAACTAATAAGGAACCTTCCATGCATTAATTAATTAATAGGGAACACTCCATGCATTAATTAATGAACTATTAGGGAACCTTCCATGCATTAATTAATTAATAGGGAACATTCCTTGCATTAATTAATTAATAGGGAACATTCCATACATTCATTCATTCATCAATAAGGCAGCTTCTCGGCATTAATTAATTAATAGGGCACCTTCTATGCATTGATTAGTTCATAAATAGGGCAACTGCTATTGATTCATTCATTCATTAATAGGGCAGTTATATGCATTCATTAATTCATTCATAGGGGAACTTCTACGCATTCATTCATTAATAGGGAAGCATCCATCATGCATTCATTAATAGGACAGCTCCTATGCATTCATTTTGTCAGTCAGTACTGAGTCTTCCATGCATTCATTCATTCAGTGTAAAAGCTTTCATGCATTCATCAATTAGTGCAGAATCTTCCGTGCATTCATCCATTAGGAAATACCGTACTGTTTTTTTTATCGCCAGGAGAGCTACTCCATATTGGTTTAGTTCACTGTACAGCAATCCTGAAGGAGTGCAATTTATGCCCTAATATACTATGTTTGAATGTTTTCATTGATGTACCTGCAAAATAATAAAATGAAAAAGGAAGTCTCCAACGCCTTATTCATAACAAAGCTTCCACACATTAATTCATATGGAAGCTTCCATGGACTAATTGGGAAAAGTTAAACATTTGCATCACACCACCTCACCGATGAAATGCGCATGAACAGCAACAAGGGTGGAGAGGCCGGACTGGGTGCAGCCAAGTGGAAGAATGCCTGTGCAATTGAAGAAAATATCAGCATGAAGCTATCTGCTAAACATTTCTAAGCAGATATAAAGAAACAGTCTCCCAACAATGAAATAATGGCAAGAAAATAAATACAATTAAGAAACAGAAAGATCGAGACAATGTGGTTGTTTTACTGTAAAACAGTCCACTCTCACCAAACCAAATACCCAACAAGTCCTATCCAGCAATTAAAATAGGGTCCTAGGTAGACAATTTTAGCCAATTTGAATGCCAGCAATTCAAAAATACCAGCCCAACGACCCCCACCACCTCCTCCTCCTCAATTATTACCCCGCGTGCGTGAAGCGAAAATCGCACAGTTAAGCAATTGGTTCACTTTGTCCGTCTATCTATCCACACGTCAGCCGATGATCGAGGAACAACTTTAAACTCAAATCTGCAGTTTGGTATTACTTTGGCAAATTGAACGGAATCTCATCCCGAGCGCACAGATATGGTAATTATTTTAGTATGTCTACCTGTCTGACAGTCAAACACAATTGAAAAACATTCCAAACAAGAAACTTACTGTTTTTGAGGACGTCATGAACAAAGGACACAAACAACAGGCGTGAAGTATTACTTTAACGTGTTAAATAAGATGGTGTGAAAGAAAATATGAAAGGGGCGGTAAACTTCTGAAAATAAAATTATACAGCCTTTAAAAGCTTTATTACCTCCACTACTAAAGGTGGATGAGGTTATGTTTTCACCCCTGTTTGTCTGTCTGCCTGTGAACAGGATACCTCAAAAACTTGTGGATATCTCAGACAAAATTTGGTGGACCCGGTGGGGGTGTGACAAGGACGAATCTGTTTGATTTTGGTGAAAATCCCGATCCGGATACAAGAGTTTTTAAAATCAAGTGATTCTTCATCATCGAGTAATCGGTCCAAAAACGAGAAATAACATGGTATTTCAAAACATTGTGGACGAGTTATAACAAAACTTGGTGGATGAGTTGTGTAGGTGACAAGTACAAGCTGATTCGATTTTGGTTCAAGTCGCAATCCACATCTGGCCTAACAATGGGATAGAAAACGCAAACTTGGTGGCGGTATGCACACTACCGAGTGTCGTTGTAGTTTTATTTTAGTTGAATTGCATGCAGGTACTTGTACACGAGAACACAAAATGCCTTCTTGGCATTTCCAAAAACCTCCAGTTGAGCAGTACTTGGACAAAATATTACGTCATTTTATGCCATCCAGACCAATCAACTACGCTCACTCTCTCAGCATTGAGGATATTGAGGTTCAGCGAAAATTGCGGCTTGGAGAAAATATAGATTGTGCTCGAAAACACAAAGCAAGAGTTAAAAAAAAATCCTTCCCATGTCCTTTTTCTCAAGACTGTGCATGGTCTATGAACTCTAGAGTTTACCCAATTCCACCAAAGAATCAAACACAGTATTGTAACATTTGATGTATGGGAATGAGAACTCATGTCCATTCACTTTTTTTTTTCTTTTTTTTTTTGGTAAACAGAATCAAGGCTCATGTAAGAGCTAACACATTGAACATGAAAACATGCACAAACACATAAAACATACAATGAAGGGAGCAGGAGAGAAGACGGGGGAGAGAGGGAAGCATGCAAGCACAACAGTAGAGAACAGGGACGTCGGTAGATCTGTGGAAGGTGGAGAGCAGGGGGAGGATGGAGGCCGGAGGGGTACAAGGTATAAAACAAATGAACACTTCCAGGAATTTCAGGAAAGAAGTTGGTGATTGAAAGAGGTGGATTTGGGGTGTTTTAACGGGCGTAGAAAAGATCAAGGTTTTGGATGGGGGAAGACAAGAGATGGTGGCGAACAGCTGTTTCAACGACCTGGAGGGAGGAGAGGGATTGAAGAGTGTGTGGGAGTTTGTTCCAGAGGTGGGAGGAATGAAGGAGTGAAGGTGAGCAGACGGTCTTGATTTTGGCAGTTTCACCAGAAGAGGGTTGCTGTCAGATCTTCTGCGTCTTGCAGGAATATTTGGGGGACAGAGCACAGACAGAGCAGGGGGAGCAGGCCGGAGAGGAGTCGGTAGAAGACAGTAAGACCACAAACCTGCCTGCGATGAGTAAGTGAAAGACCCTCAGAATCAGCTTCATCGCAGGAGATTCCAATGATTTTGAATGCTGTGGTTTCCACCGCGTGAAGCCAAGCTCGGTGTGAGGCAGGTGCACCAGCCCAGAGGGGAGACCAGCATTCCATTGAGCTGCGGATGAAAGCTTTGTATGTGATGAGCTCAGAAGTGCCCAGAAAGGACTTGACACGACAGAGGATGCCTAGTCGGCGACTGGCTTTGGAGGCTAGCTTGGAAATGTGGTTTTCCCAGGAAAGATCATGACAGATAGTGAGATCCAAAAGCTTGAGTGACAGAACTTCTTCAAGAGGATTATTCAGAAAGTGGTTGGGAGGGTTGTCCAGACGGTCTTTTCGGAGAGACAAAGTGAGAGTGTGAGGTTTGTCAGGATTGAAAGAAATGTTCCACTTGTTTGACCAGTTTTGATTTCCAAGCAGGTGGCAGATGACCTTGAGCAAAAGAGAGGGTGAAGGGAATTGAGAGAGGGTGTGAAAGAGCGGCAGAGCAGGATTTTAGGTCCCGTGGGCTGTTGCTGTCTGGTCCAGTTGCAGAATCAGAGTCGAGGTTTGATAAAAACTTCTCCACCTTGTCAGGAGAGAAGGACACAGAGTCCAGGAGCAGCTGGTTTTGACTGGGTAATGTGGGTACAGAGAGAGATGGGTTTGGGACACAAGATTTCGAGACAAACACAGAGTTGAGGCATTCGGCTTTGTCACGTGTGGTGTCAGCTGTGTAGCCATTTGAGGTAAAGGAGGGGATGGAGGGGGAACAAACACCAGAAACACATTTGACCAGATGCCACCAGGATTTGGAGGGAGACAGGTTTGAGAGTTCAGTCTTGAGAGTAGATAGTGATTCCTGGCTCTCCTGAGGGTAGACACACACACACACACACACACACACACACACACACACACACACACACACACACACACACACACACACACACACACACACACACACACACACACACACACACACACACAGCTGTGTGAAAGGAACTGAGATTGCCTTCAGTTGGATTAGCCTTCCAAGAGGGAATTGCTAGTTGTTTCAGGGCAACAGCCTCACCACAAGATTCAGTGTACCATGGAGGGGAGGAAGGGTATGACAACTGAAGACAAGATGGGATAAATCTGTGCATGAGAGAGAGCAGTTTACTTTGGAAGAATTCCCAGGAAGAGTTGATGTCAGAGGCAGTAGAGATGGCAGACCAGTCCAGATGATTGATTGCTGCTTAAAGACCATGCCAGTCAGCCTGAGTGAAATGCCAGACTTGTCGAAGCTGAGGAGGCTCTCTGAGAACGGCCAGAGAGATGTCCACTTTAACAAGCACATGATCAGAAGAAATGATTGGAGCAGAAGAAGAGCAGTAGACATCTGCAGGGAAGTTTGTCATAACCAAGTCTAGAAGAGAAGATGCTCCGTTGACTGAGATCCGAGTCGGGAAATCAACAGATTGACACTGAAATTGACAAATTGACACTTATACTACTTTCCTGCACAATGGGTAATCCACTCAGAACTTGCGGTCATGGACATACGGACATGAAATGTAACCCAGCAAATGTAAAAAATAAATATTTATTCACCTGCAAAAATTATGCTCATGAATGTGATGGATATGCAGATAAAGTAGTGATACAAGAAAGCAATGGAAAGAGTTCTCCACAAGGCATTTCCATGATACGAAGCCTGCACCAAACCTCCTGTCCATTGATGCAGATTTATCTTGTAGCTTAATGCACTGTCACACAACCCAATATTATAGACCGATTGCACTTAAACAACCCGATGTGTACCCCGGTTTAGAATAGGTACACCGTATCCCTGCGTGTCGTAAGAGGTGACCAAAAGGGTTGGCGTCAGGAAGGGCATCTGGCCATTAAAACATTGCCTGAAAAAGAGAACCATTGCAATTACAACCACATGTGGGCAGGGTGCAGCCCGAAGTACCCCGTGGGGGACCCCACTCCCTCCCGTCAAAACTCAAGGTGGGGAACCCGATCGAAGCAAGGGTGGAAATCACTCCATTTATGATGACGAAACGTCTGATGCCCGACGTGCAGATCGGTTTCTGAGGTTTGGGACATGGAACGTAGGGACAATGACAGGGAGATCAGGAGAAGTGGTGGAAGTATTGGTCAGAAGAAGAGTGGGCATATGTTGTGTGCAGAAGACAAGATGGAAGGGAAGTGGTGTGAGAATGGTGAAGGGTAGGCAGGGACAGAAATACAAGTTTATGTGGCAAGGGTGCCCAGAAGGCATGAATGGTGTTGGTGTCCTGTTTTCTGAGGAGTTTGTAGACAGTGTAGCGAGTTTGACGAGAGTGAGTGAAAGGTTGATGATGGCGAAAATAATGATTGGAAAGCTCTTGGTGAACGTGATCTCAGGATATGCTCCGCAGGTTGGTCGGAGCGATGAAGAGGAGGACAAGTTCTGGTGTGCGATAGAGAAGCTGATGGAAAACGTGAAAGATGAGGAAGTTGTTGTGGTAGGAGGAGACCTAAATGGACATGTGGGAAGGAGTATGGACGGTTTTGAGGGAGTTCATGGGGGTTACGGATATGGTGTGAGAAAAGGAGAAGGTTAAAGGATTTTGGAGTTTGCTGATGGAGCTGATTTGTTGATTTGTAATACTCGGTTCCAGAAAGAGGATAATAAGCTTGTTACATACACGTCAGGTGGGTCGACGACAACCGTTGACGACCTGCTGGTGCGTAAGCGAGATAGGGGGCACCTCCGGGACACAAAGGTGATCCCGGGGGAGGAGGCTGTTTCACAGCACCACTTGGTTGTCTGCGACATAAGGGTGAAAGGTGCGAGGAGAGCTCGGCGGGTGAAGTACCAACCGAGAATGAAGGTGTGGAGGTTGAAAGAGGTGACAGTGAGGGAGGCATTAAAAGAGAGGCTGAGTATGGTAGAGGATTATGTGGTTGAGCTTGAAAGTGGTTGGATGTCAATGAAAGATAGTCTGTTGGGAGCCATTGGCGAGGGATGTGGATGGACAAAAGGACCGAGGCACTCAGAAACATGGTGGTGCGATGATGAAGTTGGAAAGAAGATTGACGAGAAGAGGAAGAAGATCAAGGAGTGGCAGAAAGCAAAGGGTATGGGGGCATAAAAAGGCAGAGCATGAACGTTATAAGGCAGCCAAGAAGGCTGCAAAGAAAGAGGTAGCAAAGGCGCAGGAGGCATGTAGGAAAATGTTCGGAGAACGCTTGGATTTGGAAGAGGGTCAGAGAGCGGTATTCAGGATTGCAAAGCAGATAGCGAAAGAGAGGTGTGATGTGATGGGGTGAGATGCTTGAAGGATGAAGTGGGACAAATTGTTGTGGACCCAGATGGAATTAAAGGAAGATGGAAGAGATATATGGAAATACTGTTGAATGCAGAGAATGAATGGGATGGCAACATAGAGAGTAACCCAGTTTTAGGACCAGCAGAGAAGATAACTGAGAAGGAAGTTGAGGAAGCGATAAAAGCAATAAGAACCACCTGTCGAGTCCATTTTTCCCCGCAGAGCGGGGGTTGGCCTTTTGTGGGCACCGTGGTCCCCTTTTTGAAGCAATGCTTTATGGCCGGATGCCCTTCCTGCCGCCAACCCTGTTGGTCACCTCTTGCGACACACAGGGAATTACCAGTGAACTAGTACTCAATTAGCCGACCTCAGAAAGACAACAGGCTGAGTCAACCCCCCGGTGTTAATTCAGCGATCGACCGGGATTCGAAGCCAGGATCCTAGGATCCCAAGCCGGCATCCTAACCGCTAAGCCAACACCAGGCCATAAAATGAAGCGATAAAAGCGATAAAAGCGATAAAAGCAATGAAGAGTAGAAAAGCGGGAGGGCCGATGGGAGTTGTGGGAGATATGTTGAAGGCAGCGAGAAATTGGGGAGTGAAGAGAATGACAGAGATCTGCAATCTGGTGGTGAAAGAAGGCCGTATTCCAGTGGATTGGGAACTGAATACCCTCGTCCCTCTACCTCTATACAAGGGGAAAGGTGACCCTCTGGACTGTGGCTCGTATCGAGCGATAAAGTTATTGGAGCATGGAATGAAGGTATTGGAAAGGGTGTTGGAGAGGAGGATAAGGAAGAAAGTGAAGATTGACGAAATGCAGTTTGGATTTATGCCAGGAAAAGGAACGACAGATGCACTTTTTATTGCGAGGCAGTTGCAAGAGAAGTACATGGAGAAGAGGAAGAAGTTGTTTCTTGGGTTTGTTGATCTGGAGAAAGCATTAGATAGGGTTCACGTGAAGTAGTGACATGGGCATTGAGGAAGTTAGGAGTGGAGGAATGGTTGATCAGAGTAGTGATGGCAATGTACAAAAGAGCGCACACAGCTGTAAGGACGAAGGATGGGAACAGTGGTGAGTTTGAGGTGAAGGTGGGAGTGCATCAGGGGTCGGTACTACGTCCACTACTATTTGTAGCTGTGATGGAGGTGCTGGCTCAGAACGTAAAGGAGGGTTTACCATGGGAGTTGTTGTGTGCAGATGATCTGGTGTTGATTGCAGAAAGTATGGATGGACTGAAGGAGAAGATGAACAAGTGGAAGGAATGTATGGAGACAAAAGGTCTGAAGGTGAATATCGGAAAGACGAAGGTGATGGCAAGTGGTAAAGCATGTGGTGAGGTGGAAAGAACTGGGAAGTGGCCGTGTGCTGTGTGCAGGAAGGGTGTCGGACTGAATTCCATTCAATGTACAATGTGCACTGAGTGGTTTCATCAAAAATGTAGTGGTTTGAGAGGGTCATTAACCAGTGTGGCAGCTACATTCAAGTGTAAGGTGTGCACAGAGGGAGCTGCAGATGGAGGAAATGTTGAGTTGGATCTTGGAGACGGCGTGAAGCTGGAAGGTGTGAAAACATTTTGTTACCGAGGAGACATGCTGAATGGAGAAGGTGGATCAGACTCGGCAACGGTTGCTGGAGTGAGATGTGCATGGAAGAAGTTTCGGGAACTGAGTGGCGTGCTGACGAGGAGGGGAGTGTCGTTGAAGCTGAAGGGAAAGGTGTATGCTGCATGTGTGAGAAGTGTTATGATTTATGGGAGCGAGACATGGGTAATGAACGTGGAGCAGCAACGAAGGCTGGAAAGGGAGGAAATGCAAATGGTTCAGTGGATGTGTGGTGTATCGTTGAGAGAGAGGAATACAAATGATGAATTGCGAAAGATGATGGGAATAGAGCCTGTGATGGATGCTGTGAAGATAAACAGTTTGAGATGGTTTGGTCATGTGTTGAGGAAGGATGAAAGTGACTGGTTGAGAAGAGTGATATAAATTAATGTAGAAGGAAGTAGAGGACGGGGAAGAGCGAGAAAGACTTGGCTAAAGATGGTCGAAGAAGAAATGCCGGCAAGGGGGTTAACAAGGGGAGATGCAGAAAATAGGGCAAAATGGAAAAGATTGTCATGGGGACCACAAGGCTAACCCCCACTCTTGCAGGGAAAATAGCCTTAAAATGCCTGTTGTTGTTGTTGTTTGTTGCACTTCAACACATCCCATTATTGTAGACTCATGCTGTGTCAAACCTGTGCAACCAAAAGGCAGGTCTGACTCAGAGGGTATTTTGAGTGCAGTTTCCTTCGCGCTCTGCAATGCACAAATTATAATAAGGGCCAGCCAACCTTTGCTTGCAGCAGCATGTTGTTGGGTGACAGGGACAGAACCCAAACTGATGGTGAGAGGTCAGGCAACTTGACTTGTCAGAAGCATTGATGGATTATATGACTTTGCTTGTAATAGGAAGCAAGCGTATTGGCCTGTAGTTGAGAAGATCTGTTTATGTGCTCTTCTTGTGAATGGCAGTGATATTTGTGGACTTCCAGGTAGCCGGGAGGTGGTCAAAGGAGGACAGGCTGAAGAGAGCAGACAGAGGAGAAGCAAGTGCAGCAGTGCAGAATCTGAGAACATGGCACTGACACCATCTGGGCATTTCACTGGTGAGTCAAAGTTGGACAGAACGTTCTCGACCATCTTGCGTGTGAAAGACGGTCAATAAGGCGGTGTGTATGAGGGTGGGGTGCGGGTAATGCGGGGACAGAGCATGTTAATTTAGTACTGCATTGCACTCAATTGTATGTTCTGTACTTATAAATCATCCGTTAGTCCGATTCTCATAATGCTGCACTGCATTAAAAATACTTGTGACAGCAGACATAACCTATTCAAATGCTTATTTTATTCTAAATGATCGTATTGCCATTCGTTTTGTAACAGGACACAAATATTCAGCACCGTTTAGCTGCACTCTCTCCACCAAGATGGTGTAGACAAAATTTAAAAATCAACAAAAAGAAAAATCAGTGATTACAAACCCTCGCCAGGACGTGTTAAGGTTTTTGTGTTAAAACAAATATGGCGGCCAAACCATATGACAAATGACCATTTTTCTTTACTCCACAAATTTATCCCAACATGATGCTCAAGAAATTATCTGATCGGATAAAGTTTTGTACTTTTCGAATAATGACGTCATAATGGAGGCACCTATGACATCAACAACAAACACAACAACATGCATTTTAAAAGGCCATTTTCCCTGCTAGAGCGGGGGTTAGCCTTGCGGTCCCCATGACAATCTTCTCCATTTTGCCCTATTTTCTGCATCTCTCCTTGTTAACCCCCTTGCCCGCATTTCTTCTTCCACCATCTTTAGCAAAGTCTTGCTCGGTCTTCCCCGTCCTCTGCTTCCTTCTACATTCATTTCCATCACTCTTCTCAACCAGTCACTTTCATCCTTCCTCAACACATGACCAAACCATCTCAACCTGTTCCTCTTCACAGCATGAATCACAGGCTCTATTCCCATCATCTTTCGCAATTCATCATTTGTCTTCCTCTCTCTCAACGATACTCCGCACATCCGTCGAACCATTCGCATTTCCACCCTTTCCAACCTTCGTTGCTGCTCTACGTTCATTACCCATGTCTCGCTCCCATAAATCATAACACTTCTCACACATGCAGCATACACCTTTCCCTTCAGCTTCAACGACACTCCCCTCATCATCAGCACGCCACTCAGTTCCCGAAACTTCTTCCATGCACATCTCACTCGAGCAACCGTTGCCGAATCTGATCCACCTTCTCCATTCAGCATGTCTCCGAGGTAGCAAAATGTTTTCACACCTTCCAGCTTCACGCCGTCTCCAAGATCCAACTCAACATCTCCTCCATCTGCAGCTCCCTCTGTGCACACCTTACACTTGAATGTAGCTGCCACACTGGTTAATGACCCTCTCAGACCACTACATTTTTGATGAACCCACTCAGCGCACATTGTACATTGAATGGAATTCACTCCAACACCCTTCCTACACACAGCACAGGGCCACTTCCCAGTTCTTTCCACCTCACCACATGCTTTACCACTTGCCATCACCTTCGTCTTTCCGATATTCACCTTCAGACCTTTTGTCTCCATACATTCCTTCCACGTGTTCATCTTTTCCTTCAGTCCATCCATACTTTCCGCAATCAACACCAGATCATCTGCATACAACTCCCACGGTAAACCCTCCTTTACGTTCTGAGCCAGCACCTCCATCACAGCTACAAATAGTAGTGGACTTAGTACCGACCCCTGATGCACTCACACCTTCACCTCAAACTCACCACTGTTCCCGTCCTTCGTCCTTACAGCTGTGCGCGCTCTTTTGTACATTGCCATCACTACTCTGATCAACCATTCCTCCACTCCTAACTTCCTCAATGCCCATGTCAATACTTTGCGTGGTACCCTGTCGAATGCTTTCTCCAGATCAACAAACCCAAGAAACAACTTCTTCCTCTTCTCCATGTACTTCTCCTGCAACTGCCTCACAATGAAAAGCGCGTCTGTCGTTCCTCTTCCTGGCATGAATCCAAACTGCATTTCGTCGATCTTCACTTTCTTCCTTATCCTCCTCTCCAACACCCTTTCCAATACCTTCATTCCATGCTCCAATAACTTTATCGCTCGGTACGAGCCACACTCCAGAGGGTCACCTTTCCCCTTGTACTTGACAAAGTCCCTATGACATCATCATTAACATATGTTATTCCCCATTAAGAGTTCTTTACAATGACCCATGTCTCAATTTTTTATATTCAGCGTTTTCGGAGATATAGAGGTGCAAAGTTTTTGGGTTTTTCTAAGATGGCTTCCATACCACGTGACCTCGGACGTCATAATTATTCATTAAAATTTTATATAGGTGGAGGTGCACGTATGGTGAAAATTTCCTGCCAATAGGACCAACGGTTGCACAGAAAATCATATTTATTCTGTGCGGACAATCAGACAGACAGACAAGCAGACAAACGGACTCAAATGCAATACCCTCTCCTCTGTCGAGGGTAATTACTAATTCGTATTTTCATCAATCCATATACAGTGTCCATGATTAGCATCGTCCGGCTAACATTGTTTCGTTACAAGGTCTATACCAATTAGATAACAAGGCTTCACAGGAGGTCATGATTATTTACCTATAACTCACTATCATGTTGCCATGACATCAACAACCAGCAGAAGCCTTCACGTGACAGCATGGTATAATAGAAATAACCACACAAAGTAAAAATGCAAAACTTACCAACAACCTCATCATTGGGTTTAAAAAACTTGACGCTTGGCCCAACTGCGAACAGTACAACAACAATAAAAAAATAATCAACACTGGCTCAAGAAGACTTGGTCCAAACATTCCCTCAATATCTTTATTGGAACATTCTGTCATTGTTTTTGGATGCATAATCTTCATATTATGCCTTTGTTGTGAACTCCTCAAACAAATTGAAACTTGAACACTGCGTCATGCTGGTAATGAATTGAGAATGATAAACCCGCACAAACCTTCCTTGACGATTCCAGCAATCTCTCTGCCGACTGGATGCGGATTTTGTAGAAGATGTAGCTCCTGGAGAAACTGTACAAGAAAGGGGAATGGCAAGTGCACCCAAATAAAAACTCGAGCGAAGTTAATGTTAATGGCACACAATCACAAATCCCCACGCTTCCCACCGAAAGAAAAATTGAGAGATGGCAAAACGTTCCACCAGGAAAGACCCAATATCAAATTTTGAGTTTACCTTTCCCCCCATTTTGACCTGTGCATCTTACTATCCACCCCACACCCTGGGGAATGAACTGGGGTCAATCCAAAAAAAATTGTTACATATTTCATGCGTCTCCCAATGTTGACTCCACATACAAAGTTTCATTGAAAAATGTTTAGAAATCTGGCTGTAAATGTATTTTTCAGTATTTCACCTTCTGACCCTGCCCCATGGGGTGGGGCTAAAGTTTACAATATCACCCATTTGTTTTTTCAAAATAGTGGGGTTTATAATAAATAACAGCTTGGTGGTTGTTGTATCACATGTGTACCAACCACCTTTAGAGGCCATTTTTTCCCTGCAGAGCAGGGGTTGGCCTTTTTTGGGCACCGAGGTCCCCTTTTTGAAGCAATGTTTTATGGCCGGATGCCCTTCCTGCCGCCATTGTATCACATGTGTACAATGTATTCAAATCATTCCCTCGTCCAGGCTTGGCAAAAAGCATGCAAATCCATGATGCAATGAGCACTTTGTAACGAGCATGCTTTCCTTCCTCTCCTGAAAGAGGGGGAGAGTGAATAGGTGATGAAGGTGCAAGTCATATTGAGGGTGCAAGGGGTAAGGTGGTGATGAGGAGGGTAAGTGGCGATGGGGATGGTAAGTGGCGATGGGGATGGTAAGTGGCGATGGGGATGGTAAGTGGCGATGGGGATGGTAAGTGGCGATGGGGATGGTAAGTGGCGATGGGGATGGTAAGTGGCGATGGGGATGGTAAGGGGCGATGGGGATGGTAAGGGGCGATGGCGATGGTAAGGGGCGATGGGGATGGTAAGTGGCGATGGGGATGGTAAGTGGCGATGGGGATGGTAAGTGGCGATGGGGATGGTAAGTGGCGATGGGGATGGTAAGTGGCGATGGGGATGGTAAGTGGCGATGGGGATGGTAAGTGGCGATGGGGATGGTAAGTGGCGATGGGGATGGTAAGTGGCGATGGGGATGGTAAGTGGCGATGGGGATGGTAAGTGGCGATGGGGATGGTAAGTGGCGATGGGGATGGTAAGTGGCGAAGGGGATGGTAAGTGGCGATGGGGATGGTAAGTGGCGATGGGGATGGTAAGTGGCGATGGGGATGGTAAGTGGCGATGGGGATGGTAAGTGGCGATGGGGATGGTAAGTGGCGATGGGGATGGTAAGTGGCGATGGGGATGGTAAGTGGCGATGGGGATGGTAAGTGGCGATGGGGATGGTAAGTGGCGATGGGGATGGTAAGTGGCGATGGGGATGGTAAGTGGCGATGGGGATGGTAAGTGGCGATGGGGATGGTAAGTGGCGATGGGGATGGTAAGTGGCGATGGGGATGGTAAGTGGCGATGGGGATGGTAAGTGGCGATGGGGATGGTAAGTGGCGATGGGGATGGTAAGTGGCGATGGGGATGGTAAGTGGCGATGGGGATGGTAAGTGGCGATGGGGATGGTAAGTGGCGATGGGGATGGTAAGTGGCGATGGGGATGGTAAGTGGCGATGGGGATGGTAAGTGGCGATGGGGATGGTAAGTGGCGATGGGGATGGTAAGTGGCGATGGGGATGGTAAGTGGCGATGGGGATGGTAAGTGGCGATGGGGATGGTAAGTGGCGATGGGGATGGTAAGTGGCGATGGGGATGGTAAGTGGCGATGGGGATGGTAAGTGGCGATGGGGATGGTAAGTGGCGATGGGGATGGTAAGTGGCGATGGGGATGGTAAGTGGCGATGGGGATGGTAAGTGGCGATGGGGATGGTAAGTGGCGATGGGGATGGTAAGTGGCGATGGGGATGGTAAGTGGCGATGGGGATGGTAAGTGGCGATGGGGATGGTAAGTGGCGATGGGGATGGTAAGTGGCGATGGGGATGGTAAGTGGCGATGGGGATGGTAAGTGGCGATGGGGATGGTAAGTGGCGATGGGGATGGTAAGTGGCGATGGGGATGGTAAGTGGCGATGGGGATGGTAAGTGGCGATGGGGATGGTAAGTGGCGATGGGGATGGTAAGTGGCGATGGGGATGGTAAGTGGCGATGGGGATGGTAAGTGGCGATGGGGATGGTAAGTGGCGATGGGGATGGTAAGTGGCGATGGGGATGGTAAGTGGCGATGGGGATGGTAAGTGGCGATGGGGATGGTAAGTGGCGATGGGGATGGTAAGTGGCGATGGGGATGGTAAGTGGCGATGGGGATGGTAAGTGGCGATGGGGATGGTAAGTGGCGATGGGGATGGTAAGTGGCGATGGGGATGGTAAGTGGCGATGGGGATGGTAAGTGGCGATGGGGATGGTAAGTGGCGATGGGGATGGTAAGTGGCGATGGGGATGGTAAGTGGCGATGGGGATGGTAAGTGGCGATGGGGATGGTAAGTGGCGATGGGGATGGTAAGTGGCGATGGGGATGGTAAGTGGCGATGGGGATGGTAAGTGGCGATGGGGATGGTAAGTGGCGATGGGGATGGTAAGTGGCGATGGGGATGGTAAGTGGCGATGGGGATGGTAAGTGGCGATGGGGATGGTAAGTGGCGATGGGGATGGTAAGTGGCGATGGGGATGGTAAGTGGCGATGGGGATGGTAAGTGGCGATGGGGATGGTAAGTGGCGATGGGGATGGTAAGTGGCGATGGGGATGGTAAGTGGCGATGGGGATGGTAAGTGGCGATGGGGATGGTAAGTGGCGATGGGGATGGTAAGTGGCGATGGGGATGGTAAGTGGCGATGGGGATGGTAAGTGGCGATGGGGATGGTAAGTGGCGATGGGGATGGTAAGTGGCGATGGGGATGGTAAGTGGCGATGGGGATGGTAAGTGGCGATGGGGATGGTAAGTGGCGATGGGGATGGTAAGTGGCGATGGGGATGGTAAGTGGCGATGGGGATGGTAAGTGGCGATGGGGATGGTAAGTGGCGATGGGGATGGTAAGTGGCGATGGGGATGGTAAGTGGCGATGGGGATGGTAAGTGGCGATGGGGATGGTAAGTGGCGATGGGGATGGTAAGTGGCGATGGGGATGGTAAGTGGCGATGGGGATGGTAAGTGGCGATGGGGATGGTAAGTGGCGATGGGGATGGTAAGTGGCGATGGGGATGGTAAGTGGCGATGGGGATGGTAAGTGGCGATGGGGATGGTAAGTGGCGATGGGGATGGTAAGTGGCGATGGGGATGGTAAGTGGCGATGGGGATGGTAAGTGGCGATGAGGATGGTAAGTGGCGATGAGGATGGTAAGTGGCGATGAGGATGGTAAGTGGCGATGAGGATGGTAAGTGGCGATGAGGATGGTAAGTGGCGATGAGGATGGTAAGTGGCGATGAGGATGGTAAGTGGCGATGAGGATGGTAAGTGGCGATGAGGATGGTAAGTGGCGATGAGGATGGTAAGTGGCGATGAGGATGGTAAGTGGCGATGAGGATGGTAAGTGGCGATGAGGATGGTAAGTGGCGATGAGGATGGTAAGTGGCGATGAGGATGGTAAGTGGCGATGAGGATGGTAAGTGGCGATGAGGATGGTAAGTGGCGATGAGGATGGTAAGTGGCGATGAGGATGGTAAGTGGCGATGAGGATGGTAAGTGGCGATGAGGATGGTAAGTGGCGATGAGGATGGTAAGTGGCGATGAGGATGGTAAGTGGCGATGAGGATGGTAAGTGGCGATGAGGATGGTAAGTGGCGATGAGGATGGTAAGTGGCGATGAGGATGGTAAGTGGCGATGAGGATGGTAAGTGGCGATGAGGATGGTAAGTGGCGATGAGGATGGTAAGTGGCGATGAGGATGGTAAGTGGCGATGAGGATGGTAAGTGGCGATGAGGATGGTAAGTGGCGATGAGGATGGTAAGTGGCGATGAGGATGGTAAGTGGCGATGAGGATGGTAAGTGGCGATGAGGATGGTAAGTGGCGATGAGGATGGTAAGTGGCGATGAGGATGGTAAGTGGCGATGAGGATGGTAAGTGGCGATGAGGATGGTAAGTGGCGATGAGGATGGTAAGTGGCGATGAGGATGGTAAGTGGCGATGAGGATGGTAAGTGGCGATGAGGATGGTAAGTGGCGATGAGGATGGTAAGTGGCGATGAGGATGGTAAGTGGCGATGAGGATGGTAAGTGGCGATGAGGATGGTAAGTGGCGATGAGGATGGTAAGTGGCGATGAGGATGGTAAGTGGCGATGAGGATGGTAAGTGGCGATGAGGATGGTAAGTGGCGATGAGGATGGTAAGTGGCGATGAGGATGGTAAGTGGCGATGAGGATGTAAGTGGCGATGAGGATGTAAGTGGCGATGAGGATGTAAGTGGCGATGAGGATGTAAGTGGCGATGAGGATGTAAGTGGCGATGAGGATGAAAGTGGCGATGAGGATGTAAGGAGGCGATGACGGTGTAAGGTGGCGATGACGGTGTAAGTGGCGATGACGGTGTAAGTGGCGATGACGGTGTAAGTGGCGATGACGGTGTAAGTGGCGATGACGGTGTAAGTGGCGATGACGGTGTAAGTGGCGATGACGGTGTAAGTGGCGATGACGGTGTAAGTGGCGATGACGGTGTAAGTGGCGATGACGGTGTAAGTGGCGATGACGGTGTAAGTGGCGATGACGGTGTAAGTGGTCATGACGGTGTAAGTGGTCATGACGGTGTAAGTGGTCATGACGGTGTAAGTGGTCATGACGGTGTAAGTGGTGATGACGGTGTAAGTGGTGATGACGGTGTAAGTGGTGATGACGGTGTAAGTGGTGATGACGGTGTAAGTGGTGATGAGGATGTAAGTGGTGATGAGGATGTAAGTGGTGATGAGGGTGTAAGTGGTGATAGGAGGGTGTAAGGGGGGTTAGGAGGGTGTAAGGGGGGTTAGGAGGGTGTAAGGGGGGTTAGGAGGGTGTAAGGGGTGATGAGGGTGTAAGGGGTGATGAGGGTGTAAGGATGTGATGAGGGTGTAAGGATGTGATGAGGGTGTAAGGATGTGATGAGGGAGTAAGGATGTGATGAGGGTGTAAGGGGGTGATGAGGGTGTAAGGGGGTGATGAGGAAGTAAGGAGGTGATGAGGCAGTAAGGAGGCGATGAGGGTGTAAGTGGTGATGAGTGGGAAATGATGATGAGTGGGTAAAGTTGTGGTAGGAGGAGACCTGAATACCTGAATAAAAGGTATTCAAGAGGACCTGAATACCAATTTCACAGGTACCTGAATACAAGTCCAATTTCACAAGAACCTCAATATAAGTCCAATTTCACAAGTACCTCAATACAAGTCCAATTTCACAAGTACCTCCATACAAGGCCAATTTCACAAGTACCTGAATACAAGTCCAATTTCACAAGTACCTGAATACAAGTCCAATTTCACAAGTACCTGAATACAAGTCCAATTTCACAAGTACCTCAATACAAGTCCAATTTCACAGGTACCTGAATACAAGTCCAATTTCACAAGTACCTGTATACAAGTCCAATTTCACAAGTACCTGAATACAAATCCAATTTCACAAGTACCTGAATACAAGTCCAATTTCACAAGTACCTGAATACAAGTCCAATTTCACAAGTACCTGAATACAAGTCGAATTTCACAAGTACCTCAAAACAAGTCCAATTTCACAAGTACCTGAATACAAGTCCAATTTCACAAGTACCTGAATACAAGTCGAATTTCACAAGTACCTGAATAAAAGTCCAATTTCACGAGTACCTGAATACAAGTCGAATTTCACAAGTACCTGAATACAAGTCGAATTTCACAAGTACCTCAAAACAAGTCCAATTTCACAAGTCCCTGAATACAAGTCCAATTTCACAAGTACCTGAATACAAATCCAATTTCACAAGTACCTGAATACAAGTCCAATTTCACAAGTACCTCAATACAAGTCCAATTTGACAAGTACCTCAATACAAGTCCAATTTCACAAGTACCTCAATATAAGTCCAATTTCACAAGTACCTGAATACAAGTCCAATTTCACAAGTACCTGAATACAAGTCGAATTTCACAAGTACCTGAATAAAAGTCCAATTTCACGAGTACCTGAATACAAGTCGAATTTCACAAGTACCTGAATACAAGTCGAATTTCACAAGTACCTCAAAACAAGTCCAATTTCACAAGTCCCTGAATACAAGTCCAATTTCACAAGTACCTGAATACAAATCCAATTTCACAAGTACCTGAATACAAGTCCAATTTCACAAGTACCTCAATACAAGTCCAATTTGACAAGTACCTCAATACAAGTCCAATTTCACAAGTACCTCAATATAAGTCCAATTTCACAAGTACCTGAATACAAGTCCAATTTCACAAGTACCTGAATACAAATCCAATTTCACAAGTACCTGAATACAAGTCCAATTTCACAAGTACCTGAATACAAGTCGAATTTCACAAGTACCTGAATACAAGTCGAATTTCACAAGTACCTCAAAACAAGTCCAATTTCACAAGTACCTGAATACAAGTCGAATTTCACAAGTACCTGAATACAAGTCCAATTTCACAAGTACCTGAATACAAGTCGAATTTCACAAGTACCTGAATACAAGTCCAATTTCACGAGTACCTGAATACAAGTCGAATTTCACAAGTACCTGAATACAAGTCGAATTTCACAAGTACCTCAAAACAAGTCCAATTTCACAAGTACCTGAATACAAGTCGAATTTCACAAGTACCTGAATACAAGTCGAATTTCACAAGTACCTGAATGCAAGTCGAATTTCACAAGTACCTGAATGCAAGTCGAATTTCACAAGTACCTGAATACAAGTCGAATTTCACAAGTACCTCAATACGAGTCCAATTTCATAAGTACCTCAATACAGAACCTGAGGAAACAGGGCCTTCTCCATCGCTGCTCCCACCCTCTGGAACTCACTACCTCACACCATCAAAGACTCCTCCTCACTCACCACATTCAAAACATCACTCAAGACCCACCTGTTCAACACTGCATTCAATATTTAACCCACAGCATTTAACCCCTGCCTAATAGCTGGGCGGCTTAGCTAAAAAATTCGGATCGATTGTGCCTTTTCCCTTAAAAGCATGAAACTTGGCACATTGCTAGAATACCCGAAAAGAAAGATTCCCATCGCCCTCACCACGGACGCCTCCGACTACGCCGTGGGCGCGGTCCATGAACAATGGGTAAACAGGGCCTGGCAGCCGCTCGCGTTCTTCAGCCGGCAACTCCTGCCCAACGAGTTGAAGTACAGCACCTTCGACCGCGAGCTCCACGGGCTGTACCTGGCCGTCCGCCATTTTCGCCACCTCCTGGAGGGCCGCCCTTTCACGGCTTTTGTCGACCACAAGCCGTTGGTTTTCGCCATGGCCAAGGTCACGGAGCCGTGGTCGGCCCGCCAGCAGCGCCACCTCTCCGCCGTGTCGGAGTACACCACGGACATCCAGCACGTCGCCGGGAAGGACAACGCCGTGGCCGACTGCCTTTCTCGAGCCGGCGCCAACGCCGCCCACCTCGGCGTCGATTTCGCCCTAATGGCAACGGACCAGGCCACCGACGGCACGGTGCAGGCGCTCCGGGTGGCGGACACGGGCCTCCGCTTGGCTGAGGTCCCCTTCGCGGACATGGTCCTGCTGTGCGACATCTCCCAAGGCCGACCTCGCCCCGTTGTGCCGGTCACCTGGCGGCGTCGCATTTTTGCTTCGCTCCACGGCCTCTCTCACTCGGGCCGGAAGGCGTCCCAGAGGCTGGTGGCGGCGCGTTTCGTCTGGCATGGGCTGCGACGGGACGTCCGAGACTGGGCCAACGCCTGCACACCCTGCCAGCGGGCCAAGGTCCACCGTCATACCCAGGCTCCGCTGGCTCCCTTCACCGTGCCCGAGCGACGGTTCGACCACGTCCACGTGGACCTGGTGGGTCCCCTTCCCCCATCGCAGGGGTTCACCCACCTGCTTACCATGGTGGACAGGACCAGCAGGTGGCCGGAGGCCGTGCCTCTCGCCTCCACCACCGACGTGGCCCAGGCGTTCATCGCCACCTGGGTCGCGCGTTTCGGCGCACCAGCGGACATCTCGTCGGACCGCGGCCCACAGTTCACGTCCGAACTATGGGGTGCAGTCGCCCGCACGTTGGGCGTTACCCTGCACCGCACCACGGCCTACCACCCCCAAGCCAACGGGTTGTGCGAGCGGTTCCACCGCTCCATGAAGGCCACACTCATGGCCAGCCTCCAGGACGACGGCTGGGCCGACCGGCTCCCGTGGGTCCTTTTGGGCCTCCGCACGGCTCCCAAAGAGGACCTCCAGGCGTCCACCGCCGAGCTGGTGTACGGTCAGGCCCTCCGCGTACCGGGCGAGTTCATTCCTGACGCCACCAGCCCCTGGTCCGCCGCGCGCCAGTGCACGGACTTCCAGGAGGCCGCCCGACGTTTCGCCCCGGTGCCCACATCCCGCCACGGCGACACCCAATCCTACGTCCCCCCAGCACTCCGCACGGCGGAGTACGTCTTCGTGCGCCACGACGCGCACCGGGGGCCGCTCCGGCCACCATACGACGGACCCTTCCGTGTCCTACGACGGGACAACAAGTCCTTCATCGTCAACATCGGCGGCCGGGCGGACCGGATTTCGCTGGACCGCCTCAAGCCGGCCCACATGGACATCGGCCAGCCGCCACGGCTGGCTCTCCCACCGCGGCACGGCCGCCCCCCGTCCACTGCACCCCCCGACCGACCACCCGCCACCACACCGGACCCCCCCCCCCCCCCCCCCCCCGCGACTGGCCAGGGGTCGTTTCGGTCGGGTTATCCGGACACCCTCAGGTTGACCTCCCTGGATCAAGTCCATTCTGGGGGGGCATGTGGAGCGACCCATGGGTCCCCCAAGCGAGACCAGCAACAGAATCGCCTTGCTCCAGCCGGTGACGTAACCGGCGGGCAAACCATGGCGCCGGGGTGGCCGGTCACGTGACCACCAAAACGTGCCGCGCGTGCGGTTATAATCCTTTGCACCTGTCGGTCACGTGACCACCAAATCGCGCCTCGCCTGAGAGGCGTGGCTTTCGGTTTAGGTTGTGCTTTCTGGTTGTGATATATATGCAGCCCGATAAACGGGCTTTTCAGAGTTCCCGAGTTGGTTTTTACAATAAACATCTTCTCGGACGAGTTTGTGTCTTGCCCGTCACTTCGTCCGTCTCAAGCAAGGGCCCTGCTCTTCAGTTTGACTGCCAGGCAAACAGAGTAAATAAAACATTTCTCACTCCTTTCTTCACACGTGCGATTGCGACGAATTCAGAGCAAAGTACTGCTAAACTACAAGTTCGTTTTCTGATTATTGTTCAGATTTGTGTTCAAATAATATGACATTCAATTAAAATGAAGTTGTTCCTTGATCATAAATTGACGTTTGTAGACACACGGACAGACGGAAGTGACCCCATTGTTTAAGCTTAACCCCACTTTTCACTTATCATGCACGGGTAATAACATGATGACATCTGAAGTCATTTGAGCGGTAAGTAGCTGCTTGTGTTACCTTCACAAACGCTCAATATATTTCAGGTTTGATTGAGGCTAGAGTACGGTAATAGAGTTTGGTTCAATAATCTGTGGAGTCGCCAGACTAATCTAGGCAGGTCGCAATATGTATCTGTCATAACAGGTAAGTACTGCACAACAAACTTCTCCAAGGAAGGTGATGACTCCACATCTTCGGTTATTTCCTCTCTATGATAGGAGATGCTCTCATCGCGACGCAATTGGTTGTCCTCTCCGAACCCCATTGATCATTGATATCGGTCTTCACAAAGTTTATTTGGCTCTCGGCAAATGTCAGAAATGTCTATAAAAATGAATGCCTGTGGACTGGAATCCATAAAGTTTAACCTCATAACCTGCCTAATAGCTGGGCGGCTGAGCTAAAAAATTCGGATCGATTGTGCCTTTTCCCTTAAAAGCATGAAACTTGGCACATGGCTAGAATACCCGAAAAGAAAGATTTTTAGTCCAGGGGGCATCCCCAATTTCACCCCATATGGCGGCCATCTTGAAATCCAAGATGGCCATCATACAAGACCTATTTTGATGAATATCTCCATAATTAGAACAGATATCAAAATGGTTGAAGTGCCTATACCTACATTTTTAGGGTCTAGGAATCCAATGGCAACATAAAATATTCAATAGTATATGGTATACCATGCCTGCATACCTGGCATACCTGCATACCATGCTCACAACCTGTCAGTCAACTCGACCAACATCTGTAACGGCTCTAATGCCGCTGTTTCATGAAAGTGCACACACTGTGGCCATGATAAAACACTCCATGGATGTAATTGGGACTGCCGTGCAACATCTAAATCCAGGACAGACTCCTGTCATTGCCCTTGATCAACCATTATTTGCAATTGCAAAACAGATTCAATGGAAATGGCATGAGCAATACGGAGAGGACAGATTTGTTCTGCTATTCGGAGGATTGCACTTTGAAATGACTGCACTGAAGACATCGGGTGACTGGTTATCTGGAAGCGGCTGGGTAGAAGCATTGGTGCAAGCCAATATTGCCTCAGCGGGAAGTGCAGATTCTTTCCTGCGAGCTGCACATGTTTCACGCTCGCGCAATGCCCATCAGGTGACAGCTGCAGCCTTGCACATACTGCAGCATCGGGCATACAATGACTATGCAATAGAAGCTGAGACGAAACTTTCATTTACTGATTGGTGTGGCAAAATGACTAAGGAACACCCACAGTTCCAATACTGGAGTCTCACGATGGCATTGGAGAACAGCATCCTGACCTTTGTGCGCTCATTGAGGGAGGCTGACTTTGAAATGTACTTAGATGCTTTATGGGAGCTTCTTCTGTGGTTCTTTGCTCTTGACCATACGCACTATGCAAGATGGGTCACAGTCCATTTGCGTGATATGATGGACTTGCACAAGACACACCCTAAAGTTCTGGATAATTTCCGAGCAGGCATGAGCAATATGGAGAGGATAATTTCTGGATAATTTCTTCGAGTTGATGAAAACAAGCGTGAACTCTTCAGCTTCCTTTCCAATGAAACAATTAAATCATTTGAAGACCAGCGCAAGGAGCTAGTTGTCACACTTGATACAGAGGTTCTTACTGCTCCACCACGCATTGATCTAGAATCACTCTCCCCGTGCACTCAGGAAGAGGCAGATGGTCGGATGTTCCTACATGCTGCTGATGCAACAGAGAGGGCATAGTAAGGTCCTCATACAAACTGTGGACACAGATGTTGTCGTGCTTGCAGGTACAGCATCCCAGAAGCTTTCAGTGATATGGTTACAATTTGGGACAGGCAAGAACATGCGATTTATCTCTGCACATGATATAGCCACAGCTCTTGGCCCTGAGAAATCTAAAGCCCTCCCCATGTTTCATGCACTAACAGGGTGTGACACTTCTTCAGCGTTTAATGGGTGTGGAAAGGTAACTGCATGGAATGTGTGGGAATCATTCCCTGAGCTCACAGAGGTACTAGCAGAAATTTGCCACCAGAGCACAGAGATAACTGAAACCTGCATGAACGTCATTGAGAGATTTGTTATTCTGTTGTATGATCGCACAAGTACTGCTACTGACATTAACATTGTACGAAAGAAACTGTTTGCAAAGAAGGGCAGACCTGTGGAATCAATTCCACCAACACATGATGCCCTTGTGCAGCACGTAAAGCGGGCAGTATACCAAGGCGCACTATGCTGGGGACAAGCATTGCATGCTAAGCCTGATCTACCAAGCCCCACTGAATGGGGTTGGCAAAAAACGTCTGCTGGCCAGTTCAAACCAATATGGACAACACTTCCAGAGGCTGCAAAGATCTGCAATGAACTTGTTAAGTGTGGGTGCAAAAAAGGATGTACTGGTCGTTGCCGGTGTAAGAAAGCTGCACTTCCCTGTACTTCTCTCTGCGCATGTGATGGAGAATGCAGCAAAGACTAGAAAACCACAAGATGGCACAGTTACAGTCTGCGATGTCATAGACACTTTTAATCACTGAAGAATGCCAACCTGTTAAGAGTATTTATATGCATTCCCAGTATGCATGATACTATGCAAAATTAATATTTTCAGATGACTGCTTAATATTTTATGTTACCATTGGATTCCTAGACCCTAAAAATGTAGGTGTAGGCACTGCAACCATTTAGATAGCTGTTCTAATTATGGAGATATTCATCAAAACAGGTCTGTTATGGCGGCCATCTTGGATTTCAAGATGGCTGCCATATACTATTGAATATTTTATGTTGCCATTGGATTCCTAGACCCTAAAAATGTAGGTATAGGCACTTCAACCATTTTGATATCTGTTCTAATTATGGAGATATTCATCAAAACAGGTCTTGTATGACGGCCATCTGAATTTCAAGATGGCCGCCATATGGGGTGAAATTGGAGATGCCCCCTGGACTAAAAATCTTTCTTTTGGGGTATTCTAGCCATGTGCCAAGTTTCATGCTTTTAAGGGAAAAGGCACAATTCATCAGTTAAGCAGCCCCACTATATGTCTTCTCCTTCTCCTTCCTTTGATTATTTACCTGTTGATTTTTGCACTTGTTTTTTTGTACTCTGTCAAAGCGTCTTTGGGCTTCTTGAAAAGCACTATATAAAATAAATGTATTATTATTATTATTAATACAAGTCCAATTTGACAAGTACCTCAATGCAAGTCCAATTTGACAAGTACCTCAATACAAGTCCAATTTCATAAGTACCTCAATACAAGTCCAATTTCACAAGTACCTGAATAAAAGTCCAATTTCACAAGTACCTGAATAAAAGTCCAATTTCACAAGTACCTCAATACAAGTCCAATTTCACAAGTACCTGAATACAAGTCCAATTTCACAAGTACCTGAATAAAAGTCCAATTTCACAAGTACCTCAATGCAAGTCCAATTTCACAAGTACCTCAATGCAAGTCCAATTTCACAAGTACCTCAACGCAAGTCCAATTTCACAAGTACCTCAACGCAAGTCCAATTTCACAAGTACCTCAATGCAAGTCCAATTTCACAAGTACCTCAATGCAAGTCCAATTTCACAAGTACCTCAATGCAAGTCCAATTTCACAAGTACCTCAATGCAAGTCCAATTTCACAAGTACCTCAATGCAGGTCCAATTTCACAAGTACCTCAATGCAAGTCCAATTTCACAAGTACCTCAATACAAGTCCAATTTCACAAGTACCTGAATACAAGTCCAATTTCACAAGTACCTGAATACAAGTCCAATTTCACAAGTACCTCAATACAAGTCCAATTTCACAAGTACCTCAATACAAGTCCAATTTCACAAGTACCTGAACACAAGTCCAATTTCACAAGTACCTGAACACAAGTCACACATCAGGCAATAGCCTCACCAAGGACCTCCATGGGTTTCTCTCATCTCCTCTTCCTGTTCAGGCTGGAGTTCCCCAAGGCAGTGTTCTGGGCCCTGTGCTTTTTCTGGTCTTCATCAATGATCTCTCCGACTCTCTTGAAAATCCTCTCTATCTCTTTGCTGATGACTCTACTCTCTGTCACTCCATTCTTCATCCCTCAGATCGGCAGTCTGCAGCCTCCTCACTCTCTGCAGACCTGGACAAAATCACAGACTGGGCAAACAAGTGGAACATGTCTTTCAATCCTGACAAATCTCACACTCTTACGATGTCTCTCCGAAAAGACCGACTGGACAACCCTCCCATCTACTTTCTGAATAATCCTCTCCAAGAAGTTCTGTCACTCAAACTTTTGGGTCTCACTATCTGCCATGATCTTTCCTGGGAAAACCACATTTCAAATCTGGCCTCCAAAGCCAGTCGCCGACTGGGCATCCTCCGTCGTGCGAAGTCCTTCCTTGGCACACCTGAGCTCCTCACCACGTACAAGGCTTTCATCCGCAGCTCAATGGAATACTGCTCTCCCCTCTGGGCTGGTGCTCCTGCCTCACACCTAGCTCGTCTTCACGCTGTTGAAAGCAAAGCATTCAGAATCATTGGAATCTCCCGCGATGAAGATAACTCCAAAGGCCTCTCACTCACTCACCGCAGGAAGGTTGGTGGTCTTTCCGTCTTCTACCGACTCCTCTCTGGCCTTGCCCCCCCAATATTCCTACAGGTCGCACAAGATCTGCCTGCAACCCTCTTATGGTTAAACTGCCAAAATAAAGACTCTCTGCTCACCTTCACTCCTTCATTCCTCTTTTCTCCCGCCTCTGGAACAAACCCCCTCACTCTCTCCAATCCCACTCCACCCTCCAAGTCTTTAAAACAGCTGTTCACCACCATCTCTTATCTTCCCCCATCCAAAACCTTGATCTTTTCTATCCCCGATAATTTCACCCCAATTCCACTTTTTGAAATACCAACTTCTGTCCTGGAAGTCCTTGGTGTCCTTGTGTTTTATACTTCTCCCACCCACCCCCCCCCTTCCCAACTGCCCCCAAGCCCTCTCCCTCCCACACATCTCCCTGCTTTTAAATGTTGTGTGCTCTCAAGTGTTTGTGTGCTTCCCATTCTCTTGTCTTCCGCACCCTCTTTTTATATATTTTGTTTGTCTGGTTGATTTGTTTGTGAAGTAAATGTCAGCTCTTTCACGAGCCTCGATTCAGTATACAAAAAAAAAGAAAAAAAAAGTCCAATTGCACAAGTACCTGAATACAAGTCCAATTTCACATGTACCTGAATACAAATCCAATTTCACATGTACCTGAATACAAATCCACGTTCACAAGTACCTGAACACAAGTCCAATTTCACAAGTATCTGAACACAAGTCCAATTTCACAAGTACCTGAATACAAGTCCAATTTCACAAGTACCTGAATACAAGTCCAATTTCACAAGTACCTGAATACAAGTCCAATTTCACAAGTACCTGAATACAAATCCAATTTCACAAGTACCTGAATACAAGTCCAATTTCACAAGTACCTGAATACAAGTCCAATTTCACAAGTACCTGAATACAAGTCCAATTTCACAAGTACCTGAATACAAGTCGAATTTCACAAGTACCTGAATAAAAGTCGAATTTCACAAGTACCTGAATACAAGTCCAATTTCACAAGTACCTCAATACAAGTCCAATTTCATAAGTACCTCAATACAAGTCCAATTTCACAAGTACCTCAATACAAGTCCAATTTGACAAGTACCTCAATACAAGTCCAATTTGACAAGTACCTCAATACAAGTCCAATTTCACAAGTACCTCAATGCAAGTCCAATTTCACAAGTATACAGTATTATACCATGACCATAGCAGGTCTCTCACTTTGAGCAAGAAACACCACCAACTGCTCTCAACAAATTTAACTCGAGTCTCAACATCCACTATTTCTCAGGAGATACGAGTACATTCTAGTGTATAGTCCAATCACAAGGTTCAAATTTTGTTCAAGAACCTCAACCCTCCAAAAAGTAGCCAAAAGGTTGGTTACCACTTCCTTTTTTATAAAGTATTTTGAGGTTTTACTTCTAAAATAAATAAATAAATAAAATAATATAATAATAATAAGCTATATGCGAGATTGATCGATTGATTTACTGTAATTAAAAACTAACTGGCAAACGTTACCTGAAAGTGCTTTCAAAATGAAATTGTAATTTACCTGAATGTCCACTGGGCTCAGGCCACAGGCCTCGACCATCACCAAGACCTCTCCCGTCCTGAGCTGTGTCTGGGTGGACTGAAGGAGAGACAAATGTTCGTGCTGGAGAATGAAGTCAAACTACAATGAAATACACAATCGATGTGATGTGATGCATGACATTTTCTGAAATGAGAGTACAAGATGCCAAGTCAGTTTTCCAGACAATGAATACACGAGGTTGTTGTTGTTTTTTTAACAGGAGCCAAGTAAGGCTCGTGGTGGAGCACACACACACTACTGTTAGATGACACAAACACACACCGAGCTTGGGGTAAGTGCTGTCACTTCCCAGAGCACTATGGGTACCAGCGATGCCACAACAATGGCGTCGCCTTTCTCATCGCACTCAGTGGGGTATTTCCGAAGGAGGAATGTCCTTCTCCCAATGGATGCCAACCTACGTGGATTTTCCATGCTCTTATCCTTTGAAACGCTGAACTTCAAGCAAGAAAGCAATGCATACCATTTTTTAAAGTCTTTTGTATGTCTCGGCCGGTATTTGAATCGCCAACCTACCAGACTCGGAGTCGGTGCTCTAACCATTAGACCACCGAGTCACCACTGCATTTCCAACAGAATTCCACCTGAGACAGGGATTTGGAATTTGCTAATGTAACCTCCTCTTTTGTTTTTCAGTACCATGAGATTTGACCATGAGAGAAGAGCCAGCTTAATGTCCCCTCTGAAAGGATGGCATACCCTATGATGCAACACCCTGCCAATTAAGCATTGGGACAATTATTAGTCAGATCCTATTCCACCTGGAATAAAACCTAAACTAGACAAATAACAATGGAACAATGGAAAGAACAATGGAACAATGGAACAATGGACTAGACAAAGAATCAACGGAACATTGACTGGAGTATGCTAACTGCCGTGGGAAGCAAGGAGGGTTAGTGCCCGAAACTTTGGTTTCTCCTCGCTTCCCAAGGTGGTTAGCATACTTCAATCAACGTTCCGTTTCATCTTGATCGAATGAAGTTTTGTACTTATTGAATTATGATGTCATAATGGAGGCACCTATGACATCATCATGAACACATTATTCCCCATGAAGAGTTATTTACAATGAGCCATGTCTCAATTTCTTCGATGCAGCGCTTTCGGAGATATTGAGGTGCAAAGTTTTTCGGTTTTTCCAAGATGGCGGACATACCACGTGACCTATGACGTCATAATTATCATTAGAAAAATTCTGCAGGAGGAGGTACACCTATGGTGAACATTTCCTGTCAATCGGACCAATGGTTGTGGAGAAAATCATATTTATTATGTGCGGACAGACAAACAAACAAAAGGACTCAAATGCAATACCCTCTCCTCAGGCGAGGGTACCAAGAGGGAGAATTGCCTTGCAATAAATGTCCCCTACCAATGTAATGTTTTCCAAGTCCAAAAAGGTCATAACTCTGAAAAATTGACAAAACTCCCTGGAACTTGAACTTGTTCTGCAACATGTCATAATAAAATCATGTACCAAGTTTCAGTTGAATATGTTAAGGTGTATGGGTGGAAAGTCTGGAAAACCACAGGTAAGACAGAGCAAACCTGCAGTCCCCTCCGGTGAAACAGTTAAGTAACCAATAAAAATGCAGCAAAAACATACTAGAGAACACAATTATTTATAAATTCCTTACGTTGTCTTCCAGACAGAAGGATGGTTCTTATCTTCAGTTGGAGCACCTGGATGAATATAAAGGCCAGGCATAATTGAAACTCTTCAGTAACTCCAGCCTGTCTGGAGAAAAATAAAATGACACTCTGCGTATAAACCAAGGAAAAGCAATATCTGATCGGTGGTCGTCACCGGTTTGTTACAAAACAAGGTGCAGTAAAGACCTGTTTAAATGTGAACTGTAAAGAAGGACCACCATGCCAATCCTCCTATACACACATCTTTATCAAATGAGACTGTCCCTCAAATCCCAGGGCCTCCCACTCTGTTAGCAATGTCTTCTCTTGGGTCTCATCTTGCAGACCCTGGCCCTATAAATTATTCCAGCCCAGCAAGCCATTGAAGGTCAGAAGCAGTTTTCTGACCATAAAGTTGACAGACTGATTTCAAAAGTACTGTCACGCGAATCCCTCAGTTAATACCGTAGGATCGCGGATGACCAAACAGGCTTTAACTCCGAGGCGACGATCAATTGTGGATTCGACTATAAAAGCACGGGAGTAAGAAGAAAGAGGAAGAAGCGGCAAGCTCTTACCTGACGCCCAGACGGCAGCCCTCGATCCTGTAGGGAATGAACTTAAAACGGACACGGGGGTAAAATGCACAAAAATAAACGATTTATTACGGAACCCGATACAAAGAAACGCGACTGTAAAAACTAATTCTAAATTGGGATCCCGCACACCTCACTTCGACAACAGCACAGGGGGATGAATTAAATAAAGAAATCGTCGTGTTGTGGGCGTTTGTGGGTGCGAGCTTATCTGTGTCTGTTGCGTCCGTCAGGAATCGTCCAGGCTCCGGTGTTCGCGTGAAGCAGGCCTCCATCCGCCTCGTTCACGCCCTGCTAGGCCCCGAGCGACCCGCTCAGCGGCACGCCTCGCTCGCCCCTCGTCGGTCGCACGCGAGGTCCCATCTGCTCGTAGCACCATGCCTCGCTCCAAGCACCGAGCACCACTCCAAACACCAAGCACCGCTCCATGCACCAGGCACCCTCCAAGCATCACAACAAGAAGACAAGAACCCAGGGAAGACGAACCACCAGGGAGGAACGCAGGGAAGACGACCAGGGAAGCCGATGACCGAACCAGGGAAGCCGACCAGGGAACCCCACAACCGAACTGAACCACCAGGGAAGCCGACCAGGGAAGCCCAGAATGCCCGCGAACGAGACGTTTTGTCCCCCGTGGTTTGACGTCAACTCCACCACGTTACCAATCAGCCCCTCCCTTCTTTGTGGTCTTCCTGCCCTCTGCCGTCACCAGCCCTTTTTCTCTGATCAGCGACCTGCTTCTTAGTTGTGGTTTGGCGCCTTCCGCACTGATTGGCTGAGTGTTCGCGCCTTCCGCACTGATTGGCCGAGGTGTCCATGGTCGGTGGCCAATCAGTGTGCCGCTTCCTTCCCCAAACCAATCACACGTTCCCTGGGCATGGCTATTGCTTGCCTTGCACGATGTTCGTTACTATGCCAGCTGGTGATGTGGCTGGCTGCGGCCCCATCGGCGGTGCCCCGATCTGGCTTCCTGCCTGTTGCTCTTCCAAAGTCATTGTGGTGGTGGGGAATTATTTAATGTGTGCACTAATGGACCTCTCTAATGTATATGATTGCGCTGCCATAAGGGACACTGGGTTGCTCACAGAGGGAACGACAAAAGAGGGAACTTTACCCATAATCCCTGTACTAATTAGCATGCCCCAGTATTGCCCCACCCCCTCATGGCGGGGACACAGACACAACTTATTCTGACATTCGGGCTACACATATAACTTATTACAGGTAGATTCCCTATCACGACAGTCGTGTACCTAGCTTTGCAGATGTACCTGGATTTAGATATTCCTCTACCCCCCCTGACAGAACAGTACCATAATTACGCTTTTCACTCCTTTCTTCCCTTTCTTCACACATCACAGCTGCATTGGATTGTGGGGGAAAAGATGGACTTTTTACTTTGTTCAAAAAAGCTTTCAGAATGAGTAAATTCATACATGTTGGGGTGTTGATAATCTCAAATAAATTTGTTATACACAAGCACCTTCGCATAAACAACTAGAACAGCACTCGGTAGAGAGCATACCTCCGCCAGGCTGAACACTTTATGTTTTGTATCCCTCTGATAAGCCGGATCTGCATCTGGATCTGAACCGAAATCTAATCAGCTTGTTCTTGACACCTAACCAACTCATCCACCATGTTTTGTCACGACTTGTCGACAACTTTTTGAGATATCATACAATACATCATTTGTATCCCCATCTCTGAATGATGAAAAATCACTAAAAAATTCTCGTATCTGGATCTGGATCTAGAAGTTCAACAAAATCTAATCAATTCGTCCTCGTCACACTGTCCACCAAGTTTTGGCCGAATCCGTCCATAATGTTTTGAGATATCCTGCTCACAAACAAATAAACAAACAGACAGGCAGGCAGACAGGGGCGAAAACATAACCTATGTCCACCTTAGGTGGCGGAGTAAATTATTTTGTTGTTGGAATCACAACAATCACAGCAAAATATTCCCATGTGAAATGTTCAGGTTCCTTCCCTCACTCCCTACCCCACCTTCCTTGTTTGTGAGCTTGATCATGACACCTCCCATTTAACCTGGTCAAAGGTTGTGAATGGCAAAGATAAAATAATTTCTTCACTCATACTATTATATAATTTGAGAAGTGTCTGTGTGTGCGACTTCTATGCACTCCTAAACGCTGGACGGAGCGAGTTGAAAACTGATGGTTGCACTTGCAGGGGTTAGGGGTACCGTGGAGGGTCAGGGTGGAGGAAAGTCTGTGTGTGTGTGTGTGTGTGTGTGTGTGTGTGTGTGTGTGTGTGTGTGTGTGTGTGTGTGTGTGTGTGTGTGTGTGTGTGTGTGTGTGTTATATCGCCTGCTGTGGCTCATTTATACCAACTAGTGGGCCCTTTGGTCTGTTGTACCAAATTTCCATTTGTCTTCACTGCCTTGTAGCATACATGCCTGCTGGATTTTGGGTCCTCTGGGTCTTTTGGGCGATTTGGGTCCTTGTGGACTTTTGGGTCATCTGGGTCTTTTGGGTCCTCTGGATCTTTTGGGTCCTAAGTGTTAAAGGGTCTTCCAAGGTCTAAGGGGTCTCAGCAGTCTGAAGGGTTAAAATGTACACTTGAATAGTACATAATTAATTAAAAGACGTACAAAAGTACGACGTATGACAGACTGACACAGACCGACACAAAACACATCCATTTATAGTCGACACCATCCATTTATAGTCGACACCATCCATTTATAGTCGACACCATCCATGGATATTTCTCATATTTCCTATATTTCCGTGACTCTAATATGCATTCAGGAACACAACAATTTATAACCATCTTGAAATTGCCACTCTGTCACTGAAAACACACACACGGCACATGCACAAAAGGACTTTTTGCCATTTATGTCATTTGAAAAGTCACATATCGATCATAGTATTGTTAGCAGTGATTTATCGTGGTAGAGGAACCGGAAACTTATCAAGACAATCTGACATTGATCCCCATTACAGTCTTGGCCAAAAATATTGGCACCCTTGCACCTTTTTTCAAATAACTCACAATTTTCTCTGAAAATAAGTTGAAATTCACAAAAGTACTGTATTTGGTCTCCACAATTCTTGATTTCACTGTTAATATTACAGTACCTTTGTTTTTGATTCAGAACTTAATATATACTTTTAAATCAGAAAAGAAAAAGAAATGGCATTGACAAAATTATTGACACCCACGACTTAATATTTGGTAGCACAACCTTTGAACAAAATAACTGCAGTCAAGCACTTCCTACAGCCATGAATGAGCTTCCTACACCTCTCTACTGGCAGCTCGGCCCACTCCTCTTGTGCAAACTGTTCCAGTTCTCCCAGATTTGAAGGGTGCCTTCTCCCAACTGCTCTTTTAAGATCTCCCCACAGGTGTTCAATGGGATTTACATCTGGACTAATTTGCTGGCCACTTCAGAACAGCCCAGTGTTTTGTCTTTAACCATTCCTGGGTGCTTTTTGAAGTGTGTTTGGGGTCATTGCCCTGCTGCAAGACCCATGGGCTTCGACGGAGACTCAGCTTTCTGACACTGGGTTGAACATTGCGCTCCAGAATGCCTTGGTAATCTCCTGATTTCATGATGCCATGCACACATTCAAGGCACCCAGTGCCAGAGGCAGCACAGCAACCCCAAAACATCACTGAACCTCCTCCATGTTTGACTAAGGATGGTGTTCTTTTCTTTGAAGGCTTAGTTTTGTTTTCTGGAAACAGAGATGTGCTTTACCAAAAAGCTCTAATTTGGTCTCATCTGTCCACAGGACATTCTCCTAGAAGGATTTTGGCTTGTTCGGGTGCGTTTTGTCAAACTTCAGTCAGGCTTTCTTATGTCTCTCTCTCAGCAGTGGGGTCCTCCATAGAACCCCCTTTCATTGAGTTGGTGACGGATGGTGCGAGTTGAAACTGTCGTACCTTGTGTCTGAAGGTCAGCTTGAATCTGTTTGACAGTTGATTGAGGTGCTTTCTCCACCATTTGAGCAATCCTTCGCTGCAATCTTCGATCAAGTTTTCTCTTGCAGCCACATCCAGGGAGGTTTGGTACAGTGCCATGGGCCTTAAACTTCCTGATAACATTGCGTACGGTAGACACAGGAACATCAAGGTCTCTGGAGATGGACTTATAGCAAATCTTGTGTCTGACCTCCTCTGACAATTCTCTGGTTTTCTTTCTTTTCTCCATGCTCATTGTGGTACACACAGTGACACAAAACAGCAGAATGACTCCTTTTCTCTATTCAAACTGGTTGAATGAGCGATTTTTATATTGCAGGCAACTGCAACTCACCACAGGTGAGTTCAATTCCAAAGTAAAGGAGAATCACCTGCTTGAAACCTAATTATTTCCAACAACTTCTAAAAAGTACCAATAATATTATCTGGGCCGTTTTCGGATTTCTGTGTGGAATAAGCTAAGATTTAGTAATTTTTTCAGCTTTTTCTTTTGTTCCACTGCAAAGCAAAGAAATATATTTGTGGATACCAAAATATTTTTAAATTTCAACAATTTTCTGGAAGAAATGGTGCATTATCTGAAAAAAGTGCAAGGGTGCCAATACTTTTGCCCACGACTACATAAGAAAACACTAATAATTAATTCAATCACTTGAGGCTAGGTTGCCTCGTCTAGCTGGTTATGATGCAATCGAGATAACATCTTCTGCTCGTTTCATTTCATTCACCATGTACACTTAAATTTATAGTCGCTGCAGTTACGGGCATGACTTTTATAAATCCCAAATATAAAAAAACACATATAATACATCTACCTCCGCAAGAATACCCTGTACAATAGATATGCACAAACAATGTTTATCTACTAAAACATGCACAACTCACTACTTTTGGAGTGGTAAGACACCCGGGCGGTAACACGCCTCAGCACGGGGAGCAAACCAGATATTATGGGCCAACAAGACTCAGGTTTGAATTCCAAACACTGCAAAGAATAAGAGGGAATGGAGCGAGAGATGGTAACAATGTACATTACCCGTTCATCTGAAAATCGAGGGAATGGAGCGAGAGATGGTAACAATGTACATTACCCGTTCATCTGAAAAATCTCCAAACCAATTAAAGCACAGCACTGCACAGCTGCTCAATTAATACAATTAGATGAGTTTTACAATTATAATACAGACTAGCAGACAAGTGGTTCCACCGGCGGTTGGAAGGGAATTACTTTCCAATCGAGTGTGGAATATTTAGGGAGTTTGACAGGAATCTCCTTTGATGGCGGGGACATGTGGAAATCCTGTGTCATGTAAAATGTGATTTCAAGTCCTCAATCCCTTTCCCCCTATCCCAGCCCCAAGTCCTGAACCACAAGTCAACAAACCCTCCTCGCAAACCCCAAGTCAACAAGCCCCACTCCCAAGTCCCCAACCTCCCTCCTAACCAGAAAGCTTCAATCCCCTTCCTGCCGTCCACATTCCAAGCCTTCAAACTCCCGCCCCACCCATCGTCCTCCCCCACAACTCCTCCACCCCTACCACAACACCTAAACCCCTCCACCCCACCACAACAAGTCAAGCCCTCCACCCCCACCACACCTCAACCACCATAACACCTCAGTAAACCTCCAGATTTCTTTCAGTTTAATGTTAAACAGCAGTCACGACTGTTTAAAAAGGTAACCATATGCGTTTATGTTTTTTTTACTTCTGTTAAGCTTGCCATACAACACGCTACTTATACACGATAACATGGCATATGTTAAAGAAGGAAAAAACTCATTGGTGAGAGGGGAAATTATTAGTATCAAGATTGTTTCGTAATAACATTAACATTATGCTATAGGCGCCCGCGGAACTACGTAACTTCCAGTTTATAGTGCACCCTTCGCGACAACAGTCACGTGATTGGATACGTTGAAAACAAACCACAAAAGGGCACGTGTTACAGCTTACTTCCGGTAGTCTCACCCTCACCTATTAGTATTATCATTAGTGTTATTACGTTTGTTATTAGAAGTGGCTTTGGAAAAACGCCGTGACTAGCTACCTTAACATGGATATACACCTTAACACGGATTCCACCAAAGACGGAAAACCCCCCCTGAGGAAGGTGGCAAATGAAGTCGCTACAACCTCCATCATGTGACCCTTAGTCCTCCTGTCGAATTTGGTTGAGATTGGATAAGTAACGACCGAATGTATCACGGTCAGACAGACAGACACCAAATTGTGCAGTATGACTAGTACTAGTAGTAGTACACGCGTTCCCCACGAGGGAGGGGGAGGGGGAGGGGGATGGAGAGGGGGGGAAGGGGAGAGTGGGAGGGAGAGGGAGGGAGGAAGGGAGGGGATGGGGAGGGAGGGAGGAAGGGAGGGGAGGGAGGAAGGGAGGGGGAAGGGGAGGAGGAGGGGGAGGAAGGGAGGGAGGGAGGGGGAGGGAGGGAGGGGGAGGGGAGGGGGAGGGAGAAGGAGGGGGAGGGAGGGGGAGGGGAGGGGGAGGGAGAAGGAGGGGGAGGGAGGGGGAGGGGAGGGGGAGAGGGAGAGGGGGAGGGGGAGGGAGGGAGGGGGAGGGAGGGGGAGGGGAGGGGGAGGGGGAGGGGGAGGGGAGGGGGAGGGGGAGGGGGAGGGGGAGGGGAGGGGGAGGGGGAGGGAGGGGGAGGGAGGGGGAGGGGGAGGGGGAGGGGGAAGGGAGAGGGAGAGGGGGGGAGGGGGAAGGGAGAGGGAGAGGGAGGGAGGGGGAGGGGGAAGGGAGAGGGAGAGGGAGGGAGGGGGAGGGGGAGGGAGAGGGGGAAGGGAGAGGGAGAGGGAGGGAGGGGGAGGGGGAGGGAGAGGGAGGAAGGGAGGGGATGGGGAGGGAGGAAGGGAGGGGATGGGGAGGGAGGAAGGGAGGGGATGGGGAGGGAGGGGATGGGGAGGGAGGGAGGGAGGGGATGGGGAGGGAGGGAGGAAGGGAGGGGATGGGGAGGGAGGAAGGGAGGGGGAGGGGGAGGGGGGAGGAAGGGAGGGGGAGGGGGGAGGAAGGGAGGGGGAAGGGGAGGAGGAGAGGGAGGGGGGAGGAAGGGAGGGGGAGGGGGAAGGGAGGGGGAGGGGGGAGGGAGAGGGAGGGAGGGAGGAAGGGAGGGGGGCGGCAGGAAGGGTTATTACTCTCTGGGATATATAGATTACAGTAGATCTACGGTCGGACATACAACCCCCTCTCAAGCTCTCATCATCACTCATGCTGTGGTGCATTCACACGTTCTAGTGGATGTGCACTTTCTATATTTATATTACACGTTATACGAGAGATATCCAGATCTGGGTCATCACACAGTCCCAACCACACACCACTTGGCACGTAGTGGACAGATAGACCGCGCAACGCAACTCAAAACCACATTCACAACCAACCGCGTGCCTGTTGCTGATGATGAAGTAATCATCGTTCCCCCATGGGAAGAGCACACGAACGCACAAGGTAAACCATAACACACGTCTGGTCGGAGCGACGCCGGTGATGCGAGGAAAACCCCCGGGGAAAATCAAAGCAATTCGCCCCAGATTTTCAACATCAATGAAAAGGAGAACTCGCAATCTCCCAGAAAAACATTGACCAAAAAAAGCGGAAATAGATGCGCTGATTCGGAACCACTATTGCATCAAAATTCGGTCACGTCGTTTTATTAATGGTTGATTTATTTACCTCACAATGTCCGACTGAATTATAAATAAAGAAAACTTGCTATTAGGAAAAAAAACACAATAAGACCAACCAAAATAATAATAAAAAGAACTTACACAGCTTATTATTTTATTCTGCTACACCGCTTCAAGTAACAACAATGTTTAAAACAAAACAATTACATGATACAATATTAAAAGTTAATACATACCATTATTGAAGATCAAGTGTAGTACTGGTTTTAAATTTTCTGGGTCTTGTATGTCTAATGGACTCATCGTGTGTATGCTACTTGTAAATTTGTACCATGTAATTCTTTTATTTTAATTTCAATATTTTGGTTACTTGAAGCGGTGTAGCAGACGAAAGTAATAGGTCGTGTAGGTTGTTTATATTATTAATATTAGAACTTTAAAAACTCTATAAGAAACTGAACACACCCCCATCATTGTTGAGGTCCATGCCTAGATCTACAGTAATCTATATACCCCAGAGAGGATAATAGCATGGCCATTCCTCTGTGTACTGGCCAGATAAAAAAAAAGAGTTGGTGATCGTCCTTTTTTCTCAAAAGTTCGGGTAGGGAGGGAGGTGTTTTTTTTTTTTTGGTTTTTTTTTTTTCCTACTTTCCATTCCGTTTTGTTGACATGGAAAAATATGAAATAAAGACTCCTTTCTCCTCAAAATGATTTTATTTCTTCATTCATCTCACAGATTTACACACATTGCCCAAATCTCTATGAAACACAGTGTTTGTGTGATTTTGGATGATGTTGAATGTCCTAGCTGAGCTTGGTAGTGAAAGGGCAAGACACCTGTACATGTATATCCACCATGACATCGGAAAAACAGATAAACACCATGCCCTTGGCACCTTGAAACTATTGAGCATGTTGAACAAGATTTCTGCCACGCTTTGGTACTGGCTTTGCAGTACAAATGTTACATTGAGGGTATTGCCCTGCCTTTTCAACCAAATTCGCCTCAGTACCACAGTGGATGCAGAGCATTTCATAGCCAGCAGAGTAGTACGCTAGTGAAGGAGCCGTGCTCCCACGTCGATCGGAAGAATGGACGCGACAAAAAAGCTGGAATTCGTCCGAGTTGCTTTATTCAAACAAAACAGCTCAGGTAATCTCCAAAGCCCGTTTATCGGGCAGCAATATATATACACACATTATCCCGGAGCGTTTGCCCGGGAACGGCGAGAGGGGGCGTGGCCGGGAGTCCTGGCCACGGCCTGGCATGTCGAGGGCGGGCTGCCCGGGCGTCCTGGACGAGCCCGGCATGGTGATCGCTCCGCGTCCTTGGTAGGTGCAAGGCGATTGTGAAAACCCAGCGGTAGCCGCTACACACGTCCCCCCAGAATCGACTTGCACCGGCAGGGTCAATTTGAGGGGGGTCCTGATGACCCGGCCGAAGCGACCCCTGGCGGGTCGTGGGGGGGGGGGTCCGGTGTGGTGGTGGGCGGTCGAGTGGGGGGCACCTTGGACGGGGGGCGGCCTCGCCGTGGCGGAAGGGCCAACCGTGGCGGTTGGTCGATGTCCACGTGCGCCGGCTTGAGGCGGTCCACCGCGATGCGGTCCGACCTGCCGCCGATGTCGATGACGAACGACTTGTCGTCCCGTCGCAGGACCCGGAAGGGCCCGTCGTACGGCGGCCGGAGTGGCCCCCGATGTGCGTCATGACGCACAAAAACATACTCCGCTGTGCGAAGTGCTGGGGGGACGTAGGACTGGGGGTCACCGTGGTGGGATGTTGGCACGGGGGCAAACCATCGGGCGGCCTCCTGGAGGTCTGAGCGCTGGCGAGCTGCGGACCAGGGACTGGTAGCATCGGGCACGAACTCGCCCGGGACGCGTAGCGCCTGGCCGTAGACAAGCTCGGCGGTGGATGCCCGGAGGTCCTCCTCGGGGGCCGTGCGGAGCCCAAAAGGACCCACGGCAGCCGGTCGGCCCAACCGCCATCCTGAAGGCCGGCCATGAGCGCGGCCTTCATGGAGCGGTGGAATCGCTCGCACAACCCGTTGGCTTGGGGGTGGTAGGCCGTAGTACGGTGGAGCTTGACCCCCAGGTTGCGGGCGACCGCGCCCCACAGCTCGGAGGTGAACTGTGGTCCGCGGTCTGACGAGATGTCCGCCGGTGCGCCGAAGCGGGCGACCCAGGTGGCGATGAAAGCCTGCGCCACATCGGCGGTGGTGGTGGAGACGAGGGGAACGGCCTCCGGCCACCTGGTGGTCCTGTCCACCATGGTGAGCAGGTGTGTGAACCCCTGTGACGGGGGGAGGGGGCCCACCAGATCCACGTTGACGTGGTCGAAACGTCATTCGGGCACGGTGAAAGGTGCCGGCGGGGCCTGGGTGTGTCGGTGGACCTTGGACTGTTGGCAGGCTGTGCAGGTGCTGGTCCAATCGCGGACGTCCCGTCGAAGGCCGTGCCAGACGAATCGCGCTGACACCAGTTTCTGGGAAGCTTTCCGGCCCGGGTGGGAAAGGCCGTGGAGGGAGGCGAAGATGCGGCATTGCCAGGTAATGGGCACGATGGGGCGAGGCTGGCCTTGGGAGACGTCGCAGAGCAGGACAGTGTCCGCGAAGGGGATGTCAGCCAGGCGGAGGCCCGTGTCCGCCGCCCGGATGGCTTGCACCGTGGTGTCGGTGGTTTGGTCCGCCGCCATAAGCGCGAAGTCCATGCCGAGGTGGACCGCGTTCGCGCTGGCCCGAGAAAGACAGTCGGCCACGGCGTTGTTTTTGCCGGCGACGTGCCGGATGTCCGTGGTAAACTCCGACACGGCGGAGAGGTGGCGCTGTTGGCGGGCCGACCACGGCTCCGTGACCTTGGCCATTGCGTAAACCAACGGCTTGTGGTCGACGAACGCCGTGAAGGGTCGGCCCTCCAGGAGGTGGCGGAAATGGCGAACGGCCAGGTGTAGACCGAGGAGCTCACGGTCAAATGTACTGTATTTGAGCTCGTTCGGCCGGAGCTGCCGCCTGAAAAAAGCGAGTGGCTGCCAAACCCCGTTCACCCATTGCTCATGTACGGCGCCCACCGCGTAGTCGGTGGCATCCGTGGTGAGGGCGATGGGAGCGTTGAGCACCGGGTGAGCGAGCAGTGTTGCGTCGGCGAGGGCCCGCTTTGAGCTTTGGAAGGCCGCATCCATTGCTGCGGACCAGACGATGACGTGCTTGGCCGGCTTGCCCCGGAGGGCTTCGTAGAGGGGCCGCATGAGTTGAGCAGCGCGGGGCACGAAGCGGTGATAGAAATTCACCACTCCCAGGAATTCCTGCAGCGCCTTTATGGAGCAGGGACGCGGAAACGTGGTGATGGTCTCGACCTTGTTTGGCAGCGGCACGGCCCCGTGCTTGGTGATGTGGTGGCCCAAAAAATCAACGGCCGTCTTGCCGAAGTGGCATTTGGCCGGGTTGACGATGAGGCCGTGCTCGCTGAGGCGCCCGAACAGTGTTCGGAGGTGGAGGAGGTGCTCGGCCTGGGACGTGCTGGCGACGAGGATGTCGTCCAGGTAAACGAAGAGGAACGGCAGGTCACGCAGCACGCCGTCCATCAAGCGCTGGAACGCCTGAGCCGCGTTATTGAGACCAAACGGCATCCGTAGGAATTCGAATAAGCGGAACGGCATGATGACTGCCGTTTTAGGGACGTCGGCCGCCCTGACAGGTACCTGGTGATATCCCCGTATGAGGTCGATTTTTGAAAAAATGACCCGTCCCGCCAGACGGGCGGAGAAGTCTTGGATGTGCGGGATCGGATACCTGTCGGGGGTGGTAGCGTCGTTAAGACGGCGGTAGTCGCCACATGGACGCCAGCCGCCCCCTGGCTTTGGGACGATGTGTAGTGGCGAAGCCCACGCGCTATCGGAGCGCCGCACGATGCCGAGGTGTTCTAAAGCGTCGAACTCGGCTTTGGCCACGGCGAGCTTGGCTGGGTCGAGGCGGCGGGCCTTGGCTTAGACCGGCGGGCCCGTGGTTGGTATGTGGTGCTCGATCCCATGTCGTACTGCGACGGCTGAAAACGTCGGCCGCGTGAGGGCCGGGAACTCCGTGAGCAGGCGAGCAAACTCGTTCGCCGCCGGGAGGGCGCATGCCAGCTCGGTCGGAGCGGAGCTGCTCAATGTGCATATCAGGGAGCTGAAGGTTTTGGCGTTGATTAGGCGACGCCGTTGGACGTCCACCAGCAGTCCGTGTGCGCAGAGGAAGTCGGCGCCTAGCAGAGCCATGCGCACGTTTGCGGTTACAAACGTCCAAGTAAAGCATTGGCCGCCGAAGCAGAGGGTGACGTTGCGCGGGCCGAAGGTGCAGATGGCCGATCCGTTGGCCGCAACCAAGGAGGGGCCACCAACTGCGGACTGCCTGTCCTGGTCAGAGGCGGGTATGACGCTCAGTTGGGCGCCGGTGTCGCACAGGAAGCGCCGTCCGGACGCTTTGTCCGTGATGAACAGTAATTTGCCCGTGTGGCCGGCGCTCATGGCTGGTAATGAACACCGGCCCGGCCGTTTCCCGGCCTGCCGAAGGTGCACGGGGGCCGGCATGTCCGGGCCTTCTGTCCGAACCTGGCATGATAGTAACACCACGCTTGGTCAGGTGGAGGCCCCGGTCGTCGTGCTGGAGGTGGTCGGCTCGGCATAGCGGTCGCCGATTGCATCGGCAGTTCGGTCGTCGACCGTGCCGGGTGCTCGGGCGCCATGGGTGTTGCGTCGGATGGCGGTGGGCCCCAGGTCGCTGCTGCAATGTGTTGGCCTGCCGCGGAGATCTTGTCGGCTTCCCTGGCGAGGGCACGGGGATCCGTGATCGTCGTGCTTGCCAGGGCGAGGCGTACCGGGCTAGGCAGCTGACGGAGGAACAGCTCCCGGAACAGGAATGCCGGAGAGTGCTCACCGAGCAGCGAAAGCATGTAGTCCATTCGCTCGGACGGGCGCGTGTCGCCGAGCTCGGGCAGGTCGAGCAGGCGCCGTGCGCGTTCCGCCGATGGGAGGGCGAAAGCGTCGAGGAGGAGATTTTTTATCGCTCCGTATTTGTTCCTCCGTCAGCAGTCCGTGTGCGCAGAGGAAGTTGGCGGGCTCTCGAGGAGGCTCAGGGCACGGGCCGCGGTGGCTGAACCGAGCGCTGCTACCACATGGTGGAAGCGGGTGTCGTCGGCCGTGATGCCTCGCAGGGCGAACAGGGAGTCCGCCTGTGCGAACCAAACCGCCGCGTGAGCCTCCCAGAAGGTAGGCAGTTTGAGGGCAACTGCCGTGTCCATGTCGGTAGGTCACCAATGAAGGAGCCGTGCTCCCACGTCGATCGGAAGAATGGACGTGACAAAAAAGCTGGAATTCGTCCGAGTTGCTTTATTCAAACAAAACAGCTCAGGTAATCTCCAAAGCCCGTTTATCGGGCAGCAATATATATACACACATTATCCCGGAGCGCTTGCCCGGGAACGGCGAGAGGGGGCAAGCCCGGGCATCCCGGACACGGCCTAGCAAGTCAAGAGCGGGCGTGGCCGGGCGTACCCGGGCATGCCCGGGCGTCCCGGCCGAGGCCTGGCAAGTTGAGCGTGGGCCTGCCCGGGCGTCCTGGACGAGCCCGGCATGGTGATCGCTCCGCGTCCTTGGTAGGTGCAAGGCGATTGTGAAAACCCAGCTGTAGCCGCTACACTAGTTCTATAGGGGAAGCACAGTTCAGATTGGCATGAACATAAAGATCAGCGAGCCTGGTATCCTGTTCAGGATCGTCATCACCATTGTTGTTGATCTCCGTGAACACATTTCCACAGCTGTAGAGAATGGTGTCCATAGCAGCATGAATCAATAGATTTCAGCGGGAAAAATCTCACACAATAGCCGCCATGAATGGCTAACGTAAAATGGGTGAAGTTGCCTGAGGCACTTGCGACGCTCTGCGCAGCACGCACTGCGCATGCGGTGCAGAACGGCGCCAAATTTGACTGTGAAAAGATCGTTTTTTAATGATTTCTTCAAAATAAAAAAAGTTTCGGGTCGGGTGTGTTTCGTAGGGTCGGGCGGGGACGATCACCAACTCTTTTTTTAAATCTGGCCGAATGGTAATAATGGAGAAGATAAGCAACTGGTCGTCTACCTGTAATATGTATTTTAGTGGAAGAAAGACCAATATTCTCACTTCGTCCTTCCGTAAGGATCAACAGACAATCCCCCATCCCTCCAATATATTTCTACACAGTCAACCTCTTGGAAAGGTACAGTGGAGGCGTGGAGCTTCTTTTTTCTGCAATGCCAAGCACTTTCTCTGCCACCTTCAGCATGGCATGGCATACAAACTCTTCATCCTGAGTGTTGTGGAATATTATTCAACACTTTGGACTGGTGCTGATGCTTCTCTGTTGCCACCTATTAGGCCCTGGAATCTTTTTGTGCCTCTGCCGACTAAGTCGCCATTGAAGCGCGGTGCTACGCGCGCTTACTTGTATAACAAGGACGAAGCGGACAACGCGGTAAGTTCAAGAGTCTTTATTATAAGAGCTCAACTGCAGCACTGGCGTGCTCCGGGCTGCGCGCCCGGTGTATATCCCGCGGCCACGCCTACCCCTCGGGCGTGGCCGCCGCCCACTTGGTGCGTGGAATGATGCCCTCATGCCAGTGAGCTTTCGTGTCCGCCACACGCGCCCCCCCAGAATTCCCGCGCACCTGGAGGGCCAGTTTGCGGGGCAAACGGATGACCCGGCCGAAGCGCCCTCTGGTGACCGGCGGCGTCCGGGGAGCAGGGATGCCAGCTGGGATGTCTCCGGCTGCACCTGGGATGGGTGCAGGGCCGGGGGGTGGCGTGCCGGCGGGCCTGGGCGGTGCCGGGGGTCTGCCCGCAGGGGGAACCCCGACGCGGGGGCCGAGCCACCGGCGGTGGGTGGTCCACGTCGAGGTGGGCCGGCTTGAGGCGATCCACCGAGACGCGGTCGGGAGTACCGCCGATGTCCAAGGTGAAATGTTTCACCCCGGTCTCCAGCACGCGGAAAGGCCGGTCGTATGGGGCCGCAGTGGTGTCCGGTGGGCGTCGTGCCGGATGAAGACGTACTCCGCGGTGCGAAGCTCCGGGGCGACGTGCGTAGGCGGGTGCCCGTGGTGCGCCGTCGGCACCGGGGCGAACCTCCGGGCTGTCTCCTGCAGTGCGAAGCGCTCCTGCACCGCGGACCATGGTGCCGTGGGGTCAGGGAGGAACTCGCCCGGCACCTGCAGCGGTTGTCCGAAGACCAACTCCGCCGCGGATGCGCACAGGTCGTCCTTGGGCGCCGTCCGGAAGCCCAGCAGGACCCAGGGGAGCCTGTCGACCCAGCCGCCGTCGCGGAGGGTGGACCGGAGCGCGGCCTTCAACGAGTGGTGGAACCGCTCGCACAGGCCGTTGGCCTGGGGGTGGTAGGCCGTGGTTCGCTGCAGCTGGACCCCGAGCCCCCGCGCGACTGCCCCCCAGAGCTCCGAGGTGAACTGGGGGCCACGGTCGGACGAGATGTACGAGGGGGCGCCGAACCGGGCGACCCAGGTGGCGATGAACGCCTGCGCGACGTCCGCCGCCGTCGTCGCCGCCAAAGGCACGGCCTCCGGCCACCGGGTGGTGCGGTCCACCATCGTCAGGACATGGGTGAAACCCCGCGAGGGGGGCAGAGGTCCCACCAGGTCCATGTGCACGTGGTCGAGCCTACGTTCCGGCACCGTGAATGGGGCCAATGGGGCCTGGGTGTGCCGGTGCACCTTCGCGCGCTGGCACGCAAGGCACGTCCTGGTCCAGTCACGGACGGCCTTCCGGAGGCCATGCCAGACAAACTTGTCGGCGACCAACCTCTGGGAGGCCTTCCTGCCCGGGTGGGACAGGCCGTGGATGGCGTCAAAAACCTGGCGCTGCCAGCCCACGGGCACGATGGGGCGAGGCCGCCCGAGGGAGACGTCGCACAAGAGGGCCGTGCCCACGCCGTCGAACGGCACCTCGGTGACGCGGAGGCCCGTGATGGCGGTCTGCAAGGCCTGGACGCCGGGGTCGGCGGCTTGGTTCGCCGCCATCCGGGCATAGTCGATGCCAAGGTGGACTGCGTGGGTGACGGACCGGGAAAGGCAATCCGCCACCGGGTTGTCCTTCCCCGCGATGTGCCGGATGTCCGTCCTGTACTCGGACACGGCCGAGAGGTGACGCTGCTGCCGGGCCGACCACAGCTCGGCGACCTTGCCCATCGCGAAGACCAGTGGCTTGTGGTCGACGAAGGCCGTGAACGCACGGCCCTCGAGCAGATGGCGGAAGTGCCTGACCGCCAGGTGAAGCCGGAGCAACTCGCGGTCGAAGGTACTATAACGGCGTTCGGGTGGGCGAAGCTGCCGGCTGAAGAATGCCAGCGGTTGCCAGGCACCACGCACCCATTGCTCGTGCACCGCGCCCACCCCGTAGTCCGAGGCGTCGGTGGTGAGGGCGATTGGTGCATCGGGCGCCGGGTGCGCGAGCATGGTGGCGTTAGCCAAAGCGAGCTTCGCGCCCGTGAACGCCACGTCCATCTGCTCGGTCCAGGTAACGTCACCTTTGCCCGGCTTCCCTCGGAGGGCCTCGTGCAAGGGGCACAGGACCTGGGCGATGCGGGGCAGGAACCGATGGTAAAAGTTTACCATGCCCAGGAACTCCTGGAGCCCCTTGATCGTGCGGGGCGCGGAAACCCCTTCACCGCCTCCACCTTGGCCGGTAGGGGGACGGCCCCGTGCCTGGTGACGCGGTGCCCCAAAAAGTCGATGTCGGCGACGCCGAACCGGCACTTGGCAGGGTTCACGATGAGGCCATGCTGGCCCAGATGTTCGAAGAGCGTGCGGAGATGGTGTAGGTGCTCTCCGCGGGACGCGCTGGCAACGAGGATGTCGTCCAGGTACACGTAGACGAAATCCAAGTCGCGCAAGACGCTGTCCATTAGTCGCTGGAATGCCTGAGCCGCATTTTTCAAACCGAAGGGCATCCGAAGAAATTCGAAAAGTCCGAATGGCGTGATGACCGCCGTCTTCGGGATGTCCTCCGGCCTGACGGGGACCTGATGGTAGCCGCGTATGAGGTCCACCTTCGAAAAGAAGGACATGCCCGCCAACCGGGCAGAGAAGTCCTGGATGTGGGGGACGGGGAAGCGGTCGGGGGTGGTGGCGTCGTTGAGGAGCCGGTAGTCCCCGCACGGTCGCCATCCCCCGCCGGGCTTGGGCACGATGTGGAGCGGCGACGCCCAAGCACTCTCGGAGCGCCGCACGATGCCGAGCCGCTCCAGCGTAGCGAACGCCGCTTTAGCTACCGCGAGCTTCGTCGGCTCGAGGCGGCTTGCCCGGGCGTAGACCGGTGGCCCGGCGGTGGGGATGTGGTGTTCCACCCCGTGCTTGACGGCCCCCGCCGAGAAGGTGGGCCGCGTAAGGGCCGGGAAGCTGGCGAGGAGGCGGGTGAATTCGTCCGCTGCCGGAAGCGTACAAACTAACCTCGCCGGGACCGAACCGCTCAGCAAGCCGCTTGGCGAGCCGCTCGGTGAGCCGCTCAGTGAGCCACTCAACGAGCTGCTCAGCGCGCAAGCGAGCGAGCTGAACGTTTCAGCCTGGACAAGGCGTCTGTTCTTCACATCTACCAACAACCCGTGTGCACAGAGGAAGTCCGCACCGAGCAGTGCCATGGGGACACTAGCGGTTACGAACGTCCACGCGAAACGTTGCCTTCCGAACCGCAGGGAGAGGCAGCGCTTCCCGAATGTGCATATGGGTGTTCCGTTCGCGGCAAGCAATGCCGGGCCCCGGCCCGCGGTGTGCTTGTCGGACGTAGAGGCAGGGATGACGCTCACCTGTGCCCCCCGTGTCGCATAGGAAACGGCGCCCGGACAAGGTGTCCGTTATAAAAAGAAGGCTGCCGGAATGGCTGACGCTCAGGGCCACTACCGAGCGCCGGCTTTGTAGTTTCCCGACTTGCCGAAGGAGCACGGCGGGCAGCAATTCCTCGCCTTGTGGCCAAACCTGGCGTGGAAATGGCACCAGGTTTGCGGCGAAGGCGGAGGCCGCAGTTTTCGCGGTGGTGGTGAGCGTGGCGTGGCGGCGGCCACACGGCGTGCATCAGCCTCGGGATCCACAAGGTGTGGTGCATCAGCATCAGGGTCAGCCTCGGGATGCGCGACGACCGCGCCAAAACTCGCCTGCGTGTCCAAAGCCGCGAAGAACCTGTCAGCCTCGGCAGCGAGAGCTCGGGGTTCCGTCGTCACAGAACCGACCAACGCGAGGCGGACTCGTGCTGGCAGCTGGCGTCAAAATAACGCCCGGAATAGAGCGTCCGGGGTTTCGTCGCCCATCAACGACAGCATATGGTCCATGCGGACCGATGGTCGCGTGTCACTGAGCTCGGGGAGGTCCAGGAGGCAGTCGGCCCGTGCGTCCACCGTGAGGCCGAACGTGGCGAGGAGGAGACGCTTGATCGCCTCGTACCTGCCGTCGGCCGGTGGGTTCCTCAGGACCGACACAACGCGGGCGGCCGTGCCGGGCCCGAGGGAGGCGACCACGTGGCAGTACCTGGTCTCGTCCACCGTGATGCCTCGAAGTCGGAACTGGGCTTCTGCCTGCAGGAACCAAACTTCGGCTTGCGTCTCCCAGAACTCGGGGAGTTTTATTTGGACCGCGTTGGTTGCCATTGCTGTGGCGGGTTCGGGTGGTCAGCGACGGCTGACCAGAACGTCGGAGGGTCACCAATGAAGCGCGGTGCTACGCGCGCTTACTTGTATAACAAGGAGGAAGCGGACAACGCGGTAAGTTCAAGAGTCTTTATTATAAGAGCTCAACTGTAGCACTGGCGCGCTCTGGGCTGCGTGCCCGGTGTATTTCCCGCGGCGAGGAGGAGACGCTTGATCGCCTCGTACCGGCAGCTGATGCCGGTACGAGGCCTACCCCTCGGGCGTGGCCGCCGCCCACTTGGTGCGCGGAATGATGCCCTCACGCCAGTGAGCTTTCGTATCCGCCACACCATAACCATTATGTTTTCGGGTTGTCGGGCCGTCTGTCCGTCAGTCTGTCATGGGTTTTTGTTACTGCAAATACTTTAATCATGGCTGATGTGATCTAAGTCAAACTTGATACAAGTATGTATGATGATGCAAAGATGAACTGAGTATGTTCTTGTACCCTGCCTGCGTTTTTCCTGGGAGTGATCGAGTAATATGTATTGTGAGGATCGTATGTTGAGATTGTATATCGTGATTTGTTGTCAAAAATACAAATTTAATTTTTATAGTGTTTACGCGTGTGCCTGTTATTAAAAATCTTGCTTTACAGAGGAAAATATACGATCCTCATGTTCAGGATCGTATCAGCCATTTTTAACATGATCACATGATGAAAATATATCATGATCACATCAGCCATTTATAAAGCCTCATGTTCAGGCCTTGAGTGAGTATGTTCTTAAATCTTATACACTGCCTGTGTTTTTTCCCGAGAGTGATTGAGTAATATGTTTTGTGATTATCATGCAGAAAATATTTAAATACTGTACATATTTCATTGAATATCCCCAGGCAACCCCAGGTACTTCAGCTAGTAAGTATGTGTTGCGATGCAAAGATGTACTTATTGGATTTTAGCATCAAGAGGTCAAATGTCAGAGTCTGCAATAGGCTTTCATTACCACGATAACCTAAGAACGGCTGAAGGGAAATAAGTCAAACTTGATACAAGTATGTATAATGATGTAAAGATAAACGGATTCCATTATGGGGTCAAGAGGACAAAGGTCAGAGTTGTTTTTTTGTATACAAAGTCGAGGCTCATGTAAGAGCTAACACATTAAACATGAAAAATATAAACGGACACATAAAACATATAATAAGGTAAGCGGGAGACAAGATACGGAGAGCAAGGGAAGCACACAACCCACAACAACAGTAGAAACAAAGGGTTTTGGGGGATGTAGGGGTGGAAAGAAAAAAACGTAAATAAACAAAAGATCGACGAGGAGACTCGGCAGGCCTCGAGGCTAACCAGGCCCCAAACACGTACGAACAAACCGACTAATACACACAAATGTGCACAAATTACAAAACAAAATCGAACTGCGGACACACAGAAAACACATACACAGCAAAATATACAGTAGAAATTTGACAAAAACGATCGGGAGCAAACTTATCTTTGATGGATATGGACGAGCTCAGATGACACAACCTCACCTGAGGAACCGGAAGTGGAAGTCAAGTCAATTTGTCCCCAATTTTCCCCCAATTTGATTTCAGTACCTGTTTGGTAAAAAATTCTGTTACTACCTGCCCTAACTTATAAACCAATGATGTAATTTTGACCGAACTTGGTATAAGTATATATTATGACGCAAAGATGAACTGATTCGATTTTGGGGTCAAAGGTCAGAGGTCATATCAGGTAAAAATGTGATACTTGAGAACAGTTGAAGGGATTTAAATAAAACTTGGTACAAGTATGTATAATGATGTAATAATGTGGGCAGAGGCATATCGGTTGACGTCGTGACGTCGAAGAGTACCTTCAACATACCGTTCTAGTTATTTGAAAGAAAAATAACTAATTAATTTAAACACGTATTTACGATAGGCTTCCAACTAGTATAGATGGAATGATTACATGAGCAACCATAGATTATGAAAACCTTTCAGTGCAATCAAATAGTTTAGTCCAGGTGGAGGCATGTCAGTTATTCCATGAAAAACACACTGAGAAGACAAAGCCAAGTAAACGATTCGTCGGTGAAGTGGTACAGTACAGTTACGACTATTGAAAGCGTTGCTGATATACCTCGTACTGCTCGATCATCCTCGCAGCTCTACAGATGGAACTAATTCTGAAAATGTTATTGCAGTGGTTGCAAGAAGACCCAAAACATCGTTGAGAAAAATTAGTCAAGAATTATTGAAATCAAGATTATTGGAATTATTTCAATGTTATTGGAATCTTCAGCGATTAAGCTGTCTATGGGTCTATCATGACGCCATCGGAGAAGATTGGTGGTCTCTCTGTCTTCTACCGCCTCCTTTCTGGTCTTGTACCCTCTGCTCTTTCCGTGCTTTGTCCTCCCAGGTTTCTGCAGGCCTCACACGGTCCATCACAACCCCTTTCTGGTGAAACTACCTAAACCCAGTGTCACTGCTCACCTCCACTCATTTATTCCTGCTTTTTCCCACCTGTGGAACCAACTTCCACATTCTCTTCAATCTCATTCTTCTCTCGAGGTCTTCACAACAGCTGTTCACCACTGTTACAGATTCGTCACTTCCGTCGTTGTGGTTTTCATCCACTGTAAGCATTTTTGGTTCCATGTACTATTATTGTTATCGTTTAAGTGAAATGGAGATAACTGTTTTCAAAAGGTAAAAAATTAGTGTTTTAAAAGAAACCGGAAACCGGATCGGGTGAAACCGGAAGAAGAAGAGGAGGAAGAAAATAAAGAGGGAGCAAGTGCGGTCGGGAAGAAAAGCCGAGCTGCTTTGAGGTCTCGAGGAGACGCTGGCGAACCGGGGTCACGAGCGAACTTTGGGTTTCCTGGGAAAGGGATTCCTGTGACAGAGTGGTTATCGCTGTGACAGATAAACCTGCGTGTCGGGTTTTGTGGTTGATTCCGAAGAGAATCGTTGGAGAGCAGGTACGCCTCCAGTCCGGGCCCGCCCGCCATTTCGCCTTGCTCCCGCCATTTCGCATCGCTCCAGCCTTTTCACCTCGCTCCAGCCATTTCACCGCACCCAGCCGTTAGCCTGGTTTGCAAGTGTAATGTGGATTTCGATTGGGAATTTGTGGTTCTCCGTTTGGGAGCCGCTGAACATTCATACCCGAAGGTGTGATTTCCCAGTCGCCTTTTGGGTGCACCTTTGCACCTCTTTGGCAGCGTTGACTGTCAGCCGACTTGGATTCTGGTCTCGATTCGACATTTTTCTTGCGATCACCGGAGCGTGGATCGACTTTGGCTTTGTGCCGGGACAGTGACTTTGTGAATGTTCTTTTCGCTCACTTGGAGCACAGTGAGTTATTGAATAAGAAACTGATGGTACCATCATCGGAATTATATGGTATTTTTGTGGTGCAATTGAAACATATTGTTGCGGATATGAGGACTGTATTTTTTTTTGATTGTGTGTATTATTATTATTGCTTGAGTCTGCGCCTCCTGCCTCCGGAGCTGTGTAAAGGTCAAAGGTCGTCCCATAATTAGTCCATAAAGCATCCACACCACAGCTAATCATAGAATACCCCTGTTCGATAGCTTATATCTTATTATGTGTTTTAGGGTAAGGCTGTGTCTCCCATTAATTGAAATACTCCATTGCACCAGTGAAAGAGATAGATTCCCTTCATTCCCACTCCCAAAACTTCCATTCCCCCTTTTTGTCAATTGCCATTCGCATTGCCAACCAACAATTGCCGCCATTGGCCACGAGGCAGGGTTGGGGAAGAAAGGCGGGTCCCCACCTCGTCATAGAGGGGAGGAGTGAGTCAGCCCCACTCAACCAACCACGAACAAGGGGTTGGACTTGGAGAGGGTGTGGAGAGAAACATCGAGGAGGTTCGCGAAGGTTGAGGGGCGGGGCCTATATAACCCGCAGCTAGGGCGTTTCCCAAAAGAGATGAGCTTTTACAGAGAGACGAGAGGGAGTCCAAGCGGTTGAGTCCAAGAGAGGCGCTATGAGTTGAGTCCGAAAGAAGTCCAGGGTTGAGCTGCAGCTCGAGCCACTGAAACTGCATTTACTGCAGCTCGAGCCACTGAAACTGCATTTACTGCAGCTCGAGCCACCGAAACTGCATTTACTGCAGCTGGAGCCACCGAAACTGCAGCCACAGCAGCGTGAGGCCTGGACGGCAGTTTGGAGCAGGGCCGCGAAGGAGCGGCGCCTGCCCAACGAGTCGATCGGTTGCAGGACCAGTTCGACCTTCCTATCCCGCCAGCCATCCATCTCCCGCCAGTCCTATCATCATTCCCCGCGTGAGTCTGTCCTTGTTTGTTCTGTCCCTGGGTTAATTAAGACTGTAGGTAAGCTAGCGTTGCACTGTGTATCTAATATCTTCTGTTAATAAACGTGACTGCTTTCTTCCTGCTTATATGTGTAAATAATAAATCCAATTACTCTTCTGTACGTCTTCTTCCTCTTTGTATTCGGTCGCTTTAGAGTTTTCCATATTGAGCAGCTTTGGTGCGATACGGCCAACGTTTGGGTGGAATCGGGTTCTAGTCGGGGAATAACTGTTCGGTCGCGGTAATACCACCGCTCGGTAAAATAACATCCTTTAACCGCGTCCGTAACAATTGGTGTCGAGGAGTGGGATACGAGGCCCGAAGCGTGCTTAACGCGCTCAAAATTACAAGCAGCTGGAAATTGTTGTGTTTTAAAGCAAAACCCGAATTTTGAAATGGCGCCATGGCTGGTCAAGGCGATCGGATGCCGGTGGGTGAGCTAGAGGGGGGGGGGGGGTAGGAGTAACCCAGGATCAGAGGGACGAAGTAGAGGAGAATATTAGCAATGTGGTTGAGGGGGTATCAGGAGCACAAAATGGCGTCCTCGCGCACGTGGTTGAGGGGGCAGCTGCGGCCGCACCCTTTGTACTACCAACGGTGGTCCAAATGCAAGCCTTCATGGCGCAATTCACCGAGATGCTGAGAATAAACGAGGAGAAATTGAGTAATAAAATTGAAGCAATAACGGACGAATTGGAGGGCCAAATGGAAGCAATAACGAACGGATTGGGAAACCAAATGGAAGCAATAACGAACGGATTGGGAAACCAAATTGAAGCAATAACCAACAGAATGGGTGACCGCATGCAAAAATGTGGGGAGACCATGGATCGCATGGTGGGCGAAAGGGTCCCAGGGGTGCACGAGGAGGTAACGCGGGTCGAGAAGCGCCGGTTGAGCGAAGCGGAGGAAAGCACGGGTACAATGACGGGGGTAGAAATCGCGACACGGGGTTTGGAAAAGCCGGCGACCGCTGAGGTAGAGGAGGGTGTTTTATTAAAGCCAACGGTCGTCGAGGTGAGTAAAGAAAAAGCAGTGCTGGGAATTAAAATTGAAGAGATGACGGAGGTAGCCCGGGAATTGCAGGGAGAAATGGAAAATGTGCAAAGTCCCTGCTCACATCACGATGCTGTGCTTAACCCGAATGGAGGTTTGCAGGTGCGCGTGGAGAAAAGGATCCCCCAGGTGAGTCGTGCTGTGTATTGTGCGGGGAGATTTTGTAAAAGGATGTTTAGCGACAAAAGAATTGTCGCGCGATTGGGATCGATATGGCACCCGGGCGTTGGTGAAGGGTCCCGTGTGAGTAAAAATGACACGCGTGTGAGGAAAAAGTGTGCGTCGGTGAGTGGGTGTGTTATAACGTGTGGGAGTGAAACCGAGTGCGAGCGAGAATGCACGTTGGGGTGTACGGAGTGTACGTGCGAGGGTGAGAGTGACACGAGGAGTGAGTTGGTGGTGGAGCGGGTGCGAGAATGCACGCTTGGAATGGTTGAGGGTGTGCGAGGAAGCACACCTGAGTTGGTCATGGCGCGAGTGTGGGAGAGCCCATCTGAGCGCGTTAGTGGGTGGATGCCAGAGTGCACGCCCATGGTGAGTGTTACGGAGGACGTAACGGAGGAGAGGTGTGGACCGAGGTGTGCGCAAGAGTGTGCGCGAGAGGTGTGGTGTGTAACAGGGAGAGCGTTGGTGGAATGTACGGACGGCGTTGGAACGCCGGGTTTGGTGAGGGTGAAAGGGGTAGCGTATGCGTGTAAGCATGCAGGTGAGGCATCGACGGTAAGCGGGTTAGCGGTTAGAGCGACGGATAGCCGATGCGAGCACTCGGGGCGTGGTGTGCTTTGTTGGGTGTGAGGCCCGGCGCGGATCGAAGCTGCGTCGTTTCTCTTCGAAGCGTCGTTGCCGATTCGGGCTTGGCCCCGCCCCGCACGGTCCAGTCCGGGCCTTGTCGGGCCAGGCGACCGGTCCGGTTCAAGGGCGGGTGGGAGGAAGCGGAACGGTGCCCCCTCGTGGCGACGGGGTTCCGACCGAGGGAGATTGAGCCATCGGGCCCGGGACCGCAAGGTGCCGCGCCGAGATGGTGCGTGGAATCTCGGCCCAACCAAACCACCTCCCTTGAACCGAAAGCCGGACGGATTCAACCTGCAGGCGACCAAACCACCCGAATTCATTGCTCGGCTTTACGAAGCCGAGTTTAATGATGTCACGACGCACCGAGGCTAGGATATAGTAGACTGTAATGATGAGGATAGTGGTCTGGACCCGAAATTAGAAAAACAAAATTTGGTGATTGGCAAAGGATTGGCAGAGCGATGATTGGTAATGTTACAGTGATTGGCAGATGATTGGCAAATTTTTGATTTGTTGAAATTTGATGTGCAAAATCGGTAGTGGAACGTCCCCGATGTGGTGGGATGGCAACTCTGTCATCCCTCACAGAGGGGGGCAAAGGAGCACTAGTGTTATGGGGTTGATGGCAGTGAAAACTAGCCCGGGTGGGTTAGGATATTGTGTGTAGGGACCTAGAAGATGACATTAGGTAATGTTAAGGTTAGTTAGTGACAAGGATACCTGTAGTGGGGACGCAGGTAGATTAGTGTGGATTATAATGACGTGGTATGTGCTTAGTTTAAAGGGAAGACGGGGAGCACTAAGTTAGCAGGGCAACAGGTAATTCAGATGATGCCGTGTGTGTGAGGATTGAACAGGTGTGATTGAACAGGTGTGATTGCACAGGTGTGCAACTGAACAGGTGTGTGGAGCAGTGTGTGAGGGAAAGAAGGTGATGTGTATTGTGATGACCAAATGGTCCAGGAAGAGAAGGAGGGTGCAGGTGGCACCAGGTGGGAGTGCACAGGTGTGCACCAACAGGTGTATGGAGAATGGTTGTATGGAATAGATGGTAGTGTGGAATATCTGGAGTATTGGAATGGATGGTCGTGGAGTGAGTATGGTGGACATTGTGGAGTGGAGTGGATGGTGCGAAGGTGTGAATGGGGGAAGAGTGGACCCCCATCACGAATACCCGGGGCGGGTAGTGTAAGTGTTAGGTAGAGGGTATAGGTAAATTGTGGTTGGATATTGGCATCTGTGGTGCGGGTGAGAGAATGGTATTTGAATGGGTGCATTAGTGTTGTGGAAATGGCTGGGCGTGTAGCCTGTTAGTGTGTGTAGTTGGTTTGGGCACTCCACCACTGTGAGGATGTCGGCCAGGTGAGGCCGCAGGTGGGCTCTGGGAGACGGTAGTTGTGGATGGGGCCTGAGGATCCAGAGGACGGACCCGGGTAGCCCAGTGCCAGAGGGCACCAAGGGGTGACAGAGCCAGGAGGGGCCTTCCCCAGTTAGTTAGGTTAGGGTGAGGAGCTAGGTAAGCTCGGGTGGCAACTGCAGTGGTGGAGGTGTGCAGGTGGGTAGACCTGCTGGGAGAGCTACACGTCACAGCCCAGAAATTGTGCAAGGGCACCGGGAGATGAATCGGGGGAGTGAGACCCCAAATTGAGAAGCACCACAGTTTGGTCAATGGGAATTGGTTTTTAGAACCCATAGTGTAAGTTGGCCAATGGATTGGCAGGGAGAGACCCCGGGTAGTGTAAAGTGTGTTAAAGTCATTTAGAGGATAGATCGGATGAAGGATCTCCTCGCACCATCTGCATCCACTCACCTGAGGTGACAGGTACTCCGCACCATGCCACGTTGTTTAATTATTTTTATGTGCAAATGTTTTGGCTTGTGAGACGCATCATGACGTGGGTGTGACATTGTGCTTTGTTGTTCCATCTCTTCCTCCTTATGAGGATTGATGACGAATTGGGTGATGGCAAATTTTGAAGTAGAGGGATTGTGGAGACGAATTTGGTATAAGGGAAATATGGGGAAGACGTGACGGTAGTGACGAATTTGTAATGTGTAGATTTTGTACATATGGGGTAAGGGCAAGGGTAGTGTAGGTGACAGGGGGGTGACGTACGGTAGGGACGAGCTTTCTCACTTCGCCCTCCGTACGCATTTCGCCTTGCATTGCCTTATTGATGTGTACCCTTGTGACCTTACCCCTCGCTCATTTGTCTCTTTTGTCTCCCACATGACCTGTGCGCCATTGGGCGCCGAGGGGAGCGTGCGTGAGTCCTCCATTGTGCGCCCGGAATTCCCAGAACCAGCTGTCTGCATCGATGCACCACATGATGGACCACATGCCTGTGGCCGAGCACCACGTATGGACCCCATGGGTTGGGGCATGGCCCCTCTGCTGGAACCGGCCATGAGGGCCCGAAATCTTGCTGGCGGACCTTGGCCACAGGGCACCGATGCCCCACAGGTGAACCACACATAGTCGGCCCTATGGGCCATAAATAAAATAAATAAAATGGACACGTTTGGGCAAGCTTTATTGCAAATAGGCCACCAGTAAGAAAATGAAAGAAAGACAACAACTGGAAGACAATAATAATAACCAGCAGAGGGAGCCGAAGAGCAAGAGATCACCTACAGGGTTAGGGGTTGTTGATTTTATTTTTATTGAACATGCATTGAACACTGATGAACTGTGGTGACTGCACCGATTGGTGCTTGAGGGTGTGTTGGTGCGTTATAGGTGCTTTCATGGTGCATTGATGCAGAGCAGACTGTCTCCCCCCCCAGAAAGAACAATTACAGGTCCTGGGTTAGTTTTGTAAATAAAAGCAGAGTCATTGTAAATAATGCTCCCCACCGTCAGTGTGTAGTTTGAAGACCATTCCGCAATTCGGTTAACTGTGGGCGTAAGTCTGTTAGGCAGGGTGCAATGGAGCAGCGGGACACATTTATTTATGTTTTAAAACTGTCGCACTCAGGGTCAGGTTAAAAGTAGAGGGAACTACACCCACGTGTCACACTAAATTAAAGTTGTAGGCCCGGGACGTGCCTAAGAGGAGGAGGGTGCAGTGTTGCGGATATGAGGACTGTATTTTTTTTTGATTGTGTGTATTATTATTATTGCTTGAGTCTGCGCCTCCTGCCTCCGGAGCTGTGTAAAGGTCAAAGGGCGTCCCATAATTAGTCCATAAAGCATCCACACCACAGCTAATCATAGAATACCCCTGTTCGATAGCTTATATCTTATTATGTGTTTTAGGGTAAGGCTGTGTCTCCCATTAATTGAAATACTCCATTGCACCAGTGAAAGAGATAGATTCCCTTCATTCCCACTCCCAAAACTTCCATTCCCCCTTTTCGTCAATTGCCATTCGCATTGCCAACCAACAATTGCCGCCATTGGCCACTAGGCAGGGTTGGGGAAGAAAGGTGGGTCCCCACCTCATCATAGAGGGGAGGAGTGAGTCAGCCTCACTCAACCAACCACGAACAAGGGGTTGGACTTGGAGAGGGTGTGGAGAGAAACATCGAGGAGGTTCGCGAAGGTTGAGGGGCGGGGGCCTATATAACCCGCAGCTAGGGCGTTTCCCAAAAAGAGATGAGCTTTTACAGAGAGACGAGAGGGAGTCCAAGCGGTTGAGTCCAAGAGAGGCGCTTTGAGTTTGAGTCCGAAAGAAGTCCAGGGTTGAGCTGCAGCTCGAGCCACTGAAACTGCATTTACTGCAGCTCAAGCCACTGAAACTGCATTTACTGCAGCTCAAGCCACCGAAACTGCATTTACTGCAGCTGGAGCCACCGAAACTGCAGCCACAGCAGCGTGAGGCCTGGACGGCAGTTTGGAGCAGGGCCGCGAAGGAGCGGCGGCTGCCCAATGAGTCGATCGGTTGCAGGACCAGTTCGACCTCCCTATCCCGCCAGCCATCCATCTCCCACCAGTCCTATCATCATTCCCCGCATGAGTCTGTCCTTGTTTGTTCTGTCCCTGGGTTAATTAAGACTGTAGGTAAGCTAGCGTTGCACTGTGTATCTAATATCTTCTGTAAATAAACGTGACTGCTTTCTTCCTGCTTATATGTGTAAATAATAAATCCAATTACTCTTCTGTACGTCTTCTTCCTGTTTGTATTCGGTCGCTTTAGAGTTTTCCATATTGAGCAGCTGTGGTGCGATACGGCCAACGTTTGGGTGGAATCGGGTTCTAGTCGGGGAATAACTGTTCGGTCGCGGTAATACCGCCGCTCCGTAAAATAACATCCTTTAACCGCGTCCGTAACAATATTGTACTTGAGCTGTTATACTTGTGTGACCTTAATACAATACTTGTTTTGGTAACAATTGGTTGGTGTGGTTTCACCATTGGTCATTGACACACATTATAACACATCTTTCTGCCATGACTCCTTTCGGGGCTCGGAGGTGTACCGTGACCGGGGTTTTGGGGAGGAGCACCTAACACCACCATATCAGATCGTCCCCAATTCAAAACCATGATCTTTTCTACCCTCGTTAACTCACACATCTCCACGCTACCCCAATCCCTCCTCCTTCCAAATTTCCAGTTTTCCCTCCTGGGAGTTTCCTTTTGTATCCACCTTGTCCACTCTATCCATCCTCTTCTACTCCTCATTCCTCCCTACACCCATAGTTTGTCCAAATCGGCCTCTATCTTGGCCTTCAACTCTGTTGTTGGTGTTTCCCCCTTCCTTTTACTCTTCCTTTTGTCCCGTTGTATCCTGATCCGTTCAGTGTACTATTAGTAGCTCTTCCACGAGTCTCCACTATGTAGGCCTATACAAAAAAAGCTGGAGAATTAGCCATTCATCCGTTTGTGAAATTTTAAATAGCAAACAAATACCACCAAAATAAGGTTACCAGTGTTCAAGCCCTCCATGGAGATGATGCCGACCAATGTATGGAATTTTGTGAGTGGTTAATGAATGCATAGACTTAATGTGAAACCAACATTATTATCTGACGTCATCTTTGGTACAGTAATGAAGCCCCGTTCTATTTGACCAGAAGAGCCGACTGTCATAATTCCTGATGTTGGAGCGATGAGAATCCTATTGGACTTTTTTTTCTTTTCCTCTTGGATGAACACCTAAGTCTTACCCCAAATTGGCACAATGTGGCTTGAGGGAAATATTGCCATACACCTCCAAGTGGCAGTTTTCAACTCCCTGAGGACAGTATACTCTCCAAGTTGTGAGCTCATACTGCCAATTAGTCGAACGGATACCCATTCTCATAATATCCCAAATAGCTGCAGGTTTGCATCATCGTGGCTGTGCAGCTGATGCAGTGCCCCCTGTTGATGGCTGGAATTTCAGTGATTTCACCAGGATGCATTATGCATTTGATAATTCACCAACTCTTCATCGAAAGATACCATGGAATCGTTAACGTCCACCAACTAATGCTGTAAGACAGGACGCCCAGTTTAGCATCCATCCGGGGAAGGGCACACTTTGTGATGCAGTGCTGCAGTTCCCTCTGTTTGCGATGGCTGGAATTTCAGTGATTTCACCAGGATGCCTGTGAAGTACCAATGTGCCAGTTTATAGTCTTTCGGGAAAGTTTTATCCATACTAAGTCAGTGGAAAAAGTGAATCAGTGGTAAATCAGTGGAAAAGGAAAAACAAAAAGATGAGATCATTCAGGCTTGCCATGAGGTTGCTAAAAGCAGGAAGACAGAAGGAGTGAGAACCATATAGAACATATCAACAGGACAATGCAGTGACCATTATCAACCACCAGCAGGAGTACCCAGCATTGCCAGTAGAGGGGGAGGGGGCGGGCTGAGGGGAAAGTGGGGGGGGGGGTGGCAGGAAAGGAAGGGATGAGGAAGGGAGTGGAAGAGGGAGGGGTGGGAGAGGTGAGGGGAAAGATATACAACATATACATATTTTGGGGAGGGGGGCTTTGACAGGCCCCTCCGTTTTGGGGGAGGGGGGAAGCGAAGGAGGAAAAATTTACCCATGAAAAGAGTGCTTTAACCTCTGTGTTGCCCAGCTAAAAAAGGAAATTGTAATACCCTCTGCCACCATCACCAGGTGGCACGACATGGTACACATTTACATCGAGAATTTACGCTCCTCTCCCAGTCCCTCACACCCCCGCATGAGGCCGCGGCCAAATAGCATGTGTTACCCCCCCCCCCCCCCCCCCCCAGACAAAGTTGTATTTGTATTTGTACCCCGAGTAAATGGTATATAAGCGTTTATAACTGCAGTAACCGGCGTTGCTCAAGCGAAGAGGAAACATTGCTCAAGCGAAGCAGGAAGACCACCGTACCATGTCGTGCCACCGTGCTCAGGTGGCACGACATGGTACACATTTACATCGAGAATTTACGCTCCTCTCCCAGTCCCTCACACCCCCGCATGAGGCCGCGGCCAAATAGCATGTGTTACCCCCCCCCCCCCCCCCCCCCCCAGACAAAGTTGTATTTGTATTTGTACCCCGAGTAAATGGTATATAAGCGTTTATAACTGCAGTAACCAAGCGTTGCTCAAGCGAAGAGGAAACATTAACATATTTGAAACGAGCAGAAGTACCCGGCGTTGCGGGGGGGGGGGGGGGGGAGGAGGGGGTGAGAGAAGGAAGCAGGAGCGGGAGGGGTGAGGAAGGTAGTGGGTGGAGTGTGAGGGGCAGGGGAGGTGAGGGGAGAGGGAGGGGAAATATGTATATGTATATATATATATTTGTATATATATATATATATTTGTATACAAGATCGAGGCTCGTGTAAGAGCTAACATTAATCACAAAAAACATAAACGGACACACAAAACATACAATAAAGGGAGCGGGAGACAACATGGGGAGAGAGAGAGAAGCACACAAGTACAACATTTGAGAGCAGGGACATCGGGAAATCTGTGGGAGGGAGAGGGCTTGGGAGAAGGAGGCATGGGAAGGGAGAGGAGGGGGGGGGGGAGAGGTAAAAACACATGGACACTGCTAGGACTTCCAGGAAAGAAATTGGTATTTCAAAAAGTGGATCTGGGGTGAATTAACGGGGGTAGAAAAGATCAAGGTTTTGGATGGGGGAAGATAAGAGATGGTGGTGAACAGCTGCTTTAAAGACCTGGAGGGAGGAATGGGATTGAAGAGAGTGAGGGAGTTTGTTCCAGAGGCGGGAGTAAAGAGGAATGAAAGAGTGAAGGTGAGCAGAGAGTATTGATTTTGGCAGTTTCACCAGAAGAGGGTTACTGGCAGATCTTGTGCGACCTGTAGGAATATTTGGGGGACAGAGCACAGACAGAGCTGAGGGAGCAAGGCCGGAGAGGAGTCTGTAGAAGACAGAAAGACCACAAACCTGCCTGTGGTGAGCCAAGTAAAAAGGCCCTCAGAATCAGCTTCATCATGGGAGATTCCATGATGGCCCTAGTAAAAGGCCCTCCGTTTTGTGGGGAGGGGGGGGGGGGGGGGGAAGGGAAGGACGAAATTTTTTCCCGTGCAAAGAGTGCTTTATAACCTCAGTGTTGCACAGGTAAAAAAGGAAATTGTTATACCCTCTGCAACCATCACCAGGTGGCGCTACACGATACACATTTACATAGAGAACTTACGCCCCTCTCCTGGTCCCCCACACCCCCGAATGAGGCCGCAACCATATAGCCTATGTTACCCCTCCCTCCCCCAGACAATTTTTTTGTATTTGTACCCCGTATAAAGTATAAAAGCGTTTATATCTGGAGTAACCGGCGTTGCTCAAACGAAAAAGAAACATTAACATATTTGAAATGAGGGCAAATCTAATGGAAAAGCAATTACATCCAAATCAGAATCCATCACAAATGTCAAATCATAATTTTACCTTTTTGTTCAATATATGCTGCTGATTGTGCCATTCATCACGTTTCTGAGATAAGTATGATGACGTTCAGGAAGAAGAAGAAGCCTTACCACCAACTTCAAGCGCTTCCTGAATTATTTGATTATTCGTGTTCAAATGTCTGGTGATTGTTTTGTATTTATTTATGCGAATGTGTCCTTGTATATAACTGTCATTAAAAAAAAAGGCTTAGCCACCATAGAGCGATTTAAAAAATAATAATAATAAAAGGAATTTTTTTTTTTGGCCTAAAACACTCCCAAGCAGTCACTGGAAAGGAAGCGGAAACAAGGCGAGGCCCTGGCTTGTGGCACCTGAACAATGCTTTAAGTCAGGATGAAGCCTTTTTGTCAATCTTTTTGAATTTTTGGCAAGCCTGGGGGAATAAAAAAGGAGATTTTTGCTCACTTGGATTCTGGTGGGATGTAGGCAAGGTACGATTGAAATTGCTGTGTCAGGAATACTCGTATGGATCGAGCAAAACACTTGGGTTAGGGATCAAAAGACTGGAAGAGGAACTGCTGCACCTTGAGAAGCACCTGGCCACACTTATCTCTACTGAACTGCAGGCATACCAAGAAAAAAAGAGCACCCTTAAAGCATGTAGTCGTGTGAAGGCACGAGGGGCGTATGTGCGCTCTCGTTTGCAGTTTATTTCTGAGGATGAATATGTCCTGAATTATCTCAAAGGGGTGGAAAAACGCAAAGGTCAATTCAGGACTATAGCGAGTGTTCTCGCAGAAGATGGTCTCTTGCTCAATGGCTCTGAGGGTGTTCAAAAACGAATTAGAGCCTTTTACGCTCAGCTGTATTCGGGTAAGAGCACAGATGCAGGTGCAGGTGGCACTTTGTGGAGTAGTCTTCCTGAAGCCTCTGTAGAAGACCGGGAGCAGCTGGAGACTCCATTATCTCTGGAAGAATTGAAAACCGCCCTGCACAGCCTATCAAGAGATAAAGCCCCTGGCATGGATGGCTTATCATGTGAATTCTATACAAAAGTATGGGACTTGGTTGGACCTGATTACCTAAGCGTAGCTCAGGAAGCATGTGATACAGGTATAATGCCCCTTTCTTGGCGTCGAGCGATGCTGGTCTTGATTTCCAAGGAGGGTGACTTGAGAGACTTGAAGAATTACCGCCCTGTGTCTCTGCTGTGTGTGGATTATAAGGTCATGGCTAAAATGTTGTCACTCCGTCTCGGACCAGTCCTGACAAAATTAGTCAACCCGGACCAATCTTATGCCATTCCAGGCAGGACAATACATGACAACATATCCCTTGTCAGAGACCTGATACAGTATGCGGACATGACTCGGACTCAAGTCGGATTTCTTTCCTTGGATCAGGAGAAAGCCTTTGACCAGATGAACCATGAGTATCTGTTTGAAACCTTGCTAACATTTGGGTTGGGGAGGAGATTTGTAGGCATGATTCAGACGTTGTACATGTCGGCAGAATGCCTAGTCAAAGTCAACGGTTTCTTGCTCGCGCCCTTTCCATTTGAGAGAGGAATAAGACAAGGATGTCCCCTGTCCGGCCAATTATATTCCCTATGTATCGAACCCTTCCTTTGTTTGATGAGAAGAAGGCTAACTGGCATTGTGGTGCCACACAACAGGGTCAACCTCAAACTTTCTGCATATGCAGATGATGTTCTCGTGTTTGCCAGTAATGCAAGCGATATGCAAATAGTTTATGATTGTCAGCAGGTCTATTCAGCAGCATCGTCTGCTACAATCAATTGGAGGAAAAGCTCGGGGCTTCTAATTGGACAAATGCAGGTAAAGGAGTTACCAACACTTTTTCAGAAATTGACCTGGAGTCGCAATGAGCTCAAATATTTGGGGGTGCACTTATCCACTTCCCATGGGTCCTCACCACTCATTAACTGGAACACTTTAGGGGACAAGATCGAAGCAAAGTTGAGAGACTGGAGTGGACTACTAAAAGTCCTGTCTCTGAGGGGAAAAACACTCCTTATTAAACAGTTTATAATTCCGAAGTTAGTATTCAGGCTCTCTTGCATAAGCACTCCAGAGGAGTTTCTGGTTAAGATGCAGAGGAAGCTACTGGACTACTTTTGGAATGGTAAACACTGGGTTTCCCTGGGCATTCTGAGCTTGCCTTTTTCAGAAGGTGGACAGTCTTTTCCCTGCCTTCGAAGCCACTACCACGCATCCAGGCTGAATACCATACAACGTTACCTACATGTGAACCCTGCACCGCAATGGTGCTCACTGGCATCATACTTCTTCAGCAAAGTGCTCAATCTTGGGTACAAAAGGAATCTTTTCATCATTACATCTCGGAGCCTGTCTAGTGCTACATTGCCTCTCTTTTATCAAGAAATGCTGAAGGCTTGGAATGTAGTCGACGTACAAAGAACAGTTCCTTATCCAGGCAAGGACCTGTTAGAAGAACCGCTCATTCTCAACCCTCTTCTACAGGGCCCAACTCTGGCTTCCTTTTCAGTAAGAAGGAGCCTCTTAGCTGGTAGCATATCCACAGTGGGAGACCTTCTGAACGATGGTAAGAGAATGCTTTTACCCAAGGAACTTGCAGCGAAAATGGGCCTGAGGATAATCAGGATCCCCTCCAGGATACTTGAAGAGGTCAAAAGCTCCTTGCCTCCCGATTGTCTGGAATATCTAGAGAATCCCAAAGAGGGCGATGGATCTGGACAGATGTCCATCGGTAACTCCATGGATTTTAAAATCCGACCACGATGTTGTGAGCTCCCTCAGCCAATACCTGCAAGCAATATGAGTAAGACCCCTGGCACAGTGGAAATGTCGTTCTGTGGGCTATCAAGGAAAAATATACACCTGCTAGTGATCCACTCGCTCCATTATATAGCTCTTGCAACCCGACTGGATACTCCCTGGCGTGAGATTCTTCCACTTCCTTCGACTGTTCATCCACGTTGGGATTCACTCTGTCTCTACCCAACACCAAGAATGATGGCAGACTTAAGTTGGAGGTTGCTACATGGTGCACTGAGCTCTGGATCTATGATGCGGCACTTCACTAACTTCTCAGAGGATTGCTGCTTTTGTGGTGAAAGGGAAACTATATTTCACATATACCTTCAATGCCACCGTCTTGAACCAGTGTTCTTACTGGTGAAAAATCTTCTCTTGCGCTTCTGGCTTCACTTCTCTCCAACACTTTTTATCATCGGGCACCCGGTAAAGAAACTAAGCATGTCACGAGATCTCCTTGTTAACTTTATTTTAGCCTGTGCAAAAATGGCAATATATAAAACCAGGAAGGCAAAAATTGAGAAAGATGTGGTGGAACACAGTTCTGTATGTCTGAAGGGCTTAATACGCTCACGCATTATTTCGGAGTACAAGGCGGCAGAATATAGTAACACTGTTCAAAAGTTTAAGGAATCCTGGACTATAAATGATGCACTTTGTACGGTCTCCCCACAAGATACTTTGCTCTTATTTGTATAAATGTGTTATTTGGCATTCTTTTTTTTTGGTGTTCTTTGGCGTTCTTTTTTTGGTGTTCTTTGGCGTTCTTTTACCTTCCCCTTATCTGTCTTGGAAGTGCTTTCTCTTCAAAATGCTCCACCTTGTCTACTGTAGTTCAAACCATGGACTTGCAGAGATGAGGAATTGAGCGACATTAAACTGGGAACATATTGTTACGGACACGGCTTAGATGTTATGATGGGCCGAGCGGAATGGCCGCCGTGTTCGCACAGTTTACCCGATTACACTCGAACGTTGACTAAGTCGCGCTATGCTAAAGCAATGAAGGAAAGGACACAACGGCTGGGATAAATTCAACGACACTAGGGGTACAGTTCTCAAGACCTCCGGAGGAGGATATAATATTGGTTATGCAGAAACGGGTAGATTACACGGACAGAGGTAAAGCACAGCAAGATGGGCACTTAGACACGGTCTTATCTTATCCGCGACAGACAACAGACAAACGGGACAAGACTGACTTACACAGGGATTGATGGCAAGGAAGGGCAGGCATTCGATGGCTCAAGGTGCACCTTGGCTCAGGGGCAGAATCGACCCGGTCCGGTCCAGAGAGGCGGAAGGTATTTCTCAGCGCTAGGAGGTGGCGTCCTTTCTTCTTCGTAGCTGAGGCGCATCTGACGTCACCTCCGTCTTTCTGCGCATGTCCCGCGGGGAGTGACACGCCCTCGGCTCGTTAGCTCCGCCCCAGATGGAATCGGTCCGCTGCTTCTTATTGGGTGCGGGGGTTACCCGGGGCTCCGCCCTTGACGAGGAGCTGACAGCAAGCCCCTACCGGGTAACCCCGTCGAGCACATGGTCAATGGCGGCTAACCAAGCCGGAGTGAGGACGCGCACTCCCCGCGCCGCCGCCGCGCCGCTGTTGTTGTGGTTGTTGTTGTGGTTGTATGAGGAAGAGATGCGGGGAGGTATTGGGAGGTCCTAAACTTACTAATGGTGCCATACAATCACATTCTGGTGCAACGAAGAGTCAGAATTAATGGAAACGAGTCCTTAACTGACATAGACTAACAATAACTAGCAAGATGTCCGAAAGTTGTCTACGTGAGATGCGGTGGACCTGGGCACGACATTTAATGGGGGAAAAAGGGGAAGGTCGGTTCTACAGAGTGTTGTTTACAGACAATGGGACTAGGGAATGGGGGATTAGGGATAGTTGGGGAGTATTGGGGAAATAGGGGAATATTTACAAGCGGATATGGATGGAGGCCAAATCCCATATCCGCAACATTGCACCCTTCTCTACCTTGGGGCGTCCCGACCCGATAAATTTTTACCTACGTTAGTGTGGCACTCAGATGTAGTTCCCTCTACTATTAACTCAACCCTGAGTGCGACAGTTTTACAGATGTTCACAAATGAGTAAATATGTCCCCCTGCGACGTTGCACCCTTCTCCTCACAGAAACACACCCACAGGATAACCGAATCGCGGAAAGAATCCTCAACCTAAACATACAGCCGGTAGGGAGCATTATTTACACAAGACTACACTGATATTTACACTACGATCCAGGACCTGTTTTTGGAGGAACACATGCAGATGTTATGCATAGAGAGAGCACGCATGCCAGCATCGATACACCAACCCACGAGTGCCCTGTGGCCTTACGGCCTTTAATAATGTGCAGAGCACCCCATCCAAGCACCAAAAGCACCACCCCATCATGTACAGTCAGCACCATCCGGTGCACCAATAAAGTGTTCAACGTCACCGGTGGTGTCGCAGCCGGCCGATGTTCTGCCGCTGGTCTTGCCTTGGAGCCCACTTGGTCTTCTAGCTTCCTTAAAAAATAAAGAAAGGCGCCAACCGCGTCCATTTCTGAATTGTGGCCGTCAGGGGGCAAACTATAAGTGGTTCACCTGTATGGCATAGGTGCCACGTTGACCCATAGGTCCATCAACGGGTGGTGCTTGGCCGCAAAAGACTGCGGTCCATGGTGGGCGGCCACAAAAATTGCGGTCCATATGGTGTATCGATCCCGGCAGCAAGCAGCGAAAGTGCAGGCCCACAACTGCAGAGCCAGCACCTCTCTCTCCTCTCTCTCTGCCCCAAAGCCAGATCCTCGGAGGTGGGAGACAAAAGAAGAAGACAAGTGAGTAAGGTGGTAAGGGCGCAAAAGTGCACGCAATACAAGGTGATGCACACTGGGGGCACATGGGAACCAGGTGAGACAGGTACGTTCCTACCATACGCCCCCCCCCCCACCAGGTAACCTACATTGCCCCTCCCTTACCCCTTACTGTATCCACAAAACACAACACTACCCATAAACATCTACTTTACAAATCAGCAAACGTCCCTACTGTCTTCCCCGTTCCTCCCATAAACCAAATTCGTCTTCTCTCCCTCCTATCCAATCAAATTTGCCATTTCCAACTCTCATCACAATTTGCCATCACCAATTCAACATCAAAATTTGCCATCACCAATTCATCATCAGTCCCTCCTAAGGAGGGAGAGATGGAATCACCCCAATGTCTCATCCACGTCGTGATGCGTCTCACAAATCCAAACAGCAATTCTCTTTTCCTGCACACAGAACAAAGAAAACACAGGTGTGGAGTCATCATCACCACAGGTAAGTGGCTGCGTATGGTGCGACAGGTTCATCAATCCTAACTATTTCCTAAATGACTTTAACAACTTTACATTACCCGGGGTCTTCCCTGCCAATCCATTGGCCACTTACACTATGGGTTCTAAAAAACCAATTCCCATTGACCAAACTGTGGTGCTCCTCAATTTGGGGTCTCACTCCCCCGATTCATCTCCCGGTGCCCTCGCACAATTTCTGGGCTGTGGCGTGTAGCTCTCCCAGCAGGTCTACCCACCTGCACACCTCCACCACTGTAGTTGCCACCCGAGCTTACCTGCTCCTCACCCTAACCTAACTACCTGGGGAAGGCCCTCTGGCGCTCTCCCCACTCGGTGCCCTCTCTGGCACTGGGCTACCCGGGTCCGTCCTCTGGATCCTCGGGCCCCATCCACAACTCTACTGGCTCCCAAAGCCCACCTGCGGCCTCACCTGGCCGACATCCTCACAGTGGTGGAGTGCCCAAACCAACTACACACACGAACAGGCTACACGCCCAGCCATTTCCACAACACTAATGCACCCATCCACAATACCATTCTGCAACCGCACCACAAATGCCAATATCCAACCACAATTTACCTATACCCTCTACCTAACACTTACACTACCCGCCCCGGGTACTCGTGAAAGGGGTCCACTCTTCCCCCATTCACACCTTCGCACCATGCACACCACTCCGTACCACTTACTCCATGTATTCCACACACCTGTCCTTGCACACCTGTGCTCTCACACCTGGTGCCGCCTGCACCCTTCTCTCCCCAAGCGCATTCGCGCTGATCCACAACACTCACTGCTCCACACACCTGTTCAGTTCTCACACCTGTGCAATCACACCTGTTCAATCTCAAACACACGGCATCATCTCATCTAACTACTCCCCTCTAAAACTTGCGCTTCCCAGTCGTCCCTTTAAACTATTGCGCTCCCACGTCATTATCAAACACTAAGCTACTACGTCCCCACTACAGGTATCAGTCACTATCTAATCTTAACGTCACCTAATGTCCTCTTCGCTAGATCCCTACCAATATAACCAAGCCCTCCCTGGCTCGGTTGTCATAGCCACCCCATAAACTATAGCGCATTTGCCCCACATATGGGAAGGGTGGCAGGGATGCCACCCTTACCCACCGTCATACGGCGCGAGTGGGAACTTGTGGGACCACCTCGTATGCGAGTCGTTGCCCGCCTGCCGGACCCCGTGCGTCGCCCCTTGCGGGGTCAGCGCGGGGCCGAACCGGCCGGGCCCCCACAGTACATTACCCCCAAGGGGCTCCTGTGCCTCCCCTGTCCCTCTAACAACTACCCCTGTTGGTGTCGATGCATGGGTCACACTTCCGCAACCCGCTACCCATTCCATACCACCACAACCTTGCTCACTCACACCCCGCACCTCTCCCATCACCGGACCCTCTCGCTCGCACCCTCGTTCCATACCCTCCGGACCAGCCATACACCTCACTCTTGGCCTCTCACGAACATCCGGGTCCATCTCGACCCCCAACCTTATTAAATCACCTGGCGCATCATACGCACGACCATATTGGTCACCACTTACACCGGGTCCTCTTTCTCTTCGCTTCTCCTCCATCACCTGCGAATCCCTCATCCGGTTAATGAGCACATCATCACGATCCGAACACAGACTTTGGACCAATTCTTTTACCTCCTCCTTTATCTCTTTCTTATCCTCTCTCCGTCGCTTCTTAATTTCGCTCACCCATTCTTCCACTTCCTCTAATTTCTGCTTCACCTCCTTCATCTCCTCGTGCACCCCCTTAAGTTCTTCCTCTAACTCCACCTTATTTTTTTCTATGTGCTCCCGCACCTCCCGCTCTTTAACCTCCATCACCTCTACCACCTTGTTCATTTTCCTCGTCAGGTCCTCATGTACCGTCTGACACTCTTTTTTAATTACCCCTACGTCCTTTTTCATCTCCTTCTGTGTCGATTTTAAACCCTCTATTACCGCTGTGTTCTTCTTTACCTGGTCCCCCAACTCCTTTTGTCCCACTGTCAGTTGTTCTACTCCCAGCGTCAACTCCTCTATACCACCTTGCAATTTTACAGTCCCCTTTTCTCACCTCCTTCTCCATGCGCTCCTCACAGTGCCTCACCTCCTCGCGCACTCCTCCGACCTCCTCACTCACACCTCTTCTGATCTCTTCTCCCATCACTTGCATCTCCTGCCCAGATGCCACCCTCATCTGCTCCATTTCCTCCCTGTGAGCATCCAATTTAGTTTCTACCCCCATTCTGACCCCCTCTATCTGCTGCCCCATTTGTTTAACTTCCCTTTCCGCTTGGTCCCTCATGTCCTTCAATTTGCCTTCCATACTGTTTTCTAACCCCTCTAACCCCTTTTTCATCCCTTCCATTTGATTCTCTTGAGCGGCCATTCTGTTTTCTACCCCCGTTAACCCATTCTTTACCTCTTTTATCCCCTTGTCTAACCCCTCACCGGTACCCCTCGCTTCGTCCCTCATTACCCCCATTTGCTCACTCTGAGCCTCCATCCTGTTCCCCATTACCCCCATTTGGCCCTCCAATCGCTCACTCTGCGCATCCATCCGGTTCCCAATTACCCGCATTTGCTCACTCTGAGCCCTCATTTGCTCACTCTGCAGGTTGAGGGACGTCTGCATTTGTGCCATAAATTGCTCCATGAGGGCCTGCATTTGGGCCATCCCTCCCACTTGTGCAGCGGGTGCGGCCGCCGGAGCCATGTGCGAGGCGCCATTTTGCGCGCCCGCAACCTCGTGCGCGAGGACGCCATTTTGCGAACCTGCCGCCCTCACTGCTTCGCTCGTCTCTTGTCCCTCAATTTGGTCCTGGATCGACCCTGCCTCACTCTCCTCTACCGGAACCCAGCCGTCTTGATCCGCCATAGCGCGACTTTCAAAATTCGGGTTTTTATTTTTGTAAAACAAAATCAAATTTCGCCGTTAATAATTTCGAGCGCGTGAAGCGCGCTCCGGATCGAATCCCACTTCCCGACACCAGTTGTTACTGTACTAACACAATTGGTGTCCAAAATTTGGGCCTAACAAATTTAGTCCCAGGTCCGAATCCAACTCCTGACAACCAGTTGTTACGGACACGGCTTAGATGTTATGATGGGCCAAGCGGAATGGCCGCCGTGTTCGCACAGTTTACCCGATTACACTCGAACGTTGACTAAGTCGCGCTATGCTAAAGCAATGAAGGAAAGGACACAACGGCTGGGATAAATTCAACGACACTAGGGGTACAGTTCTCAAGACCTCCGGAGGAGGATATAATATTGGTTATGCAGAAACGGGTAGATTACACGGACAGAGGTAAAGCACAGCAAGATGGGCACTTAGACACGGTCTTATCTTATCCCCGACAGACAACAGACAAACGGGACAAGACTGACTTACACAGGGATTGATGGCAAGGAAGGGCAGGCATTCGATGGCTCAAGGTGCACCTTGGCTCAGGGGCAGAATCGACCCGGTCCGGTCCAGAGAGGCGGAAGGTATTTCTCAGCGCTAGGAGGTGGCGTCCTTTCTTCTTCGTAGCTGAGGCGCATCTGACGTCACCTCCGTCTTTCTGCGCATGTCCCGCGGGGAGTGACACGCCCTCGGCTCGTTAGCTCCGCCCCAGATGGAATCGGTCCGCTGCTTCTTATTGGGTGCGGGGGTTACCCGGGGCTCCGCCCTTGACGAGGAGCTGACAGCAAGCCCCTACCGGGTAACCCCGTCGAGCACATGGTCAATGGCGGCTAACCAAGCCGGAGTGAGGATGCGCACTCCCCGCGCCGCCGCCGCGCCGCTGTTGTTGTGGTTGTTGTTGTGGTTGTATGAGGAAGAGATGCGGGGAGGTATTGGGAGGTCCTAAACTTACTAATGGTGCCATACAATCACATTCTGGTGCAACGAAGAGTCAGAATTAATGGAAACGAGTCCTTAACTGACATAGACTAACAATAACTAGCAAGATGTCCGAAAGTTGTCTACGTGAGATGCGGTGGACCTGGGCACGACATTTAATGGGGGAAAAAGGGGAAGGTCGGTTCTACAGAGTGTTGTTTACAGACAATGGGACTAGGGAATGGGGGATTGGGGATAGTTGGGGAGTATTGGGGAAATAGGGGAATATTTACAAGCGGATATGGATGGAGGCCAAATCCCATATCCGCAACAATATGTTTGCCTGAACTTGCATGAGCTCTGAACGCAAATCTCTGTAACCTTTCCAACAAAAGCACTACTACTACTACAACAACAACAACAACTGCCTTGGGGCACTTTGCCCTTTGGTAGGCAAACCCTACTGTCTTCAAATCCTTTAGCTCCACCCCAGCCACCTGTACTCCCACTGTGTTTGTTGTACAGCGTTGCTGCTTTTGTTAGGCCTTGGTCTTGGCTTCAATTACTCATGCTCCCAGGATAAATATAACGCCATCCTTCCTACTTAGTTCAGATTCTACAATACTGTAATGTATTTAGAAAGAGACAAAGGCTCTGGAATGGGAACAATAGGTTTATTCCACTCACAGGCGCAGCACAGGCCTGGATAGAGGAACCGGTAACTGGCTCCACATCGCCCCCGATTCGTGTTCGCATAAGGTACTCCATAAATGTTAAATACACTCCATACATGTTGTAGTGAAATCGTATTCGTACTGAACCCGGGGTGATGCTCGCTGCTCGTTGACACCGCTAGGGGCGCGACTATAAGACCTGCTGCTGCGGACGGTGCTCCGAGACTTCTCCTGTGACAAGTTACATCTGGTAGACTCGTTAACGGTACGCCAGCATAGAATATTAAGCTTGCTTGCATTGAATGTTATGAATGGCCCCATGTGATGCCACATCTTATTCCTATTGCATTTCCTGTATTACAGAATGATGTCATGATCTAAAATGGAATTAAACCACCAGTTGGACTAACGTTGTGTGGACCTGATTGGTTTTCCACAACACATGTCAAATACGTACCATCTTTACCATCAACTAAACCAATCAGCGCATCCCCTGAGCAGCGGGAGGATGAGGTGTTGCAATCACTTCTGTCAGTATGTCTCTATCGTCTGTCCAGCCGAATGGAACCTTCTTCTTCTTTTAAGTTTTATGGCGTTTTCAGAGCTGCGGGGCTCTATACATGCCACGCACCAGACATAACTGGTGAAAAGAAAACAACAAAAAAAATAAAGAAAAGAAAAAGAAGCCTACGGGAGATCCATAAAACTATATGGATCTCCCGCTCGCTTTTAAAAAGTTTAGGACTGCCTTGCACAGTCGACGATGCTTCTGGTTTAAATGACCAACAATGACCGGCAGATCAGTCATGCCAACCCCCGCCTCTCTAATGATTTTAAATAGGAGCAACCTGGGTCCATCATTTCGGCGGCATTCCAGAAACAAGTGAGTTAAACCCTCAGGCTTCCTACAGGTGTCGCAGGTCCTTGTAGGGTGACACCCTATCACGTGAAGATACGAATTAAGGCGAAAGTGCCCAAGTCTTAGCCTGGAAAGAGCCACCTGGTCTCTGTGGGACAACCGTGGGAGCCTAATAGGGGGAGTCACCTCTGGATTCACCCTGTAACAGAACCTACCATTAGTGGTGGTGTCCCACTGGGATTGTCATTTTTTAACAATATTGTCATATTCTGTCCATATTCACAATTTCCTGCCCATATTCACGATTTCAGCCGGTCTCAAAGGGATTTGGGTGCCGCATTCGGATGCAAGTGCACACTTAGCTGCAAGGTCGTAGACCTCATTTCCTCCGATGCTCACATGAGCGGGGATCCAACACAGATTGACCACCAATCCTCTCCAACTGGCAATGTTGATCAGGTGCAGTACTTCGAGAACCAGGTCAAACCTAGTCGGGATTCTAGTGCCTTAAGTGCAGAGAGGGAATCAGAAAAGATCATGGCACTGAGAGGATTGAACTCGATTATCCATTCCAGAGCCAATACGATAGCAAAGAGTTCAGCTGTGAAGACAGAGAGATGATCAGATAACCTCTTGGCCTTTGTCACCTTAACATCAGGGATACATATTGCCGCCGCAGTTCTCCCAAGGGAAGGGACTTTAGAACAATCCGTGTAAAAGTGCAGAGATTGACTCCAAACCGAAAGGATGAACTCGATCGCCTGGATGCAGGAAGCTGAAGGATTATCCTTGTCGACTTTCCCCCATAAATCCAGGTGGATTTGAGGCATAGTCAGAGTCCAGGGGGGCTAGATTGGAACTTTCTGGACGGACTTAATAGGGAAGGAGTCCAGACCCATTTCTCTCACAGCCCGCCTACAGGCTATACCGAAGGGAGGGGAATTTTGATTTCTGCCCCATGCCTCATATTCCCAACAGTCTGCGAAAACAGCTTGGACAGGGCGATTGGCCCCAGAAGATAAGGATGTGGCCCAGAATTTAACCCGGGACACTTCCCAGCGGAGGGATAGAGGCATCTCACCGGCCTCCACCAGAAGGGCAGAGACGGACATACTCGCAAAAGCACCCAGACAGACACGCAAGGCTTTGGCCTGAATGGCTTAGAGTTTTTTACGGTTAGTTTTTGACATGTCCGAAAAGACCTGGCTACCATAGTCAAGATGGGGTGGATAAGGGCTTTGTACAAGAGAAAAAGAATTCCCTGATGGGCTCCCCAGGAAGTGCCAGGGAGGCATCGAATTCGATTTAGGACCTTGGCGCATTTGACTGCAACCTTCTTTGTGTGGGAGCTCCATGCAAGTCCCTTGTCAAAAACAACACGCGGGAATGCCACTTCAGAAGATGCTCTGAGGATTGTTCCATCAACTGATATTGATGTGTCCTGGACCATTCTCTTGCAGGAAATAATTACAAACTTTGATTTGGGGCCAGAGAACTGGAACCCCCATATTTTGGCCCACAGCTCCATCAAGCCGATGTCAGCCTGGAATTTCCTCAACGCAAAAGCTAAGTTTTTACTCCGGACCTAGAGAGCTATGTCGTCCGCAAATAGCAGTATCTTACCGTGGATCCCTGGGAGGGAGGCTATATCATTAATCATAACACTGAAAAGTGTAGGGCTCAGACAGCTGCCCTGGGGGATGCCGTCTTTCAGATGAAAGTAGGAAGAGAGGGTCTGGCCCACTCTCACTTGAAATGACCTGACGGACAGAAAATCCCGGATCCACCAAAACATTTTGCCACTGACACCGAGATGGTGCAGCTTGTAAAGCAGGCCTTCCTTCCAGACTGTATCGCAGGCTTTGTGAATGTCCAGGAAAACACCAAGAAGCGACTCCTGATTATTGAGGGATTTCCTCACCTCATTAGCCAATAAAACTATGTTGTCAATAGCTGAACGGCCCTTTTGGAATCAGCTCTGGGATTCATACAGCAGATTGTTCCGTTCAAGGAAGAAAACCAGATGATTGTTCACCATCTTCTCCATTAATTTGCTCACCACTGAGATGAGGGAGATAGGGTGGTATGACAATGGGTTTGGGTGATTTTTCCCAGCTTTGAGGATCAGAAAGACTATAGAATGTTTCCACTCAGTGAAGTTCTCCTAACTCTATTAAATAGGTCGAGAAACATGCCCAACAGTAGGAGAGATATGTTGCTTCTGGGACACCTCATTTTCCCATTGACTTACATGTTAAATTTTCCCCTCCCTCATTATCCCAAAACACCTCTTTCTCCCACCCTCATCTTTATGAACCTTTTGTCTGTAGTACCTATCCTTAATGTTGTTCATTAGACCACTCAAACACTACAAATATTTGTTTTCTCTTGTAGACCTATCATCCTTTTTCTACATATCATCTGGCAGATTAATCTTTGACCCACTCAAACATTGACCCATTCACTTCCATATTAATTTTTCCCCTCCCTCATTGCCCCTAAACACCTCTATTTCTCTCACCCTGTTCTTTACGAACCTTCTCACCTTTTGACATGTTATCCTTATTCATTAGACCACTTAAACAATGGTCCTTCTGTGTGAACCTGTGATCCTTCTGACCTTATGGACCTTTTAACCTTTGACTCTTAATATCATCTGGTGAATATAACCCACTCAAACATCGACCCTACGAATATTTGTTTATGCGTGGGAAATAATTTAATTCTCCTACAACTTCCATCACCATACTCAAACCTTTTTAAAATTAATTATTCGCTTTTGAGAAATGACGTTGTTTCACTGACTTGGATAACTTCCCAGAAAGTTTTCATTGTCTTATTTCCTGTTTCCTCGAAATGTTAAAGCTGAGTTCTGTTCCCGAAAATACATTTTGGTCATTATAAAGGTCGTGTTGCCGTGCTGTTTTTATCATTACGAACCGAAGAACATGAGCATCAACATGTCTTATTTCACTCTCTACTCTGATGAAGAATACTTGCCAGGACATTGGTAAGTTCATTTGGTATTAAACACTGTTAATGAGAGCTTTGTATGTGATTAATTATACAACTAATAATTTATTTTTCCTCTTCATTGCAGCAATTCAAATATTGTAAATATCCTGGCAGAATTTCAAGTTGTTCCACAAGAGGTTTACAACGAATTGAACACGGGTTGGAGCGACCTGCCTCACAGATTGAATGAATTCGATGTTTCACCGTTCTTAGAAGATGATCACCATCGGAGTTTGTCTCAGGTAATTAATTATTCATTTCTCTGATTGGTACCATTAAACGGGAGCTGTCATTTATTTATTCATTGTCAATACAATGTATCTTTTAGGAGAAATTATTAACGTTTTTTCTTTCTTTTTTGAAAGAATATAACACCATCAACAGATGACCACAACCACAACCACGGCTTTGAGTGGGATGCTTTTGATTTTCCAAAGAGTGGTTATTTCCCGTCAACATATGGTACCCTAAATTTTCAACTCGACCACTTGAACACAAAGCTCGATTTTTTAGAGGTATGTATCCCAATATCCTCATATCCTTGTGTGTGTGTGTGTGTGTGTGTGTGTATGTGTATGTGTGTATGTGTGTGTGTGTGTGTGTATGTGTGTATGTGTGTGTGTATGTGTGTATGTGTGTGTGTGTGTGTGTATGTGTGTGTGTGTAATATTTTCTCTCCCCTCTTGTCCTCTTGTCTTCAGGAAGAGATTCAAAAACTCAACACATCTGCTGTCTTTGACTTGTGCTGGGAACAAATTGATGACTTGTGCTGGGAAGAAGTTGAATGTATAATACCTCAAGGAAAATGTTTTAGTAATATGAAGCTTTTAATGTTTTCACTATTATTTATATATATTTGTTTTGTTTACAATTATTTAATTATTAATTACAAAAAGAGAATAAAGGAGGGAATGGGGAGGTGCACCCCTGCCAAAGACCCTTCACCCCCCTCATCCCACCCCTCCCCTCCCCTTGTGTGTGTGGGGAAGGTGGGGGTGGGATGAGGGGGGTGAAGGGTCAAGGGTGGGGGTGCACGGAGGGTGGGGGATGATGGGTGTGGTCTGTGTGGGCGGGGTCTGTGTGGGCGGGGTCTGTGTGGGCGGGGTCGGTGTGGGCGTGGCTTATGATTTTTTATTTATTTAATTTTTTTTTTTATTACCACGAATTAAATTAGCTAATCTGGGTGGGGTGAATAGAAATGTTGTTTAATGAATTATTAGCTTTGTTTTTTGTAATTCTTGCGAGTAAAATGAACCCAAGATTTCTTCTCCATTTAAATCATATAATTTGTAGGTCCAAGGGACTGTATCCATTACATCAATGATTTTAAATAATTCACGAGTCCATTTTTGTGTATAACCTTTCTCAAAATGGCTTTTCCATTTGTATATCCTTACAATATCACCAACTTTGAACTTGGGCTTTTTTTCAAATTAATCTCCTTTTCATATTCTAATTTTGTAAATGTTTCTGATGGTTTTGATTTTGTTGATGAATGAACTGTATTGTTGTAATCATCTACAATATCCTGAATTAAATACACCCATTTTTGAGAACCGAGTTGTGTGAATTTTTTATATAATTTCTCTTTCAAAGTACGATTAAAACGCTCAATAACAACTGCCTTTCCTTCATTAAAGGTGCTGTATAATTTAATACCCTTCCCCTTAAGAAATTTCATGAATATTTTGTTATAGAACTCTGTTCCCTCATCAGTCCATAACTTCTTTGGTTTCCTTTTATCCCGATCAAATATTATCTTAAAGGCTAACATTAAAGTATCACCCCTTTTATTTTTTAAAGGGACAACCCAGGCAAATCTACTCCTCAAATCAATAACGGTTAAAGCATACCTGTATCCCCTGTCATTATTCAATTCAATTAAATCAGCGGACCATATGTGGTCGGTGTATTTAGAATAACCTTCCTTCTTTTAAACTTTGTGATTATAGGTTTGTGTAATTCTTCAGTCAAAAGCTCCTCAGTCTTGATGACATCATTAGAGCCTAATAGTTTTTTGAGGAATAACCAAGACCGAGTTTCAATTTGACACTTATCATTTTTTTAACAATAAACCTATCAACTTTCTCTCTCAATATAGGATTTTGTATCAAAGACAAATTATATAACATTTCTCTGTCTGCTTCATGTTTTTCATCCAATGTAGTGGTTTTCCCATAAGCAATATCATGCTTCATACACACTTCGTCAACCCTATTTATAGGTTTAGACCAAGATTTAGGATTGTCAGCCTCATCTAATCTTTTATCTAGGTTTGTTCCAGGACCACAGAACGAATATCCAGGTAGATGTAGTTCCCCTGGAATTCCAGTTGTTGTAAATTTACTTCCTGAGAGAAACCTTTGTATGTCTCCTCCTCTTTTAGGAGAGATGAATTGGCACTTTTTAGAGCCACACACTTGACATATTCCTTTTTGATAAACTCTATTATTTTTAGCTTTAACATAAGAGATATTTTTAGATTTAGTTTTCTTTTTACATTTGAGACAATAACTCATATTTATTTATCAGAAAAATTCCGACAGAGGATCAAAACCTTTTTGGTTTTTAACATATACATTTCTATCTTAATTTTTAAAACATAAAGAATCCTAAGGAATGCCTTCACTCTCTCCTCCATTTATTTACAAATAAAACTAACTAAAGTCAATAACACCAACATCATCAACCACATAATCTTTTCCTTCTTCTTCTTCACCACTTTCTCGTTTAAATCTCCTCCCTGAAAGTGAAGACATTGACACTGTCATTCTTGAAAATAATATTTCCATTAGACTTTTAATTTCTTTATTTTCCTCCTCAGTGCGTTGAGTTTGATTTATTTGATGTAATACCTTCAATCTTTTATTAATCTCACTGATTTCCATCTTTTTATATTTTTCCTCCCTATCTCTTTGCTCCCTCTCCTCCTTCTCTCTTTTATCCCTTTCCTCCCTCTCCCCCTTCTCTCTTTTCTCCCTTTCCTCCCTCTCCTTTTTCTCCCTCTCCTCCTTCTCCTTTTTCTCCCTCTCCTTTTTCTCCCTTTCCTCCTTCTCCTTTTTCTCCCTTTCCTCCTCCTTTTTCTCCCTCTCCTCCTTCTCCTCCCTCTCCCTTTCCTCCTTCTCCTTTTTCTCTCTTTCCTCCTTCTCTTCTTCAACTCCTTCCTCATCCCTTGCTACCCTTGAGTTTGAACCCCAAAGAATATTATACATATACTCATCTGGATTTTGAGATATTCTTGTATCTATAATTATTTTTCTCATAATAGGGTTCCAATAAGATTTGTTGATAATTTCTAAAAGAGTTTTATATTTCATAACTTTGAGAAGTTCATTTTTATTTAATATTTTTAACAAGTCTCTATTTGTGGGTTTAGCAATATCAGTATAAGGCCAGTTTTTAATGACAAAATTTCCATGTGTATGTTCCAATTCGTACGGTATGTAAAACCGAGCACCCTTTTCTTGAAGGTATCCCTGAATACAAAAATTATAATTCTCTTGTAGTCTTCTTCCTGCCATTTATGTATCAGAAATATATGTGAGATTAATATATGACAGGTAATACCACCCCATCTTCCCACTACCAAATCGGTTTGTATTCCTCGGCTTTCTATCCTTATCTCATTACCTTCCTTCTTTGTCATGTTAACCATCGCTATACTACCATATATTTTTCTTTTCTTAAAATCATGTATTTGTTGTTTGATAATTGTACTTCCACATAGATCCTTATCCTCACCAAGTGGATAATATTCTTCTTTACGGGACTGATTAAAATCATGTAGGTCTTCTAAGTTTATTGAAAAAAACCAATTATACCCTAAATCAGGCATTTCATATCCCCATTTATTAATTCGCATGTTAACCATATGTCCTTGTTTATAAAATTCAATTGTAAGCAGGTAGTTAAATTCAATGAGGAAAGGTGTATGGTTAGTATAACCAGGTGTTGTGGTTGTAAATTTTACTTGTTTCACAAAACGTGCTGTTTTCTTTAAAGATATATATTGTGATAAATCACTGAATCTAATCAAGTCATTCGCATCTGTAGGGTTTGGATAATTGATTAATTTATAAGTATTCTTCATATTAATATTTTTACTTACACTATATTTTTGTCGTTCAGCCTGTGCCTTTGTATAATAATTTGATAAATCAATATCCTGAGAGGATTTTCCAAAGATAGAACCATCTTTTCCAACATAAGTCATTTATATTAGATTAAAAATGATATCATAAAAATTTTCATTATTGTTGAGTTGAAATAATACATATAAACATAATTGACCACAACATTTAGAATTAATTTCTTGAACTTGAAATGTTTGATAAACACCATTCTGTAAGAATTGTATTACTTCAACAGGTGGTGGAATACCATAACTATCAAAATAATATTTATCCTGACCATTATGAATACAAACCCAATGAGTACCATTCTGTGTGTCTAAATTCATAATAATATTCTTTGTATTCTTATTTATATGTATTAATTCATCTCTCATACAAATAACCACATTATCAATTTTTAGTGTTTTACAATACTTAGCTAGTTCTATATTTGACGTTGTATTCTTTCCAAATTGTTTAAACCATTTATCCATTTATTTATGAGAAAGATACAATCCATTACCCCGTTTAGTTAGTTTAACACCCGCTTGAGCGATAGAGGAAAGCATTTCTCCAACCAACAATCTAACTTTATCAGGCAGTGGGTGAGTAAAATCCACAATTACACCACTTCCACTAATTTGTTTCTCCAACTCCTTGTTATGTCTTTCCAATTCTTTTTGAGCTTTTAGTTGTGCCTTCCTTTCATTAGCAGTTTTTACCGCTGTTGAAATACCACCAGTCAATGCTCCCGCCGCACTTAAACCAGCAAGTAAAGGAATTAGAAACGGGAGAAATCCTCCACTCATTTCCCGTGTTGAATATTTCTTCAACATACGTTTTGTCATTTTAATTTTAAGTGAACCAGTATCATTTAGTGTTTTTACTTGTGTGTGTGTGAGTAAAACATCAATTCTTACAGCTCCTTTTCTTTGAATTGTATTAACATTAATAATACAAGGCTTTTGATTTTGAATACAAGATGTTAATTTATTAAGATTGATTTGATTAACATATACCCCAACCATTTATTTATGAGAAAAAACCTATGTGATATTAATCATAACACCATTATCTGTATTAATCTGCAATTCTGTTTCCTCCAAAAGTAAACAATAAGCATCAACTTCTTCATTCTCTCCTCTTTCAATGTACAGAGAAGTATCTACTCTATTAGACTTTATAGTTTCCTTTTGAGAACTCAGGTCAATTGAGTAGATTGTATAAAGTTTTTGAAACGCAACCATATCCAAAATAGGATCATTATTACCATTACTTTCACACACCTTTTGGTAGGACTTGTAGGCTTCCGCATAATCATTTTTTTCCCAATCAATTTCCAATCTCTCTCGCGGATAAAATGTGCCATCAAGAGAAACCCGAAGTTGTTTCACCTTAGCATTATCACTCAGGGCATTATTCTTATTAGTACCGTCCTCTCCATCTGGTTTTTTGAAAATGAGCCAGAGGTATCGTGGCTTTCCTTGAAGAACACCCAAATTCCAAGTGTAGGTAGTGTGTTCCAGTTTAACGTGTTGACATCTTCTTTTAAGGTATGATACATTTAGCGGTTTCTTTGAGTTAAGTCTTCTATTTAACATCTCTTCCGTTTTAAGATTAGGAGTATATTCACTGATATACCAACACAAATCATTAATAACAAATTTATTGTTGTCTCCAAAAGCATTTTCAGCCCCAAAAAGCAACCTATTTACATTATCATTCCTTTGTAGTTGAAATCTAATTTTAAGACCATACAAAACTTTGTCATAATCACAAAATCCAAATATACCTTTCAGATGTACTGCTACGGTAAAACTATTCTCTGGTTTTGTGTCATCATTATACATTGCCTTCCTTTGACTATAACCAGGGTCTGCGTTTGTACCCGTTGACATATCAGGAATAAAACCTTCAACAGCTCCCTTACCCATTCTATCACTAAATGAATATAGTGTAAATTTCATCATTTCAGATGTAGCAGCGACATAATCAACTGCTTCAACCTCTTGTGTTCCAATATAGAGACGGACACTATCAAACATTTTCCAGAAGAAATCATTTACGAGTGTAGCATTAGTATTATTCGCAGCCTTAGTGAATTTAAATTTACACAGCAAGAAACTATCAGCTATATTCAAGTAAGTTTGTTGATTATTTATTTCAAAACTTTTTGTTCCGTTTGAATTCCAGTCTGTTCCTGTTATAGCATTTACCTTAAAATAGTCTTCCTTTTTAGTGGAGTTTGAAATGATAATCGTATCATCCAAATCATAGATACTATCAATCGCTTCCATACTTGTATTTATATAGCATTAAAATTGTTGAAACCCTGACCCAAGTATTTTAATGATTTTTTGTCGTTCTTGTGAAGATAGTTGAGTTTTACCTTTTTTATTTCTTTGATTGCTTGTAATTTATGAGACTCCTTTTGAGCATCTTTTATACTCTTTATAGCACCCGCAACTGAACCCACGGCAGAAGCAGTTGAACCAATTAGGTCTTTATGTTTAAGGATGGTTGAACCAATACCCATTAGAGTATCAATTATCCCATCTCCTTTATTTCGAAATTGATGACCTACACCTCGTTGTCTCTTAGGTTTATAGTATCCTCTCCCAAGAAACATACCTTCACCCTTATAGTATGGTGAAAGGTACATGCCCTCCCCTGTAATTATTTTATATTTTCCCAACTCGTGTTTTCTCACAATAACCATTATTTATTTATTGAAAAACTTCACGTAGGTGAATTCTGATGGATATAATTTCATCATTAAAGGATATCACACGATTATCTTGGTCGGTTATCCTAAAATTTACTCTGTATATGGTTTTTCCTGACACAGGTAAATAGACAAGATTTTTTGGTTCCATATTAAATTTATAACCAATCGGGGTTGAGTATGCACTGAATGAAAATATTGTATTTGTTCTTATTCCATCGTTATAAGCACCATCAATCAAATCACAATGAATTAATACTGAATTTATACCGGAGGATATTTGGATAACATTATCACTGTAAAACGTCCCGTTATTTTCAATCTTTTTTGAAGAGAAACCCAATAGCTCTCTAAACGAATTTTCAATCGTGAAATCAACTTTATAATTATTTTTAAGTTTAATAGTTGATTTTGAAGTGTGTTTTTGAATATCTATTACAATATTTTTTGGTTCATCACCTTTTTCTTTCATAAGACGAGAGACTTCTGAAGATATTTGAGAAATCTCGTAAGCTCCAGGTGAAACGGTTATAGTTTTATATCCACTTCCTGGATTATAACTAAACTTGTTGTTTTTCTCTGTGATATTAAACAAGGTATTATAAGTTTCCATCGACAATAAAGATGCCTCATATGAGGTAAGGGGGTCAAGTTGTAGTGGGTAAGGGAATGAAGCTGTGTAATCGCTCGTTGTGAAATTAAAACTAAGAATTGTGCTTCTCATCTTATTTAATATCTAATAAAATATCTTTGTATTGACATTTATTAATTATTTTCATATTCATCAACTGATCTAAAATGGTTGAGGTTTCATTAAAACAATTGTTGTTTCCAGCCTTCTTACTACCTAACAACAATAATAGTCTATTAACTAATTGTGATGGGTCATTTGGAAGAAAACTAACACCTGAACCAAGCTTTCTTAAAGCATCAATAATATGTTTCTCCTTCTCATTCTTCTTACTTTTACCAGCAACAGAAACTCTATAATCAAGTGAGTTTAGTAAATCAATATATACCCTATCTTCCTCTCTTTCCATATCAAGTGGTTCCTCAAAATATTTTGAACCATTTAATCCAGAGTTTGTTAGAAGAAACATTAATCTTGGAGTTAATTCAACATTTGGTTGAGTAGAACTTAAGAATACCAATTTATCATTAAATATCAATACCTTTTCTTTCACAAGATAAAACTGTGCTGGTTCTTCTGTTGGAATGAGACCTGCTCTGGTTTTTGAATTCACCGAATATTCATTGTTTTGAAGAGCTTCCACAACATAATTAGGGGGTTGATTTACCTCCTCAAGTTTTCGAAATAATCCTTCATCATCATATTCTAATTCTCCAAGTTCTTGCTCTGTCATTTGACTAAAATCTTTGATCATTTGAAGTTTTTTCGGAGTAAATTCTACTGTGGGGGCTGCAGGTGAGTGTTGAGTTTTCAAAAGTGGTTTAAAGAATTTCTCTTGTTTTCTTTCAAAGGCTTCTTCACCAGTTAGTTTCTGTCTCCGTTTCTTCTTTATCTCTTCCTGTTGTTTAACAACTTTTGAAACCAACTCTTGATATTCTTTAAACTTTCTTGCTCTTTCGTCGGTATTCATTTTCTGTATTTATTTATTGAAAAATATCATTTAGTATCTCATCTTGTTTCACAACAATATATTTATATTTTCCAATCGTGTGTTTCATAGAATTTTCAAATTCCTTCTTACTACATAATGTAGAACAATTATCTCTCCAAAAATTATTTATATCTATTGAATTTAACTTAAATAAAATAAAAGTATTAGCATTGTTTCTTATTGAGCGTCGAGGGAGTTGAAAATATGACTGACTAAGATAAATAAAATTACAAGAAGAATGTCTCCCTCTTGTATAGTAGCTATCCATTACTGTTTGGTTTCTCTCATTAACACAATCATCAAAGATGACGAGGTTCTTTTTTGATTTATCTAAATCTTGAGGTGAAGGTATATCATCCGTATTATCACTGAGAATACAAGTAATGGGTTTCGATTTTGATTTCTGTGTATCACAAAATAGTTGTATTATATCCTCAATGTTATAATCATTTAGTTTGTTTTGAAGTTTAAATAAACCGATAATGTCTTCCTTTTTAAGACCCGCATTAAATCCTTGTGATAGTAGTTGATACTCGGGTTGAAAACTTGACTTTGTAAAAATTATTAAATTATTATAATCCAAAAAGTTTGGGGTAAGGAGCATCTTTAAAAGTAAACAGGTTTTTCCACATCCGCTTGAACCAACTATTAGACATCTCAATGAATTTGGAATGTTTTTATGGTTATTAAATTTTATCTTATTTTCCCAAACGGGTAAAAAATCATTCATTTATATATTTGGAAAACAAGTCATCCAACTTTTTTTGAGCTATTTTAGAAACTCTATATTTTATCCTGAGTTCAGGTTTAATTTTATAATAATTCATTATTTTATTTATATAATATCTTGTATTAACATTTCCATTAAAACCACTTTGAATAATAAATATCATTAAACCCTTATACATTTTCTCAATATAAATATTATCTTCCCTTGAAAGAAATGGGGTTTTATCACCATAATACTTAATATTCATTCCTCTTATTAATATTGTAAAGTATTTCATTTTTGGCTCTAATTTTGAATTGTTATATATTTTTTAATATTTTTTATTATCATTAATTTGAAGATAATCACAGAAAATACATTGTTTATATGAATCCTCATTATTAAGTCCGTTTCTATCACAAGCCAGACATTTCTCAAATTGATCATATGGTGAGTCTGGAAATTCTAAAGGCCCTTCAAAATCTTCTTCTTCCATATATTTCTCTTTGTTTAATTTACCATAATGAAAGGCAGGAAATTTTAACTCTAGTTTATGATTTTTCATATTTATATAGTAAATTTTTACTTAAACTAAACGCAACTTTTTTTAACTAATAAATACAATGTTTCAAAACACAAAAGACAAATTTCAATCAATCTCTACTTCGGTGGAAGATATAGAAAAATATGTCAAAGATGTTAAATTAAACAAAGATAAATATGGGAATTTTTGGATAAAACCAGTTATGGAAAACAACATGAGTTCGTCTATTTCATTTAAAGGAAGAGCTCTAACTATGATTGGAAAGACATCCATTAAAGTAAATCTAACGAAAGTTTCCCCACTACTCCTAGCGATTTATTCAAAGCTTGAAAGTGTAATTGATCATGATATTTTGAAAAAGAATGATAAGACTATCAACAGCTCTCGAGGAAACATTTGTATATTCTTTAATAACCCAAAGGATGTAGATCTAAGTAAAATGAATGATGTTAATATTTCTGGAGAAATGTTATTTCGTTCCATGATAGTTAGAGATTATTTAAAGATAACCTTTGATATTAAAAATGTAGAGATTGAATCTGTTAATGAAAAAAAATATATTGATATTGATGGAAATATTTTTCTTGATAACTAAATATGAGTCATTACAGCAGTTTAGGTGATAGTATAATGGACTCAGATAGTGATTATGATGATAGTATAATGGACACAGATAGTGATTATGATGATAGTATAATGGACACAGATAGTGATTATGATGATAGTATAATGGACACAGATAGTGATTATGATGATAGTATAATGGACACAGATAGTGATTATGATGATAGTATAATGGTCTCAGATGACGATTCTATTCTTGAATTTTATAATGATAATGATTTTATAATTAAAAAAAGTGATTTACTTTAAGTATAATTTTCCTATATAAATATGAATAAAGCAACGTATTGCGACGTTTGTGAAAAAGAATATAAACAATACAAAAAACATCTTAATACTGTTAGACACACGGTTAAACTACTTCACCTACTATCTCCTATTCAAAAGGAAACAACGCACTGCTCTACCTGTAATAAAGATATCCTCAAGAAAGGATTCAAAATACATCTTAAAACTAACAAACACTTGTCAAAATTGTTTACTATTAAAAATACTGATGGTGCTTTCAAAGGACATATCAGGATTCAAATCTTTAACTTTCATCCTCCTCAACCAAAGTCTATAGTTGATGCTGTAGAAATAGTTAAACCCGCTGTTCAAACGTTGATTGAAAAAACACTAAAAGAAATGAAACCACTTAAATTTTATATGGGAGTAAAATTAGAAATGACAAAGGACGAAGGAGTTATAGATACACCATACATGAGAACTGAACCGCACTTTATATCTTCATATCAAGATTTTAAAACATCAGGAGTCTATGATGAACTTATTAAACAAGAGCAAGATGTGGATAATTCAATCGTAGGAAGTGGATTCAATATAGGAAAAATTATTTACATCGATATTCATATTCTTAAATCAGATCCTCTAAAAGCTTCTTCTTACATTGATTTACCCAGTGTTATCAAAAATAGAAAAGCAGTTATCAATATCAAAAATAAAGACAATAAATGTTTTCTCTGGTCTATTCTAGCACACTTACATCCTCCACATTTTCATGATGAAAGAGTATCTCATTATAAAAAATATGAGAATACATTAAATACAAAAGATCTAAAGTTTCCTATGACTTTAAATGATATTCCTAAATTTGAAAAGATGAATAATTTATCAGTTAATGTTTATGGTCTAACAGAAACAAGCAACATTCAGGTTTTAAAGCTTTCTGACAATTGTAAACAAACTCATATTAATCTTCTATATTTTAATTCAGAGAAAAATTCACATTACACATACATCAAAGATATTGCTAAATTAATAAAACCACAAGTATGTAAAAGAACAAATAAAATATATATTTGTTTACGTTGTCTTAACTTTTTCCATTCACAAGAAAGATTGGATAAACACTCAAAGTATTGTGGAGAACATAAATCAACGGTAATCAAAATGTCTAAAGAAGGCTCAAAGATCTCATTCAAAGATGAAAAGAAAACAATAAAACATCCATTTGTTATATATGCTGATTTTGAAAGTATTTTAGAAAAAATTGATACTGCTTCTCCAGATCCAAAAGAATCATACACAAATAAATATCAAAAACATACTCCTTGCGGATTTTGTTATTATATCAAATCATCCGTTGGTGATGAATATAACAAGTTAGAGGAGTATAGAGGCTCAAATGCCCCAGAGGAGTTTGTGAAACGACTAGAAAAAGACTGTGTTCGATTAACCACGATAATGAGAGAAACCAATAAACCAATGACCTTGACGAGTGAAGAGAAAAGGGAATTTAGACAGCCGAAGGCTGCCTGTCATATTTGTGAGGAAAAAATTGGTGAAGGTCTAAAGGTTAGAGATCATTGTCATCTCACTGGTAAATATAGAGGTCCGGCACATCAAAGTTGTAATATTAATTATAAACTCCCCTCTTTCATTCCTGTCTTTCTTCATAACAACGCTCATTATGATACACACTTGTTTATTAAAGAGTTGTCAAAGACTCCTGGGAGTATCAGTGCTATTCCAAGTACAGATCAAAAATACATCTCCTTTACAAAGATCATTCCAACAAGACCAACTACAAGAATTCGATTCTTGGATACATATAAATTCATGGCTAGTCCTCTTGCTAACCTAGTTAAAAATTTGAAAAAATTCCCATGTTTGGAGAGTAATTATGAGGATACGGAACTCCTAACACAAAAGGGAATTTACCCGTACGACTATATGGATTCATTTAAAAGATTTGATGAAAAGAAACTTCCTCCAAAATAAGATTTTACAATATTCTAAATAATAGCAATGTTTCAGATGATGATTATGAACATGCTAAGAAAGTTTGGGACTTTTACAATATCAATAATATGGGTGATTATCATGATCTATATCTCAAGACTGATGTCCTTCTTCTAGCAGATGTATTCGAAGCATTTAGATCCGTGTGTATTTCTGGATATGGCTTGGATCCTGCTCATTATTTCACAGCACCGGGTCTTGCTTGGAGTGCTATGTTGAAAATGACTAAACAAGATTTGGATTTGATAACCGATGTTGATATGCTTCTGATGATAGAGAGAGCAAAGAGAGGGGGAATTTCACAAGTCTGTTCATCAAGATATTCAAAAGCAAATAACAAATATCTTCCAGATTATGATCTAAAGAAAGATAGTTCCTATCTCATGTATTATGACGCAAACAACTTGTATGGCTGGGCAATGTCTCAAACTCTTCCTTATGGTAAACTAAGATGGGTAAAGGAAAAAGACTACAAAAAGGTTTTACAAGATGTATGTATCTCTACACAAAAAGAATTGGATGATTCAAAGGTCGGTTATTATTTTGAGGTCGATTTTAAATATCCCGAAGAACTTCATAATAAACATAAAGATCTTCCATTTGCTTGTGAGAAAGAAATTCCAAAGAAAGAATGGTTGAGTGATTATCAACAATCGTTTGATGTAAAAGGTGAATCAACAGAAAAATTACTTACTACATTATATAACAAGAAAAATTATGTTCTACACCAAAGAAATTTGCGACAATATTTATCAAAAGGTCTAAGAGTAGAGAAGATCCATCGGGTTCTAAAGTTCAATCAAAGTCATTGGTTAAGGGGGTACATTGATTTTAATACACAAAGAAGAACAGAGTCAAAAACAGATTTTGAGAAAGACTTTTATAAATTGATGAATAATGCGGTCTTTGGTAAGACCATGGAGAATGTGAGGAAAAGACAAAATATCAGACTATCAACATCTTGGGAACAAGCATCAAAATTAATTAATAGACCGAGTTTTATAAGAGCCGAGCTCTTTACTGAGAACTTTTGTGCGATCCATTTGGTTAAAGAGAGTATTGAAATGGACAAACCTATTTACATTGGTACCTCAATACTTGATTTATCAAAGTCCTTGATGTATGACTACTTTTACAATAACTTGAGGAAGAAATATCAAAATGATGTTAATCTACTTTATATGGATACAGATAGTTTTATTTTGAAAATTCATACTGATGATGTTTATTCAGACATGAAAAAGGACATTAATATCTATGATACAAGTAATTACAGTCCAGGGAGTGAGTTGTTCTCTTCTAAAAATAAAAAGGTGATTGGAAAGTTCAAGGATGAATTAGGAGGAAATGTTATGAGTGAATTTGTGGGATTGAGGTCTAAGGCATATGCTTATAAATACATTGTGAATAACGTTGAAAAGACTGATAAGAAGTTAAAAGGTGTAAAGAAAAATGTTATTAAAGAGACAATAAACTTTAAGGATTATTATAACTGTTTAACAACAAAAAAAGAAGAGTTTAGAAAGATTAATGGAATAAGAAGTTATAAACATAAATTATATACAGAAGAGATGAATAAGAAAGCATTGGGGGCTTTTGATGATAAGAGGTTTATTTTAGAAAATGGAATTGATAGCCTCCCTTATGGTTATATAAGATATATAAGTGATAAGATATATAAGTGATAAGATATATAAGTGGTAATATATATATATATATATATATATATATATATATATATATATATATATATATATATATATATATATATATATATATATATATATATATATATATATATATATATAAGTGATAAGATAATGGGGTTAGGGATTTTAACGGGCTACCGCCGCCTTTTTACTATTATATAAATGATAGAACCAAGTACAACCAGACTAAAGAGTGGAGGTGTAATCAACCTTGGTATATAAATGGTAAACATAACGAATGTGAAAAATATCAAATAGGTATAATTGAAAAGGCAACTGGTAAAAAAGTTCACAAAACAAATAAGAGAATTAATTTAAATACCGGTGAGTTGGGTAAAAAGGATGGAAATATTTTTGAGTGGACTGAAAACTTTGATGGTTGTCAGGAAAATATATACTTTAATTTTAAAATGGTGTGTGGAGTGGGAGGCACTCAGACAAGAACATTGAGGGAGGTTTATCATTTTATCTTATCTCAGTTAAAATATCTTAATACAGAACCAAACTCAAACATCTTCTTTGTCAATATATTGGACGGTGAGGAGAGTTGCAAGAGAATTAAATTATTTCCCACACATAAACAAATATTTGTAGGGTCGTTGTTTGAGTGGGTCAAAGATGATTCACCAGATGATATTAAGAGTAAACGGTTAAAAGGTCCATAAGGTCAGAAGGATCACAGGTTCACACAGAAGGACCATTGTTTAAGTGGTCTAATGAATAAGGATAACATGTCAAAAGGTGAGAAGGTTCGTAAAGAACAGGGTGAGAGAAATAGAGGTGTTTAGGGGCAATGAGGGAGGGGAAAAATTAATATGGAAGTGAATGGGTCAATGTTTGAGTGGGTCAAAGATTAATCTGCCAGATGATATGTAGAAAAAGGATGATAGGTCTATAAGAGAAAACAAATATTTGTAGTGTTTGAGTGGTCTAATGAACAACATTAAGGATAGGTACTACAGACAAAAGGTTCATAAAGATGAGGGTGGGAGAAATAGAGGTGTTTTGGGATAATGAGGGAGGGGAAAATTTAACATGTAAGTCAATGGGAAAATGAGGTGTCCCAGAAGCAACATATCTCTCCTACTCCCAACACCTTGTCATCCATATTGTTGAACATGTAGAAGGTCAATAGGTCGGGGCCAGGGGCACTGTTCCTAGATTTTTGAACAACTTGCCTAAGTTTCTCTGGAAAGAGGGAGAAGTCAAGGTTAAGAGGAGACTACACGGGACGCCAGTCATTGAGGATTTCTCTGTGTTGGGTCTGGAATTGGAGTCTGGATACTTTGGACTCACTGTCAGTGTTGTTTTCTCCAATTAGGTCAGAGAAATGTTTGCTCAAGGCCTCAGCCTTGTCCTTGTTCAAGGTGGAGGAACCATTCAGCGAAACAAGTACAGGGATGACCCTTCCCCCATCTTTAATTCCATTCATGGATTTCACCCTTCTCCAAATGAATTGAAGGGCAGTGTCTGGGTTAATGGATGAACACAAGCACCGCCAAGAGGCAGTCTTGGCTCGCTTTATGACCCGCTGGGCCTGGGCTCTTTTCCTCTTGGACTCTATTGCATCCTCCATCCTTAAAGATTTCCTTACTTTCTTCAGAGCCTCCCTCCTTTCCCCGATGTCCTTTCCGCACTCGGGATTCCACCAAGGCATTTTAGTTTTCCTGCCCGGTGAGCTTCTGCAGGTAGGGATTGTTTCCTGAGTGATGGCATTCACGGTCTGGACTAAAGAGCTGTTGAAGTCAGCAGTGTTCCCACTTGCAAGCTCTACACTCACTTCCTCGGAGCAACGGCGTGAAAAGGAAGTCCAGTCGGCCTTGGAGAAATTCCAGGATGGAGGGCCACCAGCGGCCTCAATGTCCCTTTCAAATAAAAGATTTGTGAACACTGGAAAGTGGTCGCTTCCCAGATTATCACCATGCACCCACCACTTGCAGCTTGCTGCTGCAGACGAAGAGATGAAGGTGAGATCGAGAGGGGAGGTTTTCCCATGGGTGGATTTAAGCAGGTCCCACAGCCATCATTTAACGGCACCATATCAAATTCCTCGATGATACTTTTCATACATTCACCATTTTTATATTTTTATATTGGAGCCCCAAAAGAGAGTTGTGGCTATTGAGGTCTCCACACCAGATTATGACCCCTTCACACTTCTTAAGCACCTCCTGGAGCAGACCGAGATTCAGTGATTTGCACGTGTTATAGAAGTTTATGATCGCTAGACCTTCTCTCAAGCCTGGAATCCTGATAGCAATGCATTCCAGTTCGGCAGCACATTCCATTTCCTCGACGGAAATACCAAGCTTAACAAAAAACCCGCAACCTCCTCTACTCCCCCTCACTCTATCCTTGCGGACGAAGGTATAACCAGGGATCCAGAATTGCTTGGGACTTTTAATCCAGGTTTCCTGAATACAAATGATGTCGGGCCAGGGTGTTGGACCGTTAATTAACTTTTTTAATTCATCACCATGGGCTGCTAAACTTCTTGCATTCCATTGAATTATTATTTTCATTACTCCATAGATGAGTCATGTGGCTGCTTAGGCTCTTTTGAACTTCTCATAGCACCGGACTTGAATAATTTATTGATCTCTTTGGAAGAAATCCCATCCCAGCCCAAATGCTTCTTGGTTGCGGCAGAGATTATGCTTATTTTGTCTGTTCTTCTTTTAGCTTGGGCTGCACAATTGACAACTTCTGTGATGAAGCCAATAAATTCCAATTTCGAAAAGCTCATGCCCAATTGACTCTTGGACCCTCGGTTTGGCAATCTTGATCACTTGTCTTGGTCTGGACTCACAACGATCTTGTTAGAGTTTTGGTCTGGGCTGCAATTCTGGGGGCTGGGACGATGCCTTCTGCAGGGGCTTTGACCTTGGGGACCTGAAGAACAACCTCTGCATAGGATAGCTTCCGTGGATAGCTGTTTCTGCTTGCTGGATCTGGATGGCCCTCTGGAATTCAGGGCACCCCCTATTGGCTGCGCTGTGCTCGCCGCCACAGCTGGCGCAGAACATTTTGGAACTCAAACATTCACCACGTTAGTGGTCGCCATAGCATTTGCTGCAATGCAGCTTACCCCTACAAGACGGAGCGATATGGCCAAACCTCTGACACTTGTAGCATCTTAGAGGGGGCGGTGGGGGTTGGGGGGGTGACATATTCCTAGACGGAAAAAGCCTGGTAACTCAGAAACACTTTGGGGGGAAGTACAGGGCTGGCGAAGGACAGAAGCACCGATGATGTTTCCACCCCTTCCCTTACTGTAGTGAGCCGGCGGGCATTAACAACCCCCATATCCGCTAAGTGGTTCTTTATGTCAGCTATCTCGACAGATGGGGCAATAACCACAACCATAAATAACCATAAATAACCATAAATAACCATAACCACAACCATAAATAACCATAAATAACCCCACAACTTTCCCGCAACGATCTAGGGATGAGGCAAGAAACTCGACTGCCACCAAAAAGAGATGCTCTCAAAGCCTTGTCACGCTGGGAAGCCGATTTGCAAAGAATTAGCAAATCCCCAGATCTGAGCTTTTTTGCACTGATGACGTTGCCCAATTTACTCTTGATCAGGGAAGCCATTTTCATTGGATTATCGGAGCACAGGGGTATGGAACCCTCTAAAGTCTAAATTATAATGGGAAATTCCCCACTCTGATCATCATTAATAACTGCGGCTTTGCCTGCAGCAGGAGCGTCAGATTCGTTGCTCCTATCCTGCCGGGACCTTACCCTCTTCATGCCAGATCCTCGTGGGTCTCTGTTAGCCAAAGGCAAAGACTCATCCTCCTCATCCCCCCGGACCTACTACCCATTATCACTCCCCCCCCCCTCCCACGGGTATATAGTACAACCCGCTAGTCCAATAACTAGATGCTCGGTGTCCACTAGAAAGGGAGTGACGGAAGCAATACACAATACTGGAAGAACCAGAAGCACCCTCGACCATCGCAACACAACTCAGCCTCATGCCCAAAAAACGTTATGTTTCCAAACCCAATGGAACCTTTTTACCATTTGAGCTTTTGGCATCAACCATTTGGAAGGGGTGGTGGGGGAAGTGGGGGATATATATTGTTGCGGTTTTGAGAACCCACACTTGCTTGTAAGTATCACATCATTAAAGGTTAAAGGTAGCACCCCATAGATAGGCCACAAGCAACACGTAGCCATTAAGCGCTCTCCAGTCTGTGCCCCATGGCCCCTCCCAATTTGGTACGCTCCTTGACCAGCAGCCTGCGCTGCCCTTGAGCTCGCTCAACGCCGCCATAAGCCACGAGGTGAAGCCCGGAAAAAGGGGGCAGAGCGCCAGGGAGGAGGTGTGGCCACGTCATCCAGCCGTCAGGGCGGGGCCGGTAAGCCATAACCAGCCAACCAGGGCTGGAGTGACATCGCCTGACAGGCGTGGCTTTTGGGCTTTGAGAGCGTTCGCTGGCTTATGTTATAAAAGCATGCACACAAAGCCCTTCGGAAGGACTCGAGAGTATATGCGCTTTACCAAGAGAAAAGCCCTTGTGAGGACTGTGCAGAGGGGACTCGAGTGAAAGATTGGTATTGGAAGAACTTATCGTGGTTGAAAGGACTGCAAGGACTCGCTGGCATTGGTATTACAGAGGACTTGCAGCGGAAGCTTGTGCTAAGAGGACTGTCGTGATTAAAGAGGTCTGAGCGGGGAGAGAGAGGCGCTTGACCTGGGACGTGCACTTTACGAGGGAACTGAAGCCAAGCCTTGGTATTTCAAAGAGATGCGCTGTGGCAACCCGTTGTACTAAGGGTGAGCGCGCAGCACGCATTGCCACGAACTGCAGCGTGCAGGACATTGGGGAGAGTGCGCTTGGAGCGAGTAGTGCGCATATTACGTACGCCAGTATACCAGCCTTCCCCCCGTCATTATAATTGTCCGTTCACGTTACGCTATGTGAAGAGCTGCCTGCTGGGTTTTTCATCACCTGGAACGGGTCGAGGACTGGAGCCTGAACACCATCGCCAGACCTTCCATCCTACCATTTGCAATCCCCGTGTGAGTGTCTGTGTGTGAGATGGGTCCGTTTGTCCAGGGAATAAGTTAAGCCTGTAGTTAAGACTGCCCTGTGTACTTTTCCTTCCTCTTTCTTTCTTGTACATTCCTTTCGTTTCCTCTTCTTCTTCTTTGTACATAATTAATAAACCCATCTGTTCTTCCTATTTTCCTGGTTTCCTCTCCATCCAATCGCATCAGTCTTTTCTCTAATTGGGTAATGTAGGAGAATGTTGGGAAGACTCAGGAGACTCCAATGACTGAGACAGTTTTACAAAGTAAGGATTTATTATAATTAATGTCACTTGTTTCAATATAATATGGAACTATAATAACTAGATGAATTCAAGTCGATGGTTCTTCTCCGTTGGCCGGTCCTCTCTCAGCGCTGTTCACATGGTACGCGTTCATTCCGTCGGGCAGGGCTTCTGAGGATGAGTGCTCTCGAATCAAAGTCTGTCCTGGTTTTTATCGGTACACTTCAGTTAATCCTCTGTCCGCTGAAATCGTAATCTCTTCTTCGCTGACGTTACTGGTCGTCTCCCTGGCACCAGCTAGCTCCCCCCCTGCTGCGAGTTCCATTTACCAAACAATAGGGGGTTGCTCCAGCCTGGGGCTGTGACCAGGTGTCTCAAGAGATTACCATGTTCGTGCACATTCTTGGCATTCATTTACGACATCGTCTATCTGCTTCGTTGCCAGACAATCAATGAGTTACCAGTGCCTATCAATAAGTTACACTGAGTTATACTTCCACAATTCCCTCATCTTTTTGTTTTTGTTTATATTAACCATTAATCTAAACATCAATATAAGTAAACAATCAATCACTACAAGTAAACATCATTACAAGTATAAGTAAATAATCAATCACTTTGGTAATCAAATTCCCTTGGGCATACACCGTCATCCTGCAAGAATCACAAAACATTTCGTTGGTCATTGACTCCTTCCATATCGTTCAATCTATTGCATTTGCATCACAAATATATTTTCAAAACAACACTTCACCATCACCAAGATACAACAATTTCACTTCATTTTCAAGTTTTGTAAAGCATCTGCACCATCTGGCAAAAAACGTTTGCCTCCACACAAATGTTGACTTTGTTTGAAAGGAAGGGCTGATCACTTGTGTTTGAATCCTGGTATGAAACATTTTCTCCTAATGTCTTCATAGCTCCTGCACTACTTCGTGTAGGATTTCGCTGTTGTGGTAACATTGCGGAGTCATAGACTGACCCTGCTCTCCTTGTAGCATTCTTGCCACTTTTTTTTTGCTGTAAACCATAGTAATTCCTGAACAAGGCCTTCACCCAGTTGTAGTCGACTTGCCTCCTCCCTCATTGTGAGTGGGCAGCAAGTATTGGTGTGACGTTGATTGGCCAGCAAGATGTGGAACAGGGATGCCGGATGCATCCACAATGATGTTGGGACCATGGTGTTCAGGTCATTCATGGTCCTTACCAGGAGCAACCAGCAGAATCGTGCACAGCTGTTGTGACAAGGGCACAGCCGTTTTTTGCAGCTCCATGCTGGTTCCCCCGACGTTGGTGAAGTAATAACATATGTCCCCGCATTTCACAGAGGTTGCAGGTAAAATGTCGTTATCCTGCAACTTCTGATGTGGTGAATGTTCGAAGCCTTCGAACAAGAGTAAGTGATCGCCTTTCTTTCATATGTTGCAGTGTGATCCAGGCAAATGGTCACATAAATTTCCTTGGTGAAGGTAAGCATTCATCTCCAAGTTACACGGGAGAATGTCTTCATCATTCTTTGAGAAAGAGGGTGTATGCCATGATTAACTTCATTTTTTAGCCACAAATTTTCTTTCTCGAACTTCTTCCCAATTCCGTTAGCAATCCCTCCAAAATGTGATCTCGTCTTATCCTTATGCTCAGTCACATCTGAATCTGCTTTCCGCACACACTGAATCAGATAGGGTACATCTTACCATGAAATCAGCATAATCATGTATATCTTCCGACAGTTTCACATTCAACAATTTGTTGTTTTCCCTTAACACATTCAAAAAGTTATATTCATTTATATGCGTCACACAAATAATATTCAATCAGGTATGTATTTCACTACTAAACTAAGAATAGCATCCACAATTGCTTTTAGGTTAATATAGTTCAAAAATTAACTCATGCAGGTATTTTAGCACTACTCTAAGAAAATAAATTGTATATGATTACAATCACAAACGGGAATATCTAATTCCCAACAACAATTTTCCCAAACCAACAAATTAAGCATAATGTATTATTACCATAATTCCTCTCCACTTTTTCTTTTCCCTCTTTTTCCCTAACAGTGTGTCACTCGTGGTGATATGAGTTCACTGATATTGTTATTGACACAACTCATAACATTGTCGTTATGCCATTATCTTAATTCTACTGTATTCACTATTCATTTGCAACATCACTTGATTCATTCTTTTAATCTCGGTATTATTCATATCATCATAACAATCTTTCTATTTTAGGTCCATATTTGTTTCTATTCTTATCAACCTCATACGGTTTATCAATTTGTTCCAAAACACTGCAACCAAAGGTTTTAACCAAAGCTCTACCAAACTATTTCCAATTTGAACTCAAAATGCTAATTAAACAACAATTCAAAGAATTAACTTCAATGGGTCAACAAACTCATTTTATAAACAGATCTAATTTTCCCATCCAATAATTTTCCTTGCCAAATGTCATATTGCAACACTTTAATAAACCTTCGAAAAATGTCTCCCAAATCAATAAATTCCCTTTTTACTTCCCAAATACTCATCTGTAAATTACATATTCAATTACAGTTTCTCCCTATTTGTTCGGCCTAAATGGCCACCGAAGTGGCTGCCAACATGCAGTACCGTTTTTATCTACCAAGCAAGTATTCGTCCACATAAGATCTCTACCAAAATGTTGTTTGTAAAAAACAAATCTGGGATTTCTGATTACATGGATGCACACTCTCAGGACATTTCAGGCTGCTTGTTAACAATCCACTACGATAAATTAATTCCTTTACCCACAATCAAATAATTAGTACAAATTGAGGATATTATCCCTATCACATTCATTTATAGATTCATTATGTTGGATCTAAATTTTTCTCCCACTGCTGCAAGGAAGAACAATAGCTCTCATAAGTCTTTGTAATATCTCACTTCATTTACCCAGCATCGAAGAATTTATTTACTATCCATTCCCATCTGTTAACCAGTGACTTTGTTTGAACTCCAAAACGTAATTTGATGAATCCCATGTGTACAGCTACCACTTATTGAAACCCATACTTTTGTAGAAAATATCCAAGTAAGTGTTTTTTTATTTTAAACCCCCTTAACTGTTGCTCATCCATTTCTATGCACCCAGTGAGTACTACTGACACCAGTATGCCAATATAGGTGTGCGAGTTTAACAAATATGTTGCAGGTACACGTGACATCGCGTTCTGAGTATAAATAACGTAACAGCGCGTTCATGTCTGCCCCTTGGTTTAAGATTCACAATGCATTCCGTTTTAAAACTCACAATAGTTCAAATCAGCAAGATTTTCTTTACTATTTTCCCATATCATCTATGCCTAATACACATCCATACCTACAGCCCAATTTATATTCTGATAAAATTCAAGTTTATATATATATAAAATCCGTGAGCAGAGTACTCTGGGAAGTCAGTGTAAGACCTCTCCAAACTTTGGCTAATTTTGTACTCCCACATTTTTATGAAGCTCATATCCATAAATAGCTTTGATTCTCATATAAATTATATCAAAATGGAATCCCAAGATTACTTCCAATTTTACTATCAATGAATGGCTGCTCATAAGTCAGCAAATCAAATCTTTATTCTCCATCTCCCTTGACAAAAGTGATAATTTTCATAATCAAATTATATTTCTATTTTTATTTTATTTTACGAATTCTCTCGATATGCGATCCCATCCGCATGGAACTATCTATTTTCAGACAAGGCACACTGTCGGTGTCAATAATCTTGTAAGATTGATACACAAAACAACAACAAACACAAACATTGATACACAAAACACACACACACGCATGCATTATGCATATTTGTTTGCGTTGGAACCATTATTTACAGATCAGGATGGGTGTCAATTTTATTTCACTTTCATAAAATTTGTCCATCAAATTTAAAATGCTAATACACAAATAGACTAAAAGTCTATTCTTAGAAAAACCCCTATGATGTCACATTGAAATTACCCTTTCAGTTTCCACAATAATTTATCCAAATTTGACTACACACCCATTTGCATGTCAGTTGACCACTGACCTATCAATCGTGCGGAACAATAGTCCGAAATTCCCACCTGATCATCATGTGACTTGTCACTTGGTTTCAAAAAATTTGCAACTCAATTGTTCCAAACTTTGTAAATTTAAAATTGCTGTGCCCAAAATAGAAGATCCAATTTTGGCATTTGATCAATTAATTATTAATTTGTTAACAAGCAAAAAGAAAAATGAATCATTCTTGCTCCGAAAACTTTTCAGACACAAGAATCATCGACAGTTATTCATGTTTGTCCAGTAATCGAATCTGTTGAGGCCAATCATCATTTGGGATTTGCGGCAATGAAGGCCTAATCATTGTCTGAGGTACCGGTACGCACTGGTACCCTTGATCTTGGTTTGCCCCATGACCTTGTTCTCCTGTTGACATACGGACATCTTCTTCTCCAATGTCCCATCTTTCCACACTCGAAACACCGGTTTCTGTCGTTTCCTGGTCTGTGCACCTGTGCACTTGTATTGCTGGGTTGCATCTCTACATCCCTGAGTTGCCACTGCAATCTCTCGTTATCTCCTGAAACACGAAAAAATTCTCTGTACCGTCCTTTTTTGGGGGGACAAATGGAAATCAGATGGGGCAACTGTCACTTTTATTCCTACTTTCGAGGGCAGTTGTGCATTTGTCTCCTCCACGGTATCCTGTATCCTTTTTATTTTAAGTTCTAGATCCGTTATCCGTTCTTTCTGCTCCCGTTGTCTGGATTCACCATCCCAAAGATGGAATGCAAGCCAGTCTACCGTTAGATTCTGTCTCTCCCTGGCTTTCAATCTTTGTCCCAATCTTTCCAATCGACTTCGCTCAAATGTACCATCTCTTGGAAACTCCTCAGCATGTCCCTTTGTCCACAAATACCAATTCTCGACCTGCCTTATAGCTTCGGCACCATAACGGTCGTACATATGATGTGTACAAGTACCTTTTTGTGGAATCTCTGGTTGTCCTTGTGTATTCTTGCAGGCTCCATTTCCCATTTTGCCTTTTATCAAAGTAGCGTTGGATGTGTTGTAGTTTGTTCCTCTAAAGCTTCACTCGTACCTCCAGGAAGGATCTCTCCACCTGTTCAAACGGTGATTTCCAGAGAATCTCTCTCACCTGTGGCTTTTGCACAATCCAATCTCACAGATCAGTATTTGCATATGAGCCAGAGGGTCAGTATGAAATGGGTGAATCCTCAGGTGTCCGCTCTGTTGAAGGGGAAATCACACAATGGTAACCGCACATATATATCTATATATAAACTCACCACCTTGCTCAATTTTCCAAGGTTGTCTTCACATTGATAATATCTCACAAAGATATCAAAGCTTCTTTCTTGAGACCGCATTTTCATCAATCAAACGATCAATTTATTCAATTCAATTTATCCAGTTAAATTTATTCAATTAAATTCAATCAATTAGATTCAATCAATCAACAATTCAATCAATTATTCAATTTCAAATTAATTCATCAATATTCATCAATAAATCAAATTTATCATTTTGGATGACTCCTTGCATGAGCCCTTTCCCCAATGATGTCAGGACAGGTCCATCCATTGACTGAGATCGAATCTCATCGGTCGTCACCTCTGGTTCGTATCTCATGTCAATTGATGAATCACCGTCCTGTCCTAGGGTCATATCTGACATATTTCCCCATTTTGCCTGGTCTCCACAAATTTTCTTTGCAACCACTAAAGGCAACTCATCCTTCATTCGTGAGACAGCCAAAATGAATGGCAGATATTAAAGTTCATTGGGAAAAATATCTCATCATTTTTCCTTTAATAGTACCCAAAATCTCTTGGCAATTTAAATTTCGTAAAACTCCTGAAATAAGACTGTAAAATTCCTTCAATCATGCTAAATTTTGAAACTCCATCGCTTGTAACACCCAATTTATCCCATAGGGCTTGAAAGTTCTTTCCCAAGTTCATGCAATCATTCTGCATTTGAACCCTATGATATCATTCATAATAATCATCATGATTTTATAGTCATGGTCATATCATAATCATCTATTTAAAACGAACATTTCCTTTATCACCACAGCTATGTGGTATAATCAACAATAGAATAAAACTGTACATAGCAACAGGCTACCTCATGGCCACTTAGTATACCTGTTGACAATAAGTCATAACAATATCGAATAATCATTGAACAATTCAAAAATCGCTTCCACTGCTCCAGCCGCAGCATTCGTCATTTTGTCTGCTCATCCGCATGACCAAAACGAAATAAAGGGAGCTCAACCATTACACAGCGCTTTTAATGGCGCATGCCATAGGACCTCAACGCAATTTCGACTCAGCCAGAAAACGAGCAAATTTTGCAGGATGTTAACTGGAATTAGTCGTGAAAATATATCCAAAATACACAAAAAATACACACCCACAAAAATAAACAACAAACCCAAACAAACCCAAGGTCGACCCTCTTACACAGTAAATTACATCATTTCAGCATCGTATTGATTGCTGAAATATTCCAGGGTTTATACACACCTTAAAAGAGGTATGCGTGGTGTTGCCCCCTCCCACGTTTATTCCAGGGTTTATACACACCTTAAAAGAGGTATGCGTGGTGTTGCCCCCTCCCACTTTTAATTCCTCATTAAATTCCTCATTAAATTACTCATTAAATTACTCATTAAGTTACTTATTAAATTACTCATTAAGTTACTCATTAAATTACTCATTAAGTTACTCATTAAATTACTCATTAAGTTACTCATTAAATTACTCATTAAGTTACTTATTAAATTACTCATTAAGTTACTCATTAAATTACTCATTAAATTACTTATTAACTTAACTTACATAGTTTCAGCATTGTATTGATTGCTGAAATATTCCAGGGTTTATACACACCTTAAAAGAGGTATGCGTGGTGTTGCCCCCTCCCACGTTTATTCCAGGGTTTATACACACCTTAAAAGAGGTATGCGTGGTGTTGCCCCCTCCCACTTTTAATTACTCATTACATCGTTTCCATTAAAAAACATCGCTTCTACTGCTCCAGCCGCAGCATTTGTCACTTTGTTTGCTCATCCGCATGACCAAAACGAAATAAAGGGAGCTCAACCATTACACAGCGCTTTTAATGGCGCCTGCCATAGGAACTCAACGCAATTTCGACTTGGCCAGAAAACGAGCAAATTTTGCAGGATGTTAACTGGAATTAGCCGTGAAAATATATCCAAAATACACAAAAATACGCACCCACACAAATAAACAACATTTATTCCGATCAACAGAACAACATTTCCTAATATCATGACATGCATGTCTTCAAAATTATATGACCAAGAGAAAAAGTAAAACTAATTAAAACTGCGGGCAGTGATGATCCAGGGACCATACCGCTCCATCCTGATTGGACGGGTGCGTGCTAGAGTCATTAACAACGACAGTCCAGATCCGATTGTTCAAAATTTCAACTCAATCGATCGAAAAATGAACGCAGGGATGCATTTTAAAGGTGCAGTGGCACTAATTGAGTTGCCACGAACTCCAATATGGCCATCACAAAATATTTTCCTTAATCAATTGGCTCATAGCATAACCAATCTGCAAGTATTTCATCCGAAGATGTATCTCTGAGGAATTTTAATTAAATAAGTCATTTACAAATCAACAAGTTAATTTATTAAATGATTGATCAATAAATCAAAATTTTCCTTGACAGCCACATCACTTGGTCAGTGTCATGTCCAAATATCAGCTTCCTTACTCAAAAGGTGCCTGAGTTAATGTAATGTAATTACTGTAATAAGATTACTGTAATTACCGGAACTGTAATTACTGTAATTACCGGAACTGTAATCACTGTAATTACCTCAGGTAATTACTGTAATGTAATTACTGTAATTTAATACGAAATGTAATTAATTAAATAAGTACTTCCTTAATCGCTAATAATTAAATAACTCGTGAATTCTTATCCGATTTACTTAACATTTGAGTGTCCCCAAAACGTTGGAGCAAAACGTTGCCACAACGAAAGTGAAACGTTGTAGCGACGTTGTGGAGACGTTAGCAAAACCCAACATTTGAATGTTCTCAAAACGTTGGAGCAAAACGTTGCCACAACGAAAGTGAAACGTTGTAGCGACGTTGTGGAGACGTTAGCAAAACCCAACATTTGAATGTTCTCAAAACGTTGGAGCAAAACGTTGCCACAACGAAAGTGAAACGTTGTAGCGACGTTGTGGAAACGTCAGCAAACCCCAACATTTAAATGTTCCCAAAACGTTGGAGCAAAACGTTGCAACAACGAAAGTGAAACGTTGTAGCGACGTTGTGGAAACGTCAGCAAAACCCAACATTTAAATGTTCCCAAAACGTTGGAGCAAAACGTTGCAACAACGAAAGTGAAACGTTGTAGCGACGTTGTGGAAACGTCAGCAAAACCCAACATTTAAATGTTCCCAAAACGTTGGAGCAAAACGTTGCAACAACGAAAGTGAAACGTTGTTGCGACGTTGTGAAAACGTCAGCAAAACCCAACATTTAAATGTTCCCAAAACGTTCCAACAACAAGTTCCAACAACAAGTTCCAACAACAAGTTCCAACAGCAAGTTCCAACAACAAGTTCCAACAACAAGTTCCAACAACAAGTTCCAACAGCAAGTTCCAACAAGTTCCAACAACAAGTTCCAACAGCAAGTTCCAACAACAAGTTCCAACAACAAGTTCCAACAAGTTCCAACAAGTTCCAACAACAAGTTCCAACAACAAGTTCCAACAGCAAGTTCCAACAACAAGTTCCAACAGCAAGTTCCAACAACAAGTTCCAACAACAAGTTCCAACCGCAAGTTCCAACAACAAGTTCCAACAAGTTCCAACAACAAGTTCCAACCGCAAGTTCCAACAACAAGCTCCAACAGCAAGTTCCAACAACAAGTTCCAACAACAAGTTCCAACAACAAGTTCCAACAACAAGTTCCAACAAGTTCCAACAAGTTCCAACAACAAGTTCCAACAACAAGTTCCAACAGCAAGTTCCAACAACAAGTTCCAACAGCAAGTTCCAACAACAAGTTCCAACAACAAGTTCCAACCGCAAGTTCCAACAACAAGTTCCAACAAGTTCCAACAACAAGTTCCAACCGCAAGTTCCAACAACAAGTTCCAACAGCAAGTTCCAACAGCAAGTTCCAACAACAAGTTCCAACAACAAGTTCCAACAACAAGTTCCAACAAGTTCCAACAACAAGTTCCAACAGGTTCCAACAGGTTCCAACAACAAGTTCCAACAGCAAGTTCCAACAACAAGTTCCAACAAGTTCCAACAACAAGTTCCAACAAGTTCCAACAACAAGTTCCAACAAGTTCCAACAAGTTCCAACAACAAGTTCCAACCGCAAGTTCCAACAACAAGTTCCAACAGCAAGTTCCAACAACAAGTTCCAACAACAAGTTCCAACAACAAGTTCCAACAAGTTCCAACAACAAGTTCCAACAGGTTCCAACAACAAGTTCCAACAGCAAGTTCCAACAACAAGTTCCAACAGCAAGTTCCAACAACAAGTTCCAACAAGTTCCAACAACAAGTTCCAACAGCAAGTTCCAACAACAAGTTCCAACAACAAGTTCCAACAAGTTCCAACAACAAGTTCCAACAACAAGTTCCAACAGCAAGTTCCAACAGCAAGTTCCAACAGCAAGTTCCAACAACAAGTTCCAACAACAAGTTCCAACAAGTTCCAACAACAAGTTCCAACAGCAAGTTCCAACAACAAGTTCCAACAACAAGGTCCAACAACAAGTTCCAACAACAAGTTCCAACAACAAGTTCCAACAACAAGTTCCAACAACAAGTTCCAACAACAAGTTCCAACAGCAAGTTCCAACAACAAGTTCCAACAAGTTCCAACAACAAGTTCCAACAAGTTCCAACAAGTTCCAACAACAAGTTCCAACAACAAGTTCCAACAGCAAGTTCCAACAAGTTCCAACAACAAGTTCCAACAACAAGTTCCAACAAGTTCCAACAACAAGTTCCAACAGCAAGTTCCAACAACAAGTTCCAACAACAAGTTCCAACAACAAGTTCCAACAGCAAGTTCCAACAACAAGTTCCAACAAGTTCCAACAACAAGTTCCAACAAGTTCCAACAACAAGTTCCAACCGCAAGTTCCAACAACAAGTTCCAACAGCAAGTTCCAACAACAAGTTCCAACAACAAGTTCCAACAACAAGTTCCAACAGCAAGTTCCAACAACAAGTTCCAACAACAAGTTCCAACAAGTTCCAACAACAAGTTCCAACAGCAAGTTCCAACAACAAGTTCCAACAACAAGTTCCAACAACAAGTTCCAACAAGTTCCAAGAAGTTCCAACAACAAGTTCCAACAACAAGTTCCAACAACAAGTTCCAACAAGTTCCAACAAGAAGTTCCAACAACAAGTTCCAACAACAAGTTCCAACAACAAGTTCCAACAGCAAGTTCCAACAACAAGTTCCAACAAGTTCCAACAAGTTCCAACAACAAGTTCCAACCGCAAGTTCCAACAACAAGTTCCAACAGCAAGTTCCAACAACAAGTTCCAACAACAAGTTCCAACAACAAGTTCCAACAAGTTCCAACAACAAGTTCCAACAGGTTCCAACAACAAGTTCCAACAACAAGTTCCAACAACAAGTTCCAACAAGTTCCAACAACAAGTTCCAACAACAAGTTCCAACAACAAGTTCCAACAACAAGTTCCAACAAGTTCCAACAACAAGTTCCAACAGGTTCCAACAACAAGTTCCAACAACAAGTTCCAACAACAAGTTCCAACAGCAAGTTCCAACAACAAGTTCCAACAAGTTCCAACAACAAGTTCCAACAAGTTCCAACAAGTTCCAACAACAAGTTCCAACCGCAAGTTCCAACAACAAGTTCCAACAACAAGTTCCAACAACAAGTTCCAACAACAAGTTCCAACAACAAGTTCCAACAACAAGTTCCAACAACAAGTTCCAACAGCAAGTTCCAACAACAAGTTCCAACAACAAGTTCCAACAACAAGTTCCAACAACAAGTTCCAACAACAAGTTCCAACAGCAAGTTCCAACAACAAGTTCCAACAGCAAGTTCCAACAACAAGTTCCAACAAGTTCCAACAACAAGTTCCAACAGCAAGTTCCAAATTTCAGCTTCCTAGCTCAAAGGATGGCTAAGATATCGCCCAGACGAACAAACACACAACTAGAACGACGCTCAGTAGAGAGCATACCTCCACCTGGTGAACAGTTTATGTTTTGTATCCCACTGATAGGCCGGATCTGGATTCGGACCCGAACCAAAATGCAATCGGCGTGTTCCCGTCACCTCCCCAACTCATCCACCAGGTTCACCCACAAAAAAAACGAATAATTGTCAATGTTCCATCCGTGACTTTGTTCGCTCATTCACCTTTCCTGATTCGCATCAAGGATCTCCATCATCAGACAGCGTACTTAATTCCGCATTTTAATGAGAATTCAACAGGATTTTACGACTCAAAGGAAAAAGAACGAGCAGACCTTTTGCAGGACGATCGTTACAAAAATCGTTACATATATTAAAGTATTTATAATGTCGACAAAATCATATCTTCTCTCTCTGTCTGTCTCTCTTTCTGTCTGTCTCTCTGTCTGTCTCTCTGTCTGTCTCTCTGTCTTTCTGCTGCCTATTTCCATTGAGCCATCAGAGTGGAATTTGGAATTTTTATTTCTCTGAGCTCATGAAAGTGGTGACAATGGGTGGTCTGCCATTGCTTTTCCACAAAAGCACTTAATTATTGTCTTTCGTTCAACCGTGAAGCATGTCTCAAAGGCTTAGTGATGGACCTGGACGAAATTTGATACAGATTTTGGTGTTTAACCAGGATAAATTTGGAACAACCCTTAAACTAACACCAAGCAGATCAATTCTTTATATTTTGAAGCTTAACGCAGATAAATCTTTCACCTTTCAATAAAAATATCTGTACCAACCAAATCTGCGAACACGGAAAAAAAAGAAAACACAAAACCCACACCACTGCACCAACAAGTTCAATTTAAGTTGAGCTTGAGGGTTCACACAAACGCTTTGCTTCTCGCAAAGCGTCCGCCAATGGGAACGAGAGACAGGTAGCCGGAATGGAAATGAGGGACAATGAGGGACAGTGAGGGAGTGTCGGTATGCAATTTTCATCCAATCGCCATCTTTCACAATAATTCTGGACCGGCATGAGATGGCGTTGTCTGTCATTAATTTATATGTTAAACAAACGAGTTCTAGAAATGCCTGGAAAACTGAAAAAAATTATTTATTTATTTATTTAAAATGGGTGTACACAATTGTACACGTGTACGGACCTTACCGAACCTTACCGAACCGGCAAACAAATCGTCTCATGGTGCACTTCATGAGCCGATTTGCCCGCAGACCAGAGTAAGGCTCCTAACACCCAGCGTATAAAACATGTGGCCTTGCAAACACACGAATAATAGAATCATTTAAAACGTTCCATCCGTGACTTTTACCTCGGACGGTCGTGACAAAAATCGTGACATATATTAAAGTATTTATAATGTCGACAAAATCATATCTTAATTCTTACAAAAATGGTTCTTTGCATAAATCACAGCACCGGGAGAACCAGCTCAAAAAAAAGTCTTTGTGGTTTATACAGCACCCTAGTAAAACTTAAATGGATCTTTGTGTACTAATTAATTACACAGCACCCAGGCCCCGCTCATATGGATCTTTGTGCAGCGCTGCACAGCACCTGAGCAAAAGGGGTCTCATCTATATTTTCCTTCTCAGAGCTTTTATGCACCAATAGCGCATCGTAGTTCTCCCAGACACCACCTTCTCCATATATCTATCTATAATTCCAGTAATCTCTGTGTGTCTGTGTGTCTGTGTGTCTGTGTGTCTGTGTGTCTGTGTGTCTGTGTGTCTGTGTGTCTGTGTGTCTGTGACCGCTGTTTCTCGACAACCACGGGTCCGATATACTTGAAACTTGCCAGGTATATTGCTGGGGACCCGAGGATGTGCCTTTTCAAGGTTTCATATTAATCGGACAATTACTTACCGAGCTATGTCCAAAAAACGATTCAACCAATCAGAGAGCAGCGAGCTATCACGTGTGCCGAACGTGGTGATCAGACTCTGCCTCGGACGGCACATTTGACAGCGTATTCATTTATTTCACGTTGGAAAACTATGTTGCCGTTAAACTATGTTTTAAAACGAATTCAAACTGCGATTAAATTAAAACGATTCATCCTAACTGCGATTTGCGAACTTCCGGACAGTGAAGACTGTCCGGCAGCACGCTTTCCGGCAGCCAATCACAGAACGCTTTGTTGCGTAGGCGTGGCCGATGTGAGACGAGCGGAGCTGAGCGCGTTACGAGCTGACCGCCATTACGGTACGTAATTCGATTTCTTATGCGCATTATTTCTCCCAATTCAGTCAGAGCGAAGGGCGGAAGCGAAGAGCGTTGTTTTTTTTGTTTACGGGCGTACGGGCGGGGTAGAGCGTACGGGTAGCGTTTTTTTTTTTTTTGGCAAGGAACGGGCACCCACGTACGGGCAATGCCCTAGTATACAAAATAACTAAACACAGGTTCATATATCATAATGGACAATCGACAAGGAACCCAAACTTACCTTTTAGAATGACCTTGTCCAAGTCGATGGTTCAATTGATCCTCGTACGGTAGCCACCATATTGTAGGAGAATGTTGGGAAGACTCAGGAGACTCCAATGACTGAGACAGTTTTACAAAGTAAGGATTTATTATAATTAATGTCACTTGTTTCAATATAATATGGAACTATAATAACTAGATGAATTCAAGTCGATGGTTCTTCTCCGTTGGCCGGTCCTCTCTCAGCGCTGTTCACATGGTACGCGTTCATTCCGTCGGGCAGGGCTTCTGAGGATGAGTGCTCTCGAATCAAAGTCTGTCCTGGTTTTTATCGGTACACTTCAGTTAATCCTCTGTCCGCTGAAATCATAATCTCTTCTTCGCTGACGTTACTGGTCGTCTCCCTGGCACCAGCTAGCTCCCCCCCTGCTGCGAGTTCCATTTACCAAACAATAGGGGGGTGCTCCAGCCTGGGGCTGTGACCAGGTGTCTCAAGAGATTACCATGTTCGTGCACATTCTTGGCATTCATTTACGACATCGTCTATCTGCTTCGTTGCCAGACAATCAATGAGTTACCAGTGCCTATCAATAAGTTACACTGAGTTATACTTCCACAGTAAGCATGGCACGATCGCAACCGCTTAGAATCGGGTCTAGTCACTTGATAACAGCTCGGATCGCGGATCGCTATCCACTCGGCGTTTCAATCAATATCCGTGATTCGGGCGGGAGTTATTCCCTCGTTTCCGGTCGGCGTTAGTACTTAGGTAGCAGCGAATCCCTAAACATAAAAACCCTACCTAATGCCACGCCGGGAAGTACGTTATAACTTCCAGGGTCGCGTCGGCCAGATAAGAGGACAAGGGGATTAACCCCCTCTTGATAAGGGGAGAGCCGACGTTCTGAGATCCGTAACAATTGGTGTCTGGGAGTGGGATTTGGACCTAAACCAAATTTTTTATCTTTTGGACAAATTTGGTTAAAATTATGAGTGGCCAAAATTTTATTAGAAAACCAAATTAAATCGTGCCGTGGATAACCAAGGCGATCGGATGCCGGTGGGGGTAGATGAAGAAGAATTAGAGTTAACCCAGGACCCCCAGGAAGAAGTGGAACAATTGGGAGGAATGAAAGAGGAGACTGAAGAGGATGCAGCAGTGGGGGTGGCAGAGGAACAAAATGGCGGCGCCGCGCACATGGCCGCGGCAGCTGAGCCCGCAGTGCCAATGGATATGAACCTCTTTAAGGCACAAATGAGGGCCCTTATGGTCAAGTCGGGTGAAGACATGAGAAATTATATGGGGAATCAAATTGTGGAATTGAGAAATGATATGGGAAATCAATTTGGGAAATTGAGAAATGATTGGAAAACCAAATTTGGGGATTGAAAGACGGGTTAAACAATTTGAACAATGAAATGGGAAATCTAATTGAAGGGTGTAGAAACGAAATAGGTGGCCAGATATAAGAATTTGGGAAGGACAGAGACCGCAGGTCGAGCGGGAAAGGCACATCGGTATGCGACGGGGTAGGGCGACTTGAGAAGAACGGGGAAAGCGGGTTGAAGCAAAGCGAAGTTAAGTGGACCGGGGTAGAAATCGCGACACGGGGAATAGAGAAGCCGATGGCCGTTGAGTTAGAAAATTTTATTTTATTAGCACCAGCGGTCGTCGAGCTCAACAAGGAAAAAGAGATTGAAATAAAAGAAATAGTTGAAATCGGGATTAAGAAGACGGTGGACTTAGAAAAGCACTCGCGGGAGGAAAAGATGGATTATGTACAAAGTCTGTGTTCGCATCATGATGCCGTACTTCCTAACCCCAATGAAAGTTTGCAGCTGCGTGTGGAGAAAAGGATCCTGAAGGTAAGCCAGGCTGCATATGGCTCGAAGAGGTTTGGCGCGAAAGGATTTTTCGCGCGCTTGGGATCCCGGCGTCACCCGGGCGCTTGTGGAAGGTCCGTGGTGCGCTGCATGAAAGAGAATGGCGCGCGTGTGCGAACGGCGCCGAAGCGCGAGTGTATGATGGAATGTGAGTGGGAGGATTGTGAAACGGAGTGTGGAACGAAGTGTGACACAGAGTGTGAGTTGGTTGTGGAGAGTGTGCGAGGATGCACACCGGAGAGGGTGATTGGGTGTGCAATAGAGTGCACACCCATGGTTGTTACAGAGTACGTAACGGGAGAGTGTGCGCCGAGATGCGCACGAGAGAAGTGTGTAATGGAGTGTGCGAGCAGCGAGTGGTGTGCACCTGAGTGTGGAGCGAAAGAGAATGCACGAGCGAGTGCAGTGGTAGAATGCGTGGGATGTATGGGAGGCGTTGGAGCGCCGCGTTTTGTGAGTGAAGAAAGGGTCGCGTACGGATGTGAGAATGCGACTCGAGCATCGACGCTGACTGGGGCAGCGCTTAGGCCGATGTATAGCCGACGTGAGCTCTCGGGGCGTGGTGTTCTTTGTGTGCTGCGGAGGCCAGCGGGGATCGTTGCCGCGGCGCTCCCGCAAGGAGCGCCGTGCACGATTCGGGCCGGGCCCCGCCCTGTATGGTCGGTGCCGCGTCGTAGCCGTGACTGGCACGATTCCGGGAGAGAAAGGCCAGGTCGGACCTTCGCCCCCTGGCGGGCGTGGTGCTCCGACCGGGGGAGGTTGGGTCATCGGGCCGGAGACTGAAAGGCTCCGCGCCGGGATGGCGTCTGGAACCTCGGCCCGAGTATGCCTCCTCCCCAGAATCGAAAATGCCGGACGGACCCAACCAACAGTAGACCAACCACCAGTATGCATTGCTCGGTTTTTCGAAGTCGAGCTGTAAAAATGTAATCCCGCACGAGAGGCTCGAGTTTAGCGAACGGATAGAAATAGTGATGGCGAATGGTAGTTTTACCATTCACATTACTATTTTTGGGCACATGAGCAGTAGTTTATGGGGTTTGGCGGTGAGAACTAGACAGGGAGGGCTTGGATAATCGTTAGGGATCTAGAGATGACTTTAGGAGACTTGAGATTTAAGTAGTGACATTGTACAAGTAGTGGGGACGTAGAGAGATTAGATGGATGATAATGACGAGGGAGTGCTTCGTATAAGGGATGATGGGAAGCACTAGTATTAGAAGGGAGTAGATAGCTAGCTGGTGCTGTGTGTATGAGCTTGAGGTTTAGGCGGAAATGAGGCATTGTGAATGGAAGTCCTTGTAGTGCTGGTGAGCAAATGAGGCAGTGCTCGAGAGGGATGTGTGTGTGTGTGTGAAAGTGTATGAGTGGAGTATTGAGGATGTGTGTCATTGTGTATTGAGTGATTGCCTTGCATAGGGTGCAAGTGAATAAATGGTCTGGAATAAATGGTCTGGAATGAATGGTGTGGAGTGAGTAGTGTGGAATACGTGGTGTGGAGTGTATGGTGCGAAGGAGTGGATGGGGGAAGGATGGACCCCTTCACGAATACCCGGGGAGGGTAGTTTAAAATTAGGTAGAGGGAGTAGGTAAATTTTGGTTGGATATTGACATCTGTGGTGCGTGTAGTAGCAAAGTATTGCTTAGAGGGGTGCATAAGTGTGTGGAATGGCTGGGCGTGTGAGCCTGTTAGTGCGTGTGGTTATTGAGCACTCTGCCACTGGTAGTCTGTCGGCCAGGTGAGGCCGCAGGTAGGCTCTGGGAGCCAGGTAGCGTTCAGGTAATGTTCAGCGGGGCCCAAGGATCCCAGGAGAGGACCCGGGTAGCCCAATGCCAGAGTGGGCATCGAGGGTGTAAGCGCCAGGGAGGGCCTTCCCCAGGTAGATTAGGGTGAGGAGCTAGGCAAGCTCGGGTGGCGACTTTCAGTGGCGGAGGTGCGCAGGTAAGTAGACCTGCTGGGAGAGCCACACGACCCAGCCCCGAAATTGTGCGAGGGCACAGATGGAAAAATGGGGGGAGTGAGACCCCAAAATTGGGAGAGCACCACAGTATGGGCAATGGGAATTGGTTTTTAGAACCACATAGTGTAATGATGGCCAATGGATTGGCAGGGCAAGACCCCGGGTAGTATAAATGAGTTAATGTTATTTAGAAGGATAGTTAGGAGGAAAATGTCTTCGCACCACCCGCATCCACTCACCGAGGTGATAGGACTCCACACCAGATTTTGCAAGTGTTTGGAAGGTAAAGACGCATCATGACGGAGTTTGACATTGTGTGTTATTCCATCCCTTCTTTCTTGGGAGGGATTGATGACGAATTTGGTTTAGGGGAGATATGGGGGACGAGACAGTTGAGACGAATTGGTAAATTTGTAAATTGTGTAAATACGGGGAAGGGCAAGGGTAGTGTAGGCTGACATGGGGGGTGACGTACGAGTAGGAACGAGCTTTCTCAGCTCGCTCTCCAGCGCCCCTCATGTCGCATTGCCTTGTGATTACGTGTACCCTAGCGCCCTTGCACCCCGCTAACCTCTGCTTTGTCTTCCTTCCCCACTCATGGACCATGGTCTTTTGTGCGAGGGGAGTGTGCAGGTGCCCTGAATTGTGCAGCCACACTCTTGCTGCCTGCACCTTGCTGCCTGCCTGCCTACACTGATACACCATATGGACCACACGTTCTGTGGCCTGGCACCTATGGACCACACGTTCTGTGGCCTGGCACCTATGGAGCACACGTTCTGTGGCCTGGCACCTACGGACCACACGTTCTGTGGCCTGGCACCTTTGCTGGGACAGACCATTGCTGCCAGCAGTATCTGGCTTGCGGACCACTGTTTTAAGTGGCATCAATGCCCAGCAGTCGGACCACCTACGCTGGCTCTGCTGGCCATAAATAAAAAAGCGGACACGGGTTGTGCCCTTTTTTATTAATTACTACATCAAGCAAGAAGATACAGCCAAGATACATCGGCCCAGCAGACAAGCACAAGACGTCATCATTTATAATAATTATTGAAATGTTTTTGTGCATTTTTGGTGCTGGTGCTTTTCATGCATTTTTTTATATTATGGTGCATTTATTGTGCATATGGGTGTATGGTGTATCGGTGCAGTGCATTGCAATTGGCATTTCCTCTCATCACAATCTCTCTTCTTTTTCCCACAAAAGACAGGTCCTGAGTTGTAGTTTTGTAAATAATTAATAGTAGTCTTGTAAATAATGCTCCCCACCAGCTTAAATGTTTAGCTTGAAAATAATTCCGTAATTCGGTTCATTGTGGGCGTGAGTCAGTTAGGTAGGACACAACGCAGCAGGGGGGACATATCTCATGTTAAAACTGTCGCACTCGGGGTAGTAGGTTAAAAGTAGAGGGTAACCACACCCAAGAGTCACACTAATTGTTAAAAGATAGTCCTGACCCAGGTCTCGGATCGGCTCGGGCCGAGCCTGGCAAAAGGAGGGGTGCAGTGTTGCAATTTTGAGAACCCACACTTGCTTGTAAATATCACATCATTAAAGGTTAAAGGTAGCACCCCATAGATAGGCCACAAGCAACACGTAGGTCACCATAGGACGTCAGTTATTTCTTAGTATGTGTTAGATAAGGCCATTTTCCCAATAGTTGAATCTGTGTTGCGTCAATCAAATAAGAAGTAGGCCCCTCGTCCATTTTGCAGCCTCCCTCCAAGCGACGCCATTAAGTGCTCTCCAGTCTGTGCCCCATGGCCCCTCCCAATTTGGTACGCTCCTTGGCCAGCAGCCTTCGCTGCCCTTGAGCTCGCTCAACGCCACCATAAGCCACGAGGTGAAGCCCGGAAAAAGGGGGCGGAGCGCCAGGGAGGAGGTGTGGCCACGTCACCCAGCCATCAGGGTGGGGCCGGTAAGCCATAACCAGCCAACCAGGGCTGGAGTGACATTACCTGACAGGCGTGGCTTTTGGGCTTCGAGAGCGTTCGCTGGCTTATGTTATAAAAGCACGCACGTAAAACCCTTCGGAAGGACTCGAGAGTATATGCGCTTTACCAAGAGAAAAGCCCTCGTGAGGACTGTGCGGAGGGGACTCGAGTGAAAGATTGGTATTGGAAGAACTTATCGTGGTTGAAAGGACTGCAAGGACTCACTGGCATTGGTATTACAGAGGGCTTACAGCGGAAGCTTGTGCTAAGAGGACTGTCGTGATTAAAGAGGTCTGAGCGGGGAGAGAGAGGCGCTTGACCTGGGATGTGCGCTTTACGAGGGAACTGAAGCCAAGCCTTGGTATTTCAAAGAGACGCGCTGTGGCAACCCGTTGTACTAAGGGCGAGCGCGCGGCATGCATTGCCATGAACTGCAGCGTGCAGGACATTGGGGGGGGGGGGGGTGCGCTTGGAGCGAGTAGTGTGCATATTACGTACGCCAGTATACCAGCCTCCCCCCCATCATTATAATTGTCCGTTCGCGTTACGCTACGTGAAGAGCTGCCTGCCAGGTTTTTCATCGCCTGTAACGGGTCGAGGACTGGAGCCTGGATACCATCGCCGGACCTTCCACCCTACCATCTGCAATCCCCGTGTAATTGTCTGTGTGAGACGTGCCCGTTTGTCCAGGGAATAAGTTAAGCCTGTAGTTAAGACTGCCCTGTGTACTTTTCCTTCCTCTTTCTTTCTTGTACATTCCTTTCATTTCCTCTTCTTCTTCTTGTACATAATTAATAAACCCATCTGTTCTTCCTATTTTCCTGGTTTCCTCTCCATCCGATCGCATCAGTCTTTTCTCTAATTGGGTAAGCATGGCACGATCGCAACTGCTTAGAATCGGTTCTAGTCACTTGTTAACAGCTCGGATCGCGGATCGCTATCCGCTCGGCGTTTCCATCAATATCCGTGATTCGGGCGGGAGTTATTCCCTCGTTTCCGGTCGGCGTTAGCACTTAGGTAGTAGCGAATCCCAAGGCCTAAAAACCCTACCTAACGCCGCGCCAGGAAGGACGTTATAACTTCCAGGGTCACGTCGGCCAGATAAGAGGACAAGGGGATTAACCCCCTTTTGATAAGGGGAGAGCCGACGTTCTGAGATCCGTAACAATATTTTGTGCTGGCTAATTTAATCCCCCTTGTCTGCAGCAGAGGTCAGTAAACCACTTGCATTGTTGCACGTGTCCAGGTGAATATTATAAGTCATCTCCCCACCTCTCCCTCCAATTTTTTTGGTGCCCATGACCTGACCCAGGGTACAACCATGAACACGTATGCAATTTATTATATTATGTTCTCACAGGAACACAAACAACAGATATACGCTGTACAGTACAATAAAAACAAGACCGAAAGTCTAAGCTGCGTAGCCGGGCTTGTAAAATATTAAAAACCACAAACACACATGATTAGTTTTTAAACAGTCGCTAATGCTGCTTATAACATTAAACAAAGAAACTTAGAGGAATCCAGACATCCGTGAGGTTGAAGGAGCAGCGCTCCTGCTTGAGACGGACGAAGTGACGGACAAGACACAAACTCGTCCGAGAAGATGTTTATTGTATAATCATCTCGGGAACTCTGAAAGCCCGTTTATCGGGTTCGCATATATACAGACTTGGCATTTAATATGGAATATATATTTTTTCTTGACTTGGGTTTACTTTCTTAACTCAGTATATCAATCTGGTGAGTTTCTTTTACACTTTGGTGATTTATTTGTTAAAAGAACCATGTCACTGATTGTCTGTCGCAGCAAGAAGTCAACAACAGGATTATATCACAGGTGGCGTGGCAAAATGTACGGACAGGTGCATTTGACGATTGGCTTCACAGTCGGGTATACAAGGGTTGTTGCGTTCTGTATTAGTGGAAAACAACTGCTGCACGTCTCCAAAAGTTATTGCTGCTTCCTCTGGAGATGATCTGTCAACTCGACAATGCTGTTTGTCATGGAGTGATGGCTTTACGAAATTACGGCATGAAAGAGCGTGCTATTGCTCGGCAGTATGGCATCACTCAAGGTCAGGTGTCAAAGATCCTGAAACGAAATGCTCAGAGGGGTGTCCCTACTCCAATACCGAGGCCAGGACGTCCCCGCAGAACCACAAGGAGAGATGATCGCCAGCTGCACCGGTTAGTCCGCAATGGCCGTACCAAGTCAGCTAATCGGCTTAGGGCTGAGTGGCAGCAACTGACAAATGTGCCTGTATCCAGAAGGCTAGTCAACCAACGACTGGTTCAAGCAGGCTATCGTGCCAGGCGTCCCCTGAGAAAGCCACGCCTGACCAGACAACACCGCCAGCGCCGATTGCAGTGGGCCAGAGAGCACCGTCAATGGCAGCCAGGACACTGGAATCATGTGATCTTCAGTGACAAGTCAAGATTTCTGGTCTATCGTCAAGATGGCCGCGTCCGAGTGCGCAGACAAGTGCATGAAGCCTACAACAAAGATTGTATAGTGCCAAGAGTCCAAGCTGGAGGTGGTGGGGTGACCGTTTGGGCTGCTTTTCATGCAGGGGGCAAAACTGACCTGGTTGTTCTGAATGGAAAACTGAACCAGTTCAAGTACAAGGCCATTCTGGAAGAAACATTGCTTCCATTTGCTCGTGCAGCCTTTCCAGGAAACTTTGTCTTCCACGATGACAATGCACGGCCTCATCGTGCTCGCATGATCCAACACTTTCTTGCTGACCGTGGTGTGGAGTATATGGAGTGGCCTGCCATGTCCCCGCATATGAATCCGATAGAGAACTTGTGGGCAGAATTAACGCATCAAATCGACCACTTGGACCAGCAGCCGACCTCTGTGCGTAAATTGCAGCAGGCTATTGTCACTGCATGGCAAGCGATTCCTGTCCAAACCTTGGCAAATCTCGTGAATAGCATGCTCAAACGTGTACATGCTCTCTTGAATGCTCGTGGGGGTTACACGAAGTACTGAACTGTAATTTTAGTGTCCGTAATCCCAGTCGTAATTGAACTTTTGTTTTTGTTAAAAAAATTTTGGCTAATGTGCAAAATAAAGAGATACTTCTGGAAAACGTACAGAAGTTTAACACAGTACTGTCCATGAATTGAGTTCGATATCAGTTTACATCACTTTCAAGGATCAATTTATTTGTTTTGAAATGTCAAATGTGGTTTTTGTTTCTTTTAAAGGTCACATTACCAAAATCTAGAATAATTTCAACATAATTCCAATGAACTTTTGGTTATACGCCATCTTGAAAAGTAAGTTCACTCCCACAAAAAAAATATTCCATATTAAATGCCAAGTCTGTATATCCAAACCAAAAAGCATACATCAGAACCAAAGCCCCGCCTCTCAGGCGAGGCACGCTTTGGTGGTCATGTGACCGACAGGTGCAAAGGATTATAACCTCGGCGCCGCGGTTTGGCCGCCGGTTACGTCACCGGCTTGGGCCAGGAGATTCTGTTGCTGGTCTCGAGCTTTGGGGGACCCATGGGTCGCTACACACGCCCCCCCAGAATCGACTTGGTCCAGGAAGGTCAACCTGAGGGGGGTCTGGATGACCTGACCGAAACGACCCCTGGCTGGTCGCGGGGGGGGGGGGGGGGGGGGAGGGGGGGGGAGGGGGGTCCGGTGTGTTGGCGGGTGGCCGGACGGGGGGTGCAGTGGACGGGGGGCGGCCGCGCCGCGGTTGGAGAGGCAGCCGTGGCGGCTGGCCGACGTCCATGTGGGCCGGCTTGAGGCGGTCCACCGAAATCCGGTCCGCCCGGCCACCGATGCTGACGACGAAGGACTTGTTGTCCCGTCGTAGGACCCGGAAGGGTCCGTCGTATGGTGGCCGGAGCGGCCCCCGGTGCGCGTCGTGGTGCACAAAGACATACTCCGCCGTGCGGAGTGCTGGGGGGACGTAGGATTGGGGGTCGCCGTGGCGGGACGTGGGCACCGGGGCGAAACGTTGGGCGGCCTCCTGGAAGTCCATGCGCTGGCGCGCGGCGGACCAGGGGCAGGTGGCGTCGGGCACGAACTCGCCCGGGACGCGGAGGGCCTGGCCGTACACCAGCTCGGCCGTGGACGCCTGGAGGTCCTCCTTTGGAGCCGTGCGGAGGCCCAAAAGGACCCACGGGAGCCGGTCGGCCCAGCCGTCGTCCTGGAGGCCAGCCATGAGTGCGGCCTTCATGGAGCAGTGGAACCGCTCGCACAACCCGTTGGCCTGGGGGTGGTAGGCCGTGGTGCGGTGCAGGGTAACGCCCAACGTGCGGGCGACCGCGCCCCACAGTTCGGACGTGAACTGTGGGCCACGGTCCGACGAGATGTCCGCCGGTGCGCCGAAACGCGTGACCCAGGTGGCGATGAACGACTGGGCCACGTCGGTGGTGGTGGTGGAGGCGAGGGGCATGGCCTCCGGCCACCTGGTGGTCCTGTCCACCATGGTAAGCAGGTGGGTGAACCCCTGCGATGGGGGCAGGGGACCCACCAGGTCCACGTGGACGTGGTCGAAACGTCGCTCGGGCACGGTGAAAGGAGCCAGCGGAGCCTGGGTGTGACGGTGGACCTTGGCCCGCTGGCAGGGTGTGCAGGCGTTGGCCCAGTCGCGGACGTCCCGTCGCAACCCATGCCAGACGAAACGTGCCGACACCAGCCTCTGGGACGCCTTCCGGCCCGGGTGTGAGAGGCCGTGGAGCGAAGCAAAAATGCGACACCGCCAGGTGACCGGCACAACGGGGCGAGGTCGGCCTTGGGAGACGTCACAAAGCAGGACCGTATCCGCGAAGGGGATGTCAGCCAAGCGGAGGCCCGTGTCCGCCACCCGGAGCGCCTGCACCATGCCATCGGTGGCCTGGTCCTTCGCCATCAGGGCGAAATCGACGCCGAGGTGGACGGCATTGGCGCCGGCTCGAGAAAGGCAGTCGGCCACAGTGTTGTCCTTTCCGGCGACGTGCCGGATGTCCGTGGTGTATTCCGACACGGCGGAGAGGTGGCGCTGCTGGCGGGCCGACCACGGCTCCGTGACCTTGGCCATGGCGAAAATCAATGGCTTGTGGTCGACAAAGGCCGTGAACGGGCGGCCCTCCAGAAGGTGACGAAAATGGCGGACGGCCAGGTACAGCCCGAGGAGCTCACGGTCGAAAGTGCTGTACCTCAACTCGTTGGGCAGGAGTTGCCGGCTGAAGAACGCGAGCGGCTGCCAGGCCCCGTTTACCCATTGCTCATGAACCGCGCCCACGGCGTAGTTGGAGGCGTCTGTGGTGAGGGCGATGGGAGCATGGGGTACCGGGTGGGCCAGCAGCGTGGCGTTGGCAAGGGCCCGTTTAGCGCCGGTGAAAGCAGCGTCCATGTCCGTGGACCAGACGACGTCGCGCTTCGCCGGCTGGCCGCGGAGGGCGGTGTACAATGGCCGCATGAGTTGCGCAGCTCGGGGCACGAAGCGGGGGTAAAAGTTCACCATCCCGAGGAACTCCTGCAGCGCCTTGGTGGAGCGGGGCGCGGGAAAGTGGCGATGGCCTCGACTTTGGCCAGTAGCGGTATGGCGCCGTTCCGGGTGATGTGGTGGTCCAAAAAGTCGATCGTCGCCGCACCAAAGTGACATTTGGCCGGGTTGACGATCAAGCCGTGCTCGCTGAGGCGGCCGAACAGCGTCCGGAGGTGGAGGAGGTGCTCGGCTCTGGACGTGCTGGCGACGAGGATGTCGTCCAGGTAGGTAAAGAGGAACGGCAAGTCACGCAGCACGCCGTCCATCAGGCGCTGGAACGCCTGTGCCGCGTTTTTGAGGCCGAAGGGCATCCGGAGGAATTCGAAGAGGCCGAAAAGTGTAATAACGGAACGAAGGCGTCCCGACCGGAGTGGGGAACGGCGCACCGACCGGAGTGGGGAACGGCGTCCCGATCGGCGTGGGGAATGAAGGCGTCCCGACCGGAGTGGGGAACGAAGGCGTCCCGACAGGGGTGGGGAACGAAGGCGTCCCGACCGGAGTGGGGAACGAAGGCGTCCCAACCGGAGTGGGGAACGAAGGCGTCCCGACCGGGGTGGGGAACGAAGGCATCCCGACCGGAGTGGGGAACGGCGTACCGACCGGAGTGGGGAACGAAGGCGTACCGACCGGAGTGGGGAATGAAGGCGTCCCTACCGGAGTGGGGAACGAAGGGGTCCCGCCCGGAGTAGGGAACGAAGGCGTCCCGACCGGAGTGGGAAACGAAGGCGTCCCGACCGGAGTGGGAAACGAAGGCGTCCTGACCGGAGTGGGGAACGAAGGCGTCCCGAACGGAGTGGGGAACGGCGTACCGACCGGAGTGGGGAACGGCGTCCCGACCGGAGTGGGGAACAAGGCGTCCCGACCGGAGTGGGGAACGAAGGCGTCCCGACCGGAGTGGGAAACGAAGGTGTACCGAACGGAGTGGGGAACGAAGGCGTCCCGACCGGAGTGGGGAACGATGGCGTCCCGACCGGAGTGGGGAACGATGGTGTCCCGACCGGAGTGGGGAACGAAGGCGTCCCGACCGGAGTGGGGAACGAAGGCGTCCCTACCGGAGTGGGGAACGAAGGGGTCCCGACCGGAGTAGGGAACGAAGGCGTCCCGACCGGAGTGGGAAACGAAGGCGTTCCGACCGGAGTAGGGAACGAAGGCGTCCGGACCGGGGTGGGGAACGAAGGCGTCCCGACCAGAGTGGGGAACGGCGTACCGACCTGAGTGGGGAACGGAGTCCCGATCGGCGTGGGGAACGAAGGCGTCCTGACCGGAGTGGGGAACGAAGGCGTCCCGACCGGGGTGGGGAACGAAGGCGTCCCGACCGGAGTGGGGAATGGTGTACCGACCAGAGTGGGGAACAAGGCGTCCCGACCGGAGTGGGGAACGGCGTACCGACCGGAGTGGGGAACGAAGGCGTCCCGACCGGAGTGGGGAGTGAAGGCGACCCTACGGGAGTGGGGAACGAAGGCATCCCGACCGGGGTGGGGAACGAAGGCGTCCCGACCGGAGTGGGGAACGAAGGCGTACTGACCGGAGTGGGGAACGGCGTACCGACCGGAGTGGGGAACGAAGGCGTCCCGACCGGAGTGGGGAACGAAGGTGTCCCTACCGGAGTGGGGAACGACGTACCGACCGGAGTGGGGAACGAAGGAGTCCCGACCGGAGTGGGGAACGAAGGCGTACCGACCGGAGTGGGGAACGGCGTACCGATCGGAGTGGGGAATGAAGGCGTCCCGAACGGAGTGGGGAACGAAAGCGTCCCGACCGGAGTGGGGAACGAAGGCGTCCCGACCGGAGTGGGGAATGAAGGCGTACCGACCGGAGTGGGGAACGAAGGTGTCCCTACCGGAGTGGGGAACGACGTACCGACCGGAGTGGGGAACGAAGGCGTCCCGACCGGGGTGGGGAACGAAGGCGTCCCTACCCGAGTGGGGGACAAGGCGTCCCAACCGGAGCGGGAACGAAGGCGTCCCGACCGGAGTGGGGAACGAAGGCGTCCCGACCGGAGTGGGAACGAAGGCGTCCCGACCGGGGTGGGGAACGAAGGCGTCCTGACCGGAGTGGGGAACGAAGGCGTACCGGACGGAGTGGGGAACGGCGTCCCGATCGGCGTGGGGAATGAAGGCGTCCCGACCGGAGTGGGGAACAAGGCGTCCCGACCGGAGTGGAGAACGAAGGCGTCCCTACCGGAGTGGGGAACAAGGCGTCCCTACCGGAGTGGGGAACGAAGGCGTCCCGACCGGAGTGGGGAACGAAGGCGTCCCGACCGGAGTGGGGAACGAAGGCGTCCTGAACGGAGTGGGGAACGGCGTACGGACCAGAGTGGGGAACGGCGTCCCGATCGGCGTGGGGAACGAAGGCATCCCGACCGGAGTGGGGAACGAAGGCGTCTCGACCGGAGTGGGGAACAAGGTGTCACGACCGGAGTGGGGAACGAAGGCGTCCCGAACGGGGTGGGGAACGAAGGCGTCCCGACCGGAGTGGGGAACGGCGTACCAACCGGAGTGGGGAACGAAGGCGTACCGAACGAAGGCGTACCGACATCTCGCTCGCACGACACCCCCGACCGACATCTCGCTCGCCCGACACCCCCGACCGACACCCCCGACCGACATCTCGCTCGCCCAACACCCCCGACCGACATCTCGCTCGCCCGACACACCCGACCGACATCTCGCTCGCCCGACACCCCCGACCGCCCGACACCCCCGACCGACATCTCGCTCGCCCGACACCCCCGACTGACATCTCGCTCGCCCGACACCCCCGAACGACACCCCCGACCGACATCTCGCTCGCCCGACACCCCCGACCGACACCCCCGACCGACATCTCGCTCGCCCGACACCCCCGACTGACATCTCGCTCGCCCGACACCCCCGACCGCCCGACACCCCCGACCGACATCTCGCTCGCCCGACACCCCCGACCGCCCGACACCCCAGACCGACATCTCGCTCGCCCGACACCCGCGACCGACACCCCCGACCGACATCTCGCTCGCCTGACACCCCTGACCGACATCTCGCTCGCCCGACACCCCCGACCGACATCTCGCTCGCCCGACACCCCCGACCGACATCTCGCTCGCCCGACACCCCAGACCGACACCCCCGACTGCCCGACACCCCCGACCGACATCCCGCTCGCCCGACACCCCCGACAGACATCTCGCTCGCCCGACACCCCCGACAGCCCGACACCCCCGACCGACATCTCGCTCGCCCGACACCCGCGACCGACATCTCGCTTGCCCGACACCTTCGACCGACACCCCCGACCAACATCTCGCTCGCCCGACACCCCCGACAGCCCGACACCCCCGACCGACATCTCGCTCGCCCGACACCCCCGACCGACATCTCGCTCGCCCGACACCCCCGACCGACATCTCGCTCGCCCGACACCCCCGACCGACATCTCGCTCGCCCGACACCCCCGACCGACATCTCGCTCGCCCGACACACCCGACCGACATCTCGCTCGCCCGACACCCCCGACACGCCCGACACCCCCGACCGACATCTCGCTCGCCCGACACCCCCCGACAGCCCGACACCCCCGACCGACATCTCGCTCGCCCGACACCCGCGACCGACATCTCACTTGCCCGACACCTTCGACCGACACCCCCGACCAACATCTCGCTCGCCCGACACCCCCGACAGCCCGACACCCCCGACCGACATCTCGCTCGCCCGACACCCCCAACCGACATCTCGCTCGCCCGACACCCCCGACCGACATCTCGCTCGCCCGACACCCCCGACCGACATCTCGCTCGCCCGACACCCCCGACCGACATCTCGCTCGCCCGACACACCCGACCGACATCTCGCTCGCCCGACACCCCCGACCGCCCGACACCCCCGACCGACATCTCGCTCGCCCGACACCCCCGACCGACACCCCCCGACCGACATCTCGCTCGCCCGACACCCCCGACCGACACCCCCGACCGACATCTTGCTCGCCCGACACCCCCGACCGACATCTCGCTCGCCCGACACCCCCGACCGACATCTCGCTTGCCCGACACCCCCGACCGCCTGACACCCCCGACCGACATCTCGCTCGCCCGACACCCCCGACCGCCCGACACCCTCGACCGACATCTCGCTCGCCCGACACCCGCGACCAACACCCCCGACCGACATCTCGCTCGCCCGACACCCCCGACCGCCCGACACCCCTGACCGACATCTCGCTCGCCCGACACCCCCGACCTACATCTCGCTCGCCCGACACCCCCGACCGACACCCCCGACCGACATCTCGCTCGCCCGCCACCCCCGACCGACACCCCCGACTGCCCGACACCCCCGACCGACATCCCGCTCGCCCGACACCCCCGACCGACATCTCGCTCGCCCGACACCCCCGACGGCCCGACACCCCCGACCGACATCTCGCTCGCCTGACACCCCCGACCGACATCTCGCTCGCCCGACACCCTCGACTGACACCCCCGACCAACATCTCGCTCGCCCGACACCCCCGACCGCCCGACACCCCCGACCGACATCTCGCTCGCCCGACACCCCCGACCGACATCTCGCTCGCCCGACACCCCCGACCGACATCTCGCTCGCCCGACACCCCCGACCGACACCCCCGACCGACATCTCGCTCGCCCGACACCCCCGACGGCCCGACACCCCCGACCGACATCTCGCTCGCCTGACACCCCCGACCGACATCTCGCTCGCCCGACACCCTCGACCGACACCCCCGACCAACATCTCGCTCGCCCGACACCCCCGACCGCCCGACACCCCCGACCGACATCTCGCTCGCCCGACACCCCCGACCGACATCTCGCTCGCCCGACACCCCCGACCGACATCTCGCTCGCCCGACACCCCCGACCGACATCTCGCTCGCCCGACACCCCCGACCGACATCTCGCTCGCCCGACACACCCGACCGACATCTCGCTCGCCCGACACCCCCGACCGCCCGACACCCCCGACCGACATCTCGCTCGCCCGACACCCCCGACCGACACCCCCGACCGACATCTCGCTCGCCCGACACCCCCAACCGACACCCCCGACCGACATCTTGCTCGCCCGACACCCCCGACCGACATCTCGCTCGCCCGACACCCCCGACCGACATCTCGCTTGCCCGACACCCCCGACCGCCTGACACCCCCGACCGACATCTCGCTCGCCCGACATCCCCGACCGCCCGACACCCCCGACCGACATCTCGCTCGCCCGACACCCGCGACCAACACCCCCGACCGACATCTCGCTCGCCCGACACCCCCGACCGCCCGACACCCCTGACCGACATCTCGCTCGCCCGACACCCCCGACCGACATCTCGCTCGCCCGACACCCCCGACCGACACCCCCGACCGACATCTCGCTCGCCCGCCACCCCCGACCGACACCCCCGACTGCCCGACACCCCCGACCGACATCCCGCTCGCCCGACACCCCCGACCGACATCTCGCTCGCCCGACACCCCCGACGGCCCGACACCCCCGACCGACATCTCGCTCGCCTGACACCCCCGACCGACATCTCGCTCGCCCGACACCCTCGACCGACACCCCCGACCAACATCTCGCTCGCCCGACACCCCCGACCGCCCGACACCCCCGACCGACATCTCGCTCGCCCGACACCCCCCGACCGACATCTCGCTCGCCCGACACCCCCGACCGACATCTCGCTCGCCCGACACCCCCGACCGACACCCCCGACCGACATCTCGCTCGCCCGACACCCCCGACGGCCCGACACCCCCGACCGACATCTCGCTCGCCCGACACCCCCGACCGACATCTCGCTCGCCCGACACGCCCGACCGACAAGGACTAACTTCTTGCAGTTAAAAAGCTCGTATTTGGAAATCACGCCGGGGCTCGCGGGGGGGGGGGGGGGGGGGGGGGGGGGGGGGGGGACGCGTCCCAAGGCGCTTTTCCTCTCCCCGCCCCGGCCGCGGCGGCGAGACTGTCGGAGCCCTGTGGACGCTCTTGGATGAGTGTCCGTTGTTGGATTGCTCCAACACAGAATTCGCCAAGTGTTGGATTGTTCACCCACTAAGGGAACGTGAGCTGGGTTTAGACCGTCGTGAGACAGGTTAGTTTTAACCCTACTGATGCTATTGTCGACGGGACAGCAACCCCGCTGTACGAGAGGAACCGCGGGTTCAGACACTTGGTGCGTGCGTCTGGCTGAGCAGCCAGCGGCGCGAAGCTACCCTCTGAGGGGTAATGGCTGAACGCCTCTAAGTCAGAATACCTCCTTGGGCACGGCGATACTGTTGCGCATGGGGCTTCGGCAGGGACTATCTCGAGCCGGTGGCCATCGGTTTCGAGGGTCGCCCTATGAATCGGGCAGCGCGACCCTCTCCGAGCTTGCCGCTTGCACAGCACGACGGTGGGGCGCCATGCGCCGAATGACTCGTAAACGACCTGGTTACGGCTCGGGGTGTCGGAAGTAGCAGAGCAGCTTCGTCGCTGCGATCTATTGAAAGTCATCCTTCGAGCTAATGTTTCGTCACACAACGAGCGACAATGACGAGCGAGTACGCCCAGCTCGCCGTCTCGGGTCGACCGACCGTCTGCAGGCCGACGGTACCGGACCGCGGAGCCTCTGCCATCCGGCGTTGGTCGCGCGTCTTTTCTCTTCGTTTGCCCTCGCTTCCTTGCACGCACGAACGCGTCACGGTGACACCGAACGCCTATAGGTTGCCGCCATACATTGCCCCTGCGCCTGGTGCTTGTCGCGTGTGTGTGTATGCTTGTTCGCCAGACACACCTCCACAAAGTCCCTCAAACCCGACCGACACCCCCGACCGACATCTCGCTCGCCCGACACCCCCGACCGCCCGACACCCCCGACCGACATCTCGCTCGCCCGACACCCCTGACCGACATCTCGCTCGCCCGACACCCCCGACCGCCCGACACCCCCGACCGACATCTCGCTCGCCCGACACTCCCGACCGACATCTCGCTCGCCCGACACCCCCGACCGACATCTCACTCGCCCGACACCCCCGACACCCCCGACCGACATCTCGCTCGCCCGACACTCCCGACCGACATCTCGCTCGCCCGACACCCCCGACCGACATCTCGCTCGCCCAACACCCAGGGTTGGCGGCAGGAAGGGCATCAGCCGTCAACCATTGCTCCAAAAAAGGGGACCCCGTTGCCCAAAAAAGGACAACCCCTGCTCTGCGGGGGAAAACGGCCTCTGAAGGTGGTTCAGCTATGTATTCTCGAAACTGAATAATCACCGTTATTTTAATTTTCCATTTCACCACTTCAGGCTTCAAACTTTAAAAAAAAAGTTTTTTGTTGAAATACTTTATTATGAACCATGTTTAAGTTGTGCAAGTAAATGGTCCTTCACATCTTTGGATTTTCATCACAACATTAAATAAATTAGTTTAGTCATCATTTATTGATTAGTTTATTCATCAATCTCTGCAAGGACTTGGAGTGAAGGTTTTTGATTAAATTTGTGAATGATTTGTGGATCTCATTAATCAATTTGTTATTAACTTTAAAAGTATTACAACTCATTGGCAATCATGTTCATTATCCATGACGTCAGCTGTAATAAATAACTGTGCAGACCCTTGGTTTAGAGGAGGGATTTTGTCAAAGCTTTTGGCCGAGCGTAGATTTGGTCTAGCCTAGCCTTTGGCCTAGATTTTGTCAAAATCAACACAGATCTTCACAATGCCCCAACTTTGCCAAACTTAGTTGGTTAGTTGACTTTGGATTCCATTGTGCTCACTGTTTTCTTTTTTCATTTGCTGATTAGTTGTGGCATTTGTTTTTTGCTGATAAAACTGACTCTGGAGGTGTAACTCTGAGGATAATCCTACCAAATGCAGGCCAGGGCCAGTTACAAGGAAAATCTGCAAATAAATTTTATGCACAAGGAGGTCGTTTGGCCCTTCAGGACTGTGCAAAAGCAAAACTACATTAAGTGTTTCTGTCAACCACACTTGGTGGTGCCATGTCGAGGAAGTCGGTGGTTCAAACCTCTCCGAGTCATACCAAAGACTTGAAAAATAGTTCGTGCAGCTTCCTTGAATGACACTCGGCATTTAAACGGACAGAGCAAGGACAACCCCCATAAGTTGGCATCCATGGGTGGGAGGAAATGTCCAGCTGAATGCAGTGAGAAATATGGTGCCATTTTTGTGACAACGCTGGTACCGAGTGCCCCCGGAAGTGATGGCACTTCCCCCAAGCTCAGTGACTCTTTTTGTCTCGTCTAAGAGTCCTGAGTTTTATTTCGGGTAATCCTCTGGATGTCCGTGTGTGTGTGTGTGTGTGTTGTTTGTTTGTTATAATCTCCATATGCGGGTATCAGGTGGAGCTGAGCCCACCCAGGTCTCAAATTATCCATCTTCATGTGTTGTTAGTTATTATCTCCATTTGCGGGTTTCAGGAGGTGGAACCGAGTCTTCCCAGGACCCAAAGCATCCATCTCCCCTTTGGTAAGGGGTCATGGTTCATGGACCAAGCTGTTCATCTTTTTCAGTTTTGGTCCATGGGCTCTTCACAGAATCCTCCCCGAACCCCGGATTTGCTCCAGTTGTAGTTCATTTGTGGTGATATTCCCCAGGATGGTTTTTAAAATATCAGTGAGATTCTTCTTTATCATTCCTGTTGCTCCAATTATCACTCGTACAATTTCGATGCTCTTCATCTTCCATGATCTCTTGACCTCATTTTAGAGGTCCTGGTAGTTGGTCATTTTCTTGCTTTCTACGTTGTTTCGGCCATAATCGCAGGGTACTGATATCTAAATCAGCAATGCTGTCTTTTCCTTTTTGTTCCTGAGTAAAATGCACGTGTGCACACACACACACACACACACACACACACACACACACACACACACACACACACACACACACACACACCTTTTTCACGAGCCTCGATTCAGTATACAAAAAAAAATAAAAAATAAAAAATAAAAAAAAACACAAAAAAACACACACACACACACACACACACACACACACACACACACACACACACACACACACACACACACACACACACACACACACACACACACACACACAGTTTGCCTAACTGAAATTATTTTATTTCTCTTGATTGAAGGGCATATTGCAAGTGTTTGAATCACCCTGCCAGTGAAACACCAGATGACGGTTTGTAGTTGGGCAGGGATTCAAACTCAGGCTAGACAGCTTTCAGACGGGTGTGTTTACATCTCGACCAGGATTCCCCAAACATAGGGTCGTGATCTAAACGTAAAAACTACCCCCCTCAAAATCCCGGGTTTTGAGGGGTGTTTTTCACGTTGAAAGTGTTTTCTCCAACAATTTTTATCGAATGCACTGCAACCATTGAAGTCACGAGGCCAATGTGATTTCAAATTTTGGGTCGTGGACAATCAGAGTCCCCGCCAGCCCGAGTCAGAATTTAAATCACCACATATGAGGACGAGGTTGGATGAGTGATTAAAAGTTGGTACATGTTGTCAGAGAGAGAGAGAGAGAGAGAGAGAGACAGATAGATAGATAGATGGATAGATGGATGTACATGTAGTCATCACTGTTTGGCGGATGGGAAAACACATAACAAGAGGTTGGAGCGGTGGGCAAGTCGCAGCCAAAGGTAATCCTGGCTTTGGGAGGTGTAAGATCAGTACAAGGGCATTGAGAAAACTGCAACTCAGTCCTATCACAACAGAGGGAACAATAGCCATGGATAGACACTGAAGAATCAGAGGAGTTTGACACCTTCAAAGGATGTGATAGGGATTTGATTGTCGTGAGCAGACAACCTCTGCAAAACTTGTCTACTCCAAATTCGCCATCTGGATATATAGACAGCAATCATAGGATGGGGGAAAATATTTTTTGTTGAATGTACAGAAGAATGTGGTGCTGTAATTAGGAGAGGAGGGTTGATGGAAGGTTTGGAAAATAATCCTTTTACATTAATGAACAGGGTTAAATAATTAAATTTATATATGTGGAAAAATTGCATGCCCAGACCAGGAATCGAACTCAGCTCCTCTGGAAAACCGTACCAGTGCTCTGCCATCAGAATTGAAATCACCACATAGGAGGAAGAGTTCATTTAATCCTGTTCATCAATGGAATTGATTCACTCAGCCCCCAGTGGTGTTTATAATAGAGGACATGAATTTGTCCCCCCATTGGTGAAAGATCCTCCTGTTCAGGCCGTTGGTGCTCCTATGGTTGGCAGCAAGTGCCCCGGAAGCATTGACGGAAAGAGAATCGCAATCATATGTGTGGGAAATTTGCATGCTTGGGGTCAGGGTCACTCAGATAGTTCAGATGGCAGAGCATTGGTATGGTTTTCCAGAGCACCGTTCCAGATTCCTGGTCTGGGCATGTAATTTCCCCAAATATATCAATTTAAATTAATCCTTGTGAAGAAGAAAAAGAAGAGGATTACATTGTGATTAAGAAAAATAACACATGGACTGTTTAAAGCAGAGAAATATGGAACTTGAAGCATTTTAAACTGTATTTAAAAGCTTTTAAAAGCAACCTTTTGTTTGATGAATATTTGGTTTGGAAATATGAAGAAAAAGAAGAGATAATGAAGTACAGGCTGGGATACCTGAGCAGAGGGGTGTGAGAGAAATTCCTACCCCCCCTCCCCTTTTCACGCATTTTGCCAGGAGGGTGGGGGGCACATTCACGTGCCTCATCACTAGGAAGCCCAAAACGTCTGGCGATATTTACTGAACTGACGGAGAGTTCAAGAGGTTTCTAAAATTAATCATATCCTCTGACTGCCAATAATTTTGTCATTGCAAGTCTTTAAGCAGCTTTCAGAGGCAGGTCTTGAAAGGTCCTCAAAAATAATTAGCTGATTCCAATTTTTCTTGTATTTAGTTCAGCAGTATAACCACTCCCAGCGTGAGTCGTAGGAAGGGTCATGTTGTTATCCTCTTTGGGGTATATAGATTACAGTAGATCTCAACTCTGGTCCGTTCATCTGTGGTGGACACGATAAACATACAATGCCTCAAGGACATCAGGATTCCTCCAGATTTCTTTGTTTCATGTTAAACAGAAGTAGAGACTGTTTAAAAAGGTAATCATATGTGTTTATCTTTTATAAAAAAATGTACTTCTGGTTGGCTTTCCCCATGATACGCCACAATAAGCTATTTATTCACGTTAACACGGCATTTGCCCAATGAGGAAAAACCCCTTGGAGGGGATATAATTTGTGTTAATATTGTTTTTTAAAACAATATTATGTTATCATCATTGGTGTTGTTGTCACTTTTGTTATTAGATGCGGCCTTGGAAAAACGCCATTAATTTATATCTTAACACGGATATACACCATAACACAGGCTTTCCCAAGGCGGTAAGTGAGCTCCCTTTTTAGTGAGGGAAATGAAGTTGCTACAATCTTCATCGTGTGACCCTTAGTCCTCTCGTCAAGTTTGGTTGAGATGGGATAGATAAGTAACACCGAATGTATCGTGATAAGACAGACAAAGACAGACACTAATTTGCGTATTTTAGTGTGATTGAGACTTTCTCAAATAGTCAGATTGCCACCCCAGGTTCATGCTTGAAATAAATGAGGGGTGAGGCCAGTTGGAACAGCATGGAAACTTGTCAGCAAATGGTCATGTTTATCTTCATGACATTTAATCCAAGATCAGAGGACACCTTATGCACACAAGCGTGACTCAGCGCGCTCCGCACGCCTCACCACATGTCTTTTCAGAGGGATAGACATCTTTGACCATTTCGGTGTCTTTTGGGTCTTTAGGGTATTTTGGGTCTTCATGGTGTTTTGGGTCTTAATGACCATTTGGTTCTTCAGCGTCTTTTGGATCCTCTGCACCTTTTTTTTTTTTTTTTTTTTTTGTTGTATACAATATCGAGGCTCGTGAAAGAGCGAACATTAATCACACAGAAAGACAAACCGACACATAAAACATATAACATCGGGAGCGGTAGACAAGATGGGGAGAGAGGGGGAAGGACACAAACACAACATTTGAGAGCAGGGACCGAGAGACATGGAGACATCGAGAGATCTGAGAGAGGGTGAGGGCTTTGGGGGGGGGGGGGGCATGGGAAGGGGGCGGTGGGAGAGGTATAAAACATATGGACACTGCCAGGACTTCCAGGAACGATGTTGGAATTTCAAACAAGGTGGATCTGGGGTGAATTAGCGGGGGTAGAAAAGATCAAGGTTTTGGATGGGGGAAGATAAGAGATGGTGGTGAACAGCTGTTTTAAAGACCTGGAGGGAGGAGTGGGATTGAAGGGAGTGAGGGAGTTTGTTCCAGAGGCGGGAGAAAAGAGGAATGAAAGAGTGAAGGTGAGCAGAGAGCCGAGATTTCGGCAGTTTAACCATCAGAGGGTTGCTGGCAGATCTTGTGCGACCTGTAGGAATATTTGGGGGACAGAGCACAGAGAGAGCTGGGGGTGCAAGGCCGGAGAGGAGTCGGTAGAAGACAGAAAGACCACCTACCTGCCTGCGGTGAGTGAGTGAAAGGCCCTCAGAGATAGCTTCATCGCGGGAGATTCCAATAATTCTGAAAGCTTTGGTTTCAACAGCGTGAAGCCGAGCTAGGTGTGAGGCAGGAGCACCGGCCCATAGGGGAGAACAGTATTCCATTGAGCTGCGGATGAAAGCCTTGTATGTGGTGAGGAGCTCAGGTGTGCCGAGGAAGGACTTCGCACGACGGAGGATGCCCAGTCGGCGACTGGCTTTGGAGGCCAGCTTGGAAATGTGGTTTTCCCAAGAAAGATCATGGCAGATAGTGAGACCCAAAATCTTGAGCGACAGAACTTCTTGGAGAGGATTGTTGAGGAAGTAGATGGGAGGGTTGTCCAGTCGATCTTTTCGGAGAGACATAGTAAGAGTGTGAGATTTGTCAGGATTGAAAGACATGTTCCACTTGTTTGACCAGTCTGTGATTTTGTCCAGGTCTTCAGAGAGTGAGGAGGCAGCAGACTGCCGATCTGAGGGAAGAGGAATGGAGCGGCAGAGAGTGGAGTCATCAGCAAAGAGATAGAGAGGATTTTCGAGAGAGTCAGAGAGATCATTGATGAAGACCAGAAAAAGCACGGGGCCCAGAACGCTGCCTTGGGGAACTCCAGCCTGAACAGGAAGAGGAGATGAGAGAAACCCATTCAGGGCCACACGTTGACGACGACTAGAGAGGAAGTCCGCCAGCCATATGTGGAGATTTCCATGGATACCAAAGGAGGAGAGTTTGGTGAGCAGAGCGGGGTGCCAGACCGTGTCGAAGGCACGTGATATGTCGAGGGAGACAGCTCTAATTTCCTGTTTGGCATTGAGGACCTCCATCCATTGTTGAGACAGCAGAAGCAGCATGTCCAGAGTAGAGTGACCTGGTCTGAAACCAAATTGATGATCAGAGATCAAGCCATTGGAGAAGAGGAAAGATTTCATATCCGAAGCAATGATGGATTCCATGACTTTGCTGATAATTGGGAGAAGGCTGATTGGTCTGTAGTTGCTAGGATCTGTTTTTGCACCTTTTTTGTGCAAAGCGGTGATGTTGGCTGATTTCCAAGCAGATGGCAGTTGACCTTGAGCAAAAGAGAGGGTGAAGAGAACAGAGAGAGGGTGAGATAGAGCAGCAGAGCAGGATTTTAGGACCCGTGGGCTGATGCCGTCGGGTCCAGTTGCAGAATCAGAGTCGAGGGTTGACAGAAACTTTTCCACCTTGTCAGGAGGAAAGGACACGGAGTCCAGGAGCAGCAGGGTACGACTGGGTATGGTGGGTACAGAGAGGGATGGGTTTGGGACACAAGATTTAGAGGCAAACACAGAGTTGAGGCATTCAGCTTTTTCACGTGCGGAGTCAGCTGTGTAGCCGTTTGAGGTAAGGGAGGGGATGGAGGGGGAACAAACACCAGAAACGGATTTGACCAGACGCCACCAGGATTTGGAAGAGGGAGACAGATAAGAGAGTTCGGTCTTGAGAACGGAGAGATATTGTTTCCTGGCTCTCCTGAGGGTGGACACACACTTGTTCCGGGCTTTGTGAAAGGAAATGAGATTTCCTTCCGTTGGATTTGCTTTCCAGGAGACGAAGGCAAGTTGTTTCTGGGCAACAGCCTCACCACAAGATTCCGTGTACCATGGACGGGAGGAAGGGTATGACAACTGAAGACGAGATGGGATAAATCTGTGCATGAGAGAGAGCAATTTACTTTGGAAGAATTCCCAGGATGAGTTGATGTCAGAGGTGGTAGAGATGGGAGACCAGTCCAGATGATTGATGGCTGCTTGGAGACCGTGCCAGTTGGCCTGAGTGAAATGCCAGACTCGTCGACGCTGAGCAGGCTCCCTGAGGATGGTCAGAGAGATGTCCACTGTAACAAGGACATGATCAGATGATCCGATCGGAGCAGAAGAAGAGCAGCAGACATTTTCAGGGAAGTTAGTCATAACCAAGTCCAGAAGAGAAGATGTTCCGTTGACTGAGATCCGGGTCGGGAAATTGACAGATTGTGTCAGTCCCAGTGAGTCGCAGAAGTCCTTTGCTGAGGAGCCATGGCTGGTGAGAGAGGTACCCACACCCAGCCAACTGGCATGATGACAGTTGAAATCACCACATATGAGGAAGAGAGAGTTGGGATGAGTAGATAGAAGTTGGTCCATATCATCAGACAGCGAGATGTAGATGGAGTCATCACTGTTTGGTGGACGGTACAACACACATATGAACAAGAGGTGGGAGCGAAGGGGAAGCCGTAGCCAGAGGTATTCCTGGGGGTGAGGTGGAGAGAGTGCAGTGCAGGGAGAGTGAGGAAGAGAGTTTTTGATAAAGATAGCAACCCCGCCTCCAGGACGAGGCTCAGGTCTATCATACCGGAGGAGGGAGTAGCCCGGGAGAGATACTATGGAATCAGAGACATCATAAAGGAGGAAAGTTTCTGTTAAGCAGATCACGTCTGGTTTGACAGAAGCAACCTGTATGGAGAGATCAGTTAAGTTTGAACGAAGGCCCCGGATGTTTGAGGTCCATACCGTTAATGAAGAGGAAGGGGGAGCATCAGATACAGAACAGGGGGGAGGAGGGGTAGGGTAAGATGTGGAAGAGGTGGAAGAGGTAGGGAGAGCTGTTGAAGGTGTGTCAGAGATTTCAGAATAGCTCGGAGAAAGGGAAGGATGGGGCGGACAAAAGGTTTGATGGTGATTGGGTGAGCCACAATGAGGTGTTATTTGAGGAGGGGGAAGAGCGAGGCAGAAGGTTGGGGGAGATGGAGGTGAGAGTTTGAAGGGGGAAGAAGCGGGGAGGACGCTTTGAGGAGGGGGAGTGAGAGGGGGGAAATTGAGAAGCAATGAGGGTGGGGAGATTTGAAGGGGAGGGGTGAGGGGGGAGTTTGGGAGGGAAGGGACAAGGGGAGGGATTTGAAAGGGATGGGATATGGGGGAGATTTGGAGGGGAGGGGAGAGGCAGGAGTCTAGGAGGGGAGGGGCGAGGGGGCGTCTTGGCGGGGAGGGGTGAGGGGGTAGTTTAGGAGGGAGGGGGCAAGGGGGGAGATTTGAAAGGGATGGGTGATGGGGAAGATTTGGAGGGGAGGGGTGATGGGGAAGATTTGGAGGGGAGGGGTGATGGGGAAGATTTGGAGGGGAGGGGTGAGATTGGATTTTTGAAAGTGTACGATTTATGGGAAACGAACATTTATTGCAAAATGAGTTTCTTGTGACCTTCGAGTTAAAAATACGTTTAAGGACGCTGGATGGAGGATGGAGTGCAGGAGAGTTTAGTGAATGCAGAAAAAAGGCACTATAGGAGATGGATATTTTTTTTGGGATGAATCGATTTGGTGAGCAAGTCGAAAGCAGCCTTTTAAAGAAGAAGAAGAAAAAGGTGTTATAAAATATGACGGAATACATAACTTGAGGGGAAAGTGTAAACATTGAAGGTTAATGAGTGAAAACTATCTGGGGAAATGGGGGAGAAACACGTGGTCGAAGAACGAACGAACGAATAAGAAGAAATAAACGAATGAGAACAGAGAAGGAAATGTTTTTTTTTTTGTTTTTTTTTTGAGTTGAAATTTACACAAGGAAGTAGGCTATGGGTGAAAAGACTGGGAATACAGAGAACGAAAGTTATTGGATCACAAACGATGGACCACTGAGAGAAAAACAAAGCCTCAAGGTTGTACAGTGCACACTGTACACGCGGCAAAGGCCTTGCTCGCGACACGGCAAACAGACGATCAATTTATGAAAGATAAACACCGAGAAACAACCAGAGTTGCACACAATAACTTCACACAACGAAGGATAAATACAGTTTCGACAAAATACAATTGTGAACAGACTTAACTTCGAAAAACGTGGAGACCGTGTGGAGCTTCGAGAATCGCTGCCGCCGTCTCCAAGATCTCGCGAGATCTCTCCCAAGGGTATTTTAGGTATTTGGGGTGTTTTGGGTCTTTGGGGTCTTCAGGGGCTTTTGGGTCTTAAGGGTCTTCGGGGGTATTAGGGTCTGTGTGGTGTTTTGAGTCTTTGGGTGTTTTTGGTCTTCAGGGTGTTTTGGGTCTTCGGGGTGTTTTGGGTCTACGGGTCTTTTGGGTCTATGGGCATTGTGGGTCTTTGGAGTGTTTTGGGTCTTCATGGTCTTTTGGGTCTTCGGGGCCATTTGAGTCTCCTGGATCTTTTGGGTCATCTGGGACTTCAATGGTATTTTGGGTGTTTTGGGTCTTCGGGGTCTTCAGAGTCTTTTGGGTCTTCAGGGTTTTTTTTTTTTTTTTTTTTTTTTTTTTTTTAATACAAGATCTAGGCTCGTGAAAGAGCGAACATTAATCACACAGAAAGACAAACCGACACATAAAACATATAACATCGGGAGCGGTAGACAAGATGGGGAGAGAGGGGGAAGGACACAAACACAACATTTGAGAGCAGGGACCGAGAGACATGGAGACATCGAGAGATCTGAGAGAGGGCGAGGGCTTTGGGGGGGGGGGCATGGGAAGGGGGCGGTGGGAGAGGTATAAAACATATGGACACTGCCAGGACTTCCAGGAAAGAAGTTGGAATTTCAAACAAGGTGGATCTGGGGTGAATTAGCGGGGGTAGAAAAGATCAAGGTTTTGGATGGGGGAAGATAAGAGATGGTGGTGAACAGCTGTTTTAAAGACCTGGAGGGAGGGGTGGGATTGAAGGGAGTGAGGGAGTTTGTTCCAGAGGCGGGAGAAAAGAGGAATGAAAGAGTGAAGGTGAGCAGAGAGCCGAGATTTCGGCAGTTTAACCATCAGAGAGTTGCTGGCAGATCTTGTGCGACCTGTAGGAATATTTGGGGGACAGAGCACAGAGAGAGCTGGGGGTGCAAGGCCGGAGAGGAGTCGGTAGAAGACAGAAAGACCACCTACCTGCCTGCGGTGAGTGAGTGAAAGGCCCTCAGAGATAGCTTCATCGCGGGAGATTCCAATAATTCTGAAAGCTTTGGTTTCAACAGCGTGAAGCCGAGCTAGGTATGAGGCAGGAGCACCGGCCCATAGGGGAGAACAGTATTCCATTGAGCTGCGGATGAAAGCCTTGTATGTGGTGAGGAGCTCAGGTGTGCCGAGGAAGGACTTCGCACGACGGAGGATGCCCAGTCGGCGACTGGCTTTGGAGGCCAGCTTTGAAATGTGGTTTTCCCAAGAAAGATCATGGCAGATAGTGAGACCCAAATGCTTCAGCGACAGAACTTCTTGGAGAGGATTGTTGAGAAAGTAGATGGGAGGGTTGTCCAGTCGATCTTTTCGGAGAGACATAGTAAGAGTGTGAGATTTGTCAGGATTGAAAGACATGTTCCACTTGTTTGACCAGTCTGTGATTTTGTCCAAGTCTTCAGAGAGTGAGGAGGCTGCAGACTGCCGATCTGAGGGAAGAGGAATGGAGCGGCAGAGAGTGGAGTCATCAGCAAAGAGATAGAGAGGATTTTCAAGAGAGTCAGAGAGATCATTGATGAAGACCAGAAAAAGCACGGGGCCCAGAACACTGCCTTGGGGAACTCCAGCCTGAACAGGAAGAGGAGATGAGAGAAACCCATTCAGGGCCACACGTTGACGACGACTAGAGAGGAAGTCCGCCAGCCATGCGTGGAGATTTCCATGGATACCAAAGGAGGAGAGTTTGGTGAGCAGAGCGGGGTGCCAGACCATGTCGAAGGCACGTGATATGTCGAGGGAGACAGCTCTAATTTCCTGTATGGCATTGAGGACATCCATCCATTGTTGAGACAGCAGAAGCAGCATGTCCAGAGTAGAGTGACCTGGTCTGAAACCAAATTGATGGTCAGAGATCAAGCCATTGGAGAAGAGGAAAGATTTCATATCCGAAGCAATGATGGATTCCATGACTTTGCTGATAATTGGGAGAAGGCTGATTGGTCTGTAGTTGCTAGGATCTGTTTTTGCACCTTTTTTGTGCAAAGCGGTGATGTTGGCTGATTTCCAAGCAGATGGCAGTTGACCTTGAGCAAAAGAGAGGGTGAAGAGAACAGAGAGAGGGTGAGATAGAGCGGCAGAGCAGGATTTTAGGACCCGTGGGCTGATGCCGTCGGGTCCAGTTGCAGAATCAGAGTCGAGGGTTGACAGAAACTTTTCCACCTTGTCAGGAGGAAAGGACACGGAGTCCAGGAGCAGCAGGGTACGACTGGGTATGGTGGGTACAGAGAGGGATGGGTTTGGGACACAAGATTTAGAGGCAAACACAGAGTTGAGGCATTCAGCTTTTTCACGTGCGGAGTCAGCTGTGTAGCCGTTTGAGGTAAGGGAGGGGATGGAGGGGGAACAAACACCAGAAACGGATTTGACCAGACGCCACCAGGATTTGGAAGAGGGAGACAGATAAGAGAGTTCGGTCTTGAGAACGGAGAGATATTGTTTCCTGGCTCTCCTGAGGGTGGACACACACTTGTTTCGGGCTTTGTGAAAGGAAATGAGATTTCCTTCCGTTGGATTTGCTTTCCAGGAGACGAAGGCAAGTTGTTTCTGGGCAACAGCCTCACCACAAGATTCCGTGTACCATGGACGGGAGGAAGGGTATGACAACTGAAGACGAGATGGGATAAATCTGTGCATGAGAGAGAGCCATTTACTTTGGAAGAATTCCCAGGATGAGTTGATGTCAGAGGTGGTAGAGATGGGAGACCAGTCCAGATGATTGATGGCTGCTTGAAGACCGTGCCAGTTGGCCTGAGTGAAATGCCAGACTCGTCGACGCTGAGCAGGCTCCCTGAGGATGGTCAGAGAGATGTCCACTTTAACAAGGACATGATCAGATGATCCGATTGGAGCAGAAGAAGAACAGCAGACATTTTCAGGGAAGTTAGTCATAGCCAAGTCCAGAAGAGAAGATGTTCCGTTGACTGATATCCGGGTCGGGAAATTGACAGATTGTGTCAGTCCCAGTGAGTCGCAGAAGTCCTTTGCTGAGGAGCCATGGCTGGTGAGAGAGGTACCCACACCCAGCCAACTGGCATGATGACAGTTGAAATCACCACATATGAGGAAGAGAGAGTTGGGATGAGTAGATAGAAGTTGGTCCATATTATCAGACAGCGAGATGTAGATGGAGTCATCACTGTTTGGTGGACGGTGCAACACACATATGAACAAGAGGTGGGAGCGAAGGGGAAGCCGTAGCCAGAGGTATTCCTGGGGGTGAGGTGGAGAGAGTGCAGTGCAGGGCGAGTGAGGAAGAGAGTTTTTGATAAAGATAGCAACCCCGCCTCCAGGACGAGGCTCAGGTCTATCATACCGGAGGAGGGAGTAGCCCGGGAGAGATACTAAGGAATCAGAGACATCATAAAGGAGGAAAGTTTCTGTTAAGCAGATCACGTCTGGTTTGACAGAAGCAACCTGTATGGAGAGATCAGTTAAGTTTGAACGAAGGCCCCGGATGTTTGAGGTCCATACCGGTAATGAAGAGGAAGGGGGAGCATCAGATACCGAACAGGGGGGAGGAGGGGTAGGGTAAGATGTGGAAGAGGTGGAAGAGGTAGGGAGAGCTGTTGAAGGTGTGTCAGATATTTCAGAATAGCTCGGAGAAAGGGAAGGATGGGGCGGACAAAAGGTTTGATGGTGATTGGGTGAGGCACAATGAGGTGTTATTTGAGGAGGTGGAAGAGCGAGGCAGAAGGTTGGGGGAGATGGAGGTGAGAGTTGGAAGGGGGAAGAAGCGGGGAGGACGCTTTGAGGAGGGGGAGTGTGAGGGGGGAAATTGAGAAGCAATGAGGGTGGGGAGATTTGAAGAGGAGGGGTGAGGGGGGAGTTTGGGAGGGAAGGGACAAGGGGAGGGATTTGAAAGGGATGGGATTTGGGGGAGATTTGGAGGGGAGGGGTGAGGGAGGAGTCTAGGAGGGGAGGGGCGAGGGGGCGTTTTGGCAGGGAGGGGTGAGGGGGTAGTTTAGGAGGGAGGGGGCAAGGGGGGAGATTTGAAAGGGATGGGTGATGGGGAAGATTTGGAGGGGAGGGGTGATGGGGAAGATTTGGAGGGGAGGGGTTATGGGGAAGATTTGGAGGGGAGGGGTGAGATTGGATTTTAGAAAGTGTACGATTTATGGTCTTAATGGTCTTTTGGTTCCTCTGAGTCTTTAAGAATCTTTTCGGTCTTTGGGGTGTTTTAGGTCTTCAGGGTGTTTTGGGTCTTCATGGTGTTTTTGGGACTTCGGGGTCTTTTGGGTCATAAAGGTCTTTTGGTTCCTCTGGGTCTTTAAGGGTCTTTGGGGGTATTTTGGTTATTTGCGGTATTTATGGGTCTTTGGGGTCTACAGTGTGTTTTGGGTCTTCAGGGTATTTTGGGCATTTGGGGTATTTTGGGTCTACAGGGTCTTTTTGGGTCTTTGGGGGTGTTTTGGGTATTTGGGGTATTTTGGGTCTTCAGGGTCTTTTTGGGTCTTCAGGGTCGTTTTGGGTCTTGAGGGTCTTTGGGGTCTTCAGGGTATTTTGGGTCTTTGGGGTGTTTTGGATCTTCGGGGTGCTTTGGGTCCTCTGGGTGTTTTGAGTCTTTGGGTCTTCAGGATCTTTTGGAGTCTCAGGGCCTTAATGGGTATTTTGGGTCTTTGGGTTGTTTTGGTTCTTCAGGGTATTTTGGGTCTTCATGGTGTTTTGGGTCTTCAGGGGTGTTGGTGGTCTTAAGGTTCTTGGGGGAGTTAAAGAGTCATCAAAGGTCTGAGGGGTATCAGCAGTCTAACCGTAATTAAGAGTCTACCCGTCTCATCCCAGCACTCAATTTTTGTAACTCCATGTCACATTTTAAAAATGTCATACTTTTTTAATTGTTCCCTGAGCATATATTTGCAATTTTTTGCATATATTTGCAATCAAATATTTTTGATTGTCTTTCATGTCATATTTACATGTTGTCATAAGCCGTAGGGAGTACCGAAGAGGGCTGACTGTTGAAATCATTCAATTGGGCTTTACTCAGAAACAACTGAACAACCTGTAACAACAGATGTAAAGATTGGCGCATCACATTTGACAAACATAATAATGCAACAAGCATAACAATACAACACGCATAATAATAATTAATAGGCCGACCGTAATTATCACACAGGTCTCCAGTAGCCATCTTGAAAATCGTAATGATAATGTGTAATGGGGGAACCCGGAAATATATATCCCGTGACGCTGCTGTTGTTGTTATTGTTGTTGTTGTTGTTGATAAAAGGGTAAGGTTGAGGGCTTGCAGTACACGGGATTTGAATGACGATCTATGATGCACATATTTCTGCTTTATCTGAAATAACGAATATATTTTTCAGTTTCTACGCAGGTGGCCTTCAATGGGCTATGGGAATGGTGTTTGCTGTGAATGAGATCAATGAAAATAGCTCCTTGCTTCCCACGACAACACTTGGCTATGCCATATATGACACTTGCTTTAATATACCCAAAACCGTGGAAGCCTCTTTGAAGTTCACGAAAATAGACTCACTTCCCAACAAATATTGTACACATCACGTTATTGTTGGCACATTTGGTTCTCCCCTTGCTGTGATGATGGCTCGTCTTTTTGGACTGTATTCCATTCCTCAAGTAAGAATTGTATGACAATACGATACAAGCCTTCTTACAAACTTGTCTTTGTTTGAGTTTAAAGCAAGTCAGACAATATATTTTATCATGTGCAATCCAACAAGATGAAGTTAATGACTGGGCCATCGAGAGCAGAGGGCAGCTGATGTTTCAAGAGTCAGATCAGAGCATTTGCACCACCTTTTCTCTAATGTTGGGCTGACCCTTCAAAACTTCAGCTGCAAATTGCACAACAAGACAGTTAACATACTCTTATTAACTTTCAGTTGATGAAATCCATTGCAACATTTGCATGAGGCCTGCCTTCCATGTTCAAGTTGAATTTTCTGTGTTGTTTTGTCCAATGTCCACAGCAGACCTGCCAACATTCAAAAAGTGCATGACAAAACGTGAGGACACCTTTTTCGTGTTAATAGAGGCAGGCATCCATTCGACTTGGATGGGACATGGGGTGCCATCTCTGATTTTGACTTTGAAGGTCATTTTTCAATGTGAAAAAGGTCGAAAGAGGTTAAATGTGGCTTCTTTTTTTTATCAATTATGCATTCACAAGCACATATTATAATTAACTTAAAATTTTGTATCTAAAATGACAACTTGAGGGTTGCTAAACCCAATTTACACACACTCAGCTGATGAAAAATCCGATAATAAATGCCTCACAAATTATCGCAAGGCCAACCTCAAGGATGAACTCTCAAACCTTTCTCCTTCAAAGATCTGGTGGCACCTTCTTACCCTCGCCAGAGGAGAGGGTATTGCATTTGAGTCCACTTGTTACTTGCGAATATCGAAGATTTTTCAAGTATATTGGTTGGTCATGTGCATTATTATGTCTGATTCTCTGTATGTCAGTCGCCTGCAGGTCACAATTTTCAACCGGTCTTCACGAAACCTCACCAAATAGTAGAATTGGTCATAAGTAAAAAGCCTGTTTTTGGGGTCAAAAGGTAAATAGGTCAATATAGGCCAAAGGTTAACATAGGCCGAATGACTAAAATCCTCACTTTTCATCCAATTAACTTGAAATTTGAAGAGAGTTTTCATATCTGGTCAAGTAATTCAACCACAAATTATTTTTGAGGTCATCATAGGCTAAAAACTTGATTTAGGGATTTCGCAAGTATCATGCTATGCACGACATATTTCTTTTTTGTTTGTCTGTCTGTTTGTCTGCACACAATAAATATGATTTTCTCTGGAACCGTTGATCCGATTGACAGTAAATTTTGACCAGAGGTGCACCTCCTCCTGTATAATTTTTAAATGATAATTATGACGTCATAGGGCACGTTGTGTGGGCACCATCTTGGAAAAACCGAAAAACGTTGCAACTCTATATCTCCGAAAGCTCTGCATAAAAAAATTGAGACATGGCTCATTATAAAGAACACTCCATTACTTAGGCAGTTAAGACCGAAAAATAGGGCGTATCGTTCATTTTTTCAGGAAAGCACCAAATTTGGCACAGATGTAGTATGGACCTATACAATTGTTTTCCTGAGGGGCGCCCAAAAATTCAGAACCCCTGGTGGCCGCCATATTTAATTTCAACATGACCGCCCTCTGTGACCTATTTCCCTCAATAACTTCTATACTATGAGCGTTAACACCACAGTTCCAGTGTCTTACCCCATGTTTTCATGGTCTCTGAATCCAATGGGATGAATTGCATAAAGATTGGCATCCATCATCTTTAATTTCAAGATGGCCGCCATGGTGTTTCCATTTTCCTTGAATCTCTCATACTATTTTAGGTAAAATTTCAATTCCAAGTGATACACATTGTTTTATTGGTCTCTGATAACAATGGAATGGTATTAATTAATCAAAGTTACACACAGTTGCAGTTTTAACTTTAAATATTGTGGGCACTTGAAAGGTGGAGGCTCTCGCACAGACACGTAGTACGACAAGCACTGTCCATCGCAGTCACACAGTGATGTGCAGGGCAGATTTGCCCTGGAGCATTTACAGTTGCCTTTACAGGCCGACTTACAATGGCAGCTTGTAAGCTCTGAACATGCCTCCTGTATCAGTGATATTGTGGTCCAAATTGGTGTCCAAGAAGTCCATGTTTTCATCCAGCCCCAATCAGCTGGTGATGGAAGTTCTGGGTAGGGCACAAGTGCCTGACTCCATACGTGTCCAGCCTGAAAACATGCACGTTTTAGGTGTTGTTCGAAGGCGTCTGCTGTTGGGGGAATGTGATCAATTGTTCTTGCCTTCTTCGTGAACAAGTGTTCTATACTATGCCATGTATAGAACTATGCATGTCTATAAACTATGCATTCTATACTATACTATGCATGTCATTCACTGTCTTTATCTCGGTAGTCCGGTCATAGAGGATGGCAACATATCTTTCTATGCTCTGTAGTTCCATAGTAATAGCGTCCACAGATGGCCTATAAGCGAGAGCATGAAATGTCTGCGTGATGCTGGGGTATGCGTATGCCTCCCAAGCCTTCCAGGCTGTCTTTTTCCCAATTTGGGCAAAAAATGACACTGTCGCAGCCAGTGAAAGCATGAAATAATGGCAAAGACTGGGACTTCCTGCGGCCAAGGCCGGTGGCAATTTTATGGATGGCAAGGTGGCGGTAGCTTTTACCAGTGCCAATGGCAATCCAGAGTTCCTCCACACCGTGTGACTGGTAGGTAAAGTAGTGTGCTATTGCCAAGACCACAATATCAGAATCTACAGTTCGAATCAATACCCGTTTTCTCCCCTTTTTCACGGCATCCAGGACATTTTTTTGGATTTTTTGAATTTTCTGATTTTTTGGGCGCCCCCCAGGAAAACAATTGTATAGGTCCATACTACATCTGTGCCAAATTTGGTGCTTTCCTGAAAAAATGAACGATGCTTCCTCTTAACTGCCTAACTACATGGGGAACAACATATGTTAATGATGATGTAATAATTCGACAAGTACAAAACTTCAGCCTATCAAAATGAAATCTCTTGAGCATCATCTCGGGATAAATTGGAGAAAAAAAAAAATGATAGCGTCATCAGTCACGTGGTTCGGCCGCCATATTTGTTTTAACACAAAAGCCTTAAAAACTACTAAAAACATCCTGGCGAGGGTCTGCAATCTGTCTCAGGAGTATGCTTTCCCTTCATCCCTTCCCACACTTCAAAATTAAAAAGGCACCACAGCTGACTCTGCTCGTGAGAAAGCCAAATGCCTCAATTATGTGTTTCCTTCAAAATTCTGTGTAGCCAACTCTTTACTCCCAAAAACCGACACTACTATCTCAAACTCAACTGCTCCTGGATACTGTGCTTTTCCCACTTGAGAAGGTGGACAGGGTTTTGCCAAAACTCAGCTCAATTTCAGCGACAGTCACAGACAGCCTCAGTGCATGTCTCTTAAAAAAAACTTCTCTGCTAGTCTTGCTCATCCTGTCTCTGCTCTGTTCACTTGACCATTATATGTGGGGCAGTTTCTGTCTTCATGAAATTTAGCCAACATTACTAAAATGCACAAATGGTGAAAAAACGGATCCTCTCAACGACAAGCCTGTTAGCTTGCTTCCAATTATTATAAGCAAGTACAAAACTATTCGACGAGGACAATCGTACAAAAGTACGACGTCAAAAGTATTTGACGAGTACGACGAGTACAAGTACAAAACTATCCATGCTCTCCACGCCATCGAAGTTAAGTAATTGTTCCCATTTGTATTTTCGTCAAAACTATTTATTTTATGGTGTGTGTACCGACAGTGGGTCCCTAGGAAAATTCTCGGTGTAAATCTTTCATACCTGTATAGAAAATCGTGTTAATTTGTGCAGTATCTTTTGAGGCCTTGTACCGTGTCCTACCTTGAGGCTTTGTTTTTCTCTCGGCGGTCTGTCGATTGTGCTCCAATAACTTTCATTCTCTGTTTTTCCCAGTCTTATCACCCCATAGCCTACTTGGTCGTTTAAAATATCAACTCAAAAAAAAAAAAAAACAACCAAAAAAACATTTCCTTCTCTGTTCTTATTTGTTGGTCTTATTCGTTTATTCGTTGTTCTTATTCGTTCGTTCGTTCTTCGACCACGTGTTTCACCCCCATTTCCCCAGATAGTTTTCACTATTAAACTTTAAAATGTTTAAACTTTCCCCTGAAGTACTGTATTCTGTCGTATATTTAAACACCATTTTCTTCTTCTTCTTTAAAAGGTTGCTTTCGACTTGCTCACCAAATCTATTCATCCCCCAAAAAAATTCCATCTCTTACAGAGCCACTTTCATACATTCCCTAAACTCACCTGCACTCCACCCCCCCTCCAGCATCCTTAAACGTATTTTTAACTCGAAGGTCACAAGAAACTCATTTTGCAATAAATGTTCGTTTCCCATGAATCGTACACTTTCCAAAATCCAATCTCACCCCTCCCCTCCAAATCTTCCCCATCACCCCTCCCCTCCAAAACTTCACCAACACCCCTCCCCTCCAAATCGTCCCCATCACCCATCCCTTTCAAATCTTCCCCCTTGCCCCTCCCCTTCCAAATCCTCCCCAACACCCATCCCTTTCAAATCTCCGCCCTTGCCCCTTCCCTCCTAAACTCCCCCCACACCCCTCCCCCCCTAGACTCCCCTCGCCCCTCCCCTCCTAGACTTCCCCCTCACCCCTCCCCTCCAAATGTCCCCCATCCCTTTCAAATCCCTCCCCTTGTCCCTTCCCTCCTAAACTCCCCCCTAACCCCTCCCCTCATAAACTCCCCCGTCGCCCCTCCCCTTCAAATCTCCCCACCCTAATTTCTTCTCCATTTCCCCCCTCTCACCCCTCCTCCTCAAAGCATCCTCCCCACTTCTTCCCCCTTCCAACTCTCACCTCCATCTCCCCCAACCTTCTGCCTCACTCTTCCACTTCCTCAAATAACACCTCATTGTGCCTCACCCAATCACCATCAAACCTTTTGTCCGCACCATCCTTCCCTTTCTCCGAGCTATTCTGAAATCTCTGACATACCTTCAACAGCTCTCCCTACCTCTTCCTCCTCTTCCACATCTTACCCTACCCCTGCTCCCCCCTGTTCTGTATCCGATGCTCCCCCTTCCTCTTCATTAACGGTATGGACCTCAAACATCTGGGGCCTTCGTTCAAACTTAACTGATCTCTCCATACAGGTTGCTTCTGACAAATCAGATGTGATCTGCTTTACAGAAACTTTCCTCCTTCATGATGTACCTGATTCCTTAGTATCTCTCCCGGGTTACTCCCTCCTCTGGTATGATAGACCTGAGCCTCGTCCTGGAGGTGGGGTTGCTATCTTTATCAAAAACTCTCTTTCTCACTCGCCCTGCATTGCCCTCTCGCCACCTCTTCCTCATATGTGGTGATTTCAATTGTCACAATGCCAGTTGGCTGGATGTGGATAGCTCTCTCACCAGTCATGGCATCTCAGCAAAGGATTTCTGTGACTCACTGAGACTGACACAATCTGTCAATTTCCCGACCCGGATCTCAGTCAACGGAGCATCTTCTCTTCTGGACTTGGTTATGACTAACTTCCCTGAAAATGTCTGCTGCTCTTCTTCTGCTCCAATCGGCTCATCTGATCATGTGCTTGTTAAAGTGGACATCTCTCTGACCATTCTCAGGGAGCCTCCTCAGCGTCGACGAGTCTGGCATTTCACTCAGGCCAACTGGCTCGGTCTTCAAGCAGCCATCAATCATCTGGACTGGTCTCCCATCTCGACCACCTCTGACATCAACTCATCCTGGGAATTCTTCCAAAGTAAATTGCTCTCTCTCATGCACAGATTTATCCCATCTCGTCTTCAGTTGTCATACCCTTCCTCCCGTCCATGGTACACGGAATTAGTGGGGCAGATATGTAACAAAAATTGCACGAGATTTTCACATCCGGCAGAAAGTTTGAAATTTTGCATACAGGGGTATTTTGACATGCTGAGTTCAAAAATTGGCGGATCCAAGAGGTCTGACCAATGGACAGGCCGCCATCTTGAATTCCAATATGGCTGCCAAGACGAAATGTTGATAATCCCTATCTTGGGTTCTAAATGACCTGTGGTGCTCAAATTTTGTACACAAGGGTATGTTGACATGCTGAGTTCAATAAGGCAATAATTTGAAATGTCTGACAAATGGTATGGCCGCCATTTTGAATTCCAATATGGCCGCCAAGACGAAATGTTGAAAATCCCGGGTTCTTTGCAAAAGCAATACCAATTCAATGGATCCCTAGTTGACAAATCATATAACAAGTCAAAGAGCTCATTTCAAAGTATATTTCGTACCAGTTGGCAGCCGTAACATGCTGCAAGCTTTTTTCCATCCGTTTTACTTCTCCTACTGCTCATCTCGGAAGCATTGTCCAGAGCAGAAACATAGTTCTGTGCATGGTAGATTAGCAGCAGCACATTTGCAATTTCCAGCACACCGTTTTTTACACTTGCACTTGATCAGCTCTCGGCACCCTTTTGACGCCTCTGGCATTACTGTCCAAAATGGATGCCAGACATCATCTGCATTTTTAGCCCATCCCCAATCTGCAGGTGAAGGCAGCTCTGGGTTAGCAATTTGGGACTGTCCCCAGATGTGACCGGCCTGAAAGACTGCCCTCTTCACATGTTGACGCAGTGCCTCTTTTGTCGGTGGAATATTTTCCGATTGCCGATTTCCCTGAGCAAACAGCTGCTTGCGTGCTTCGTTCACTTTCTTCAGAGGGGAAGTTCTACTGTACAGAACAACGAAGAACCTCTCTATGTTGTCCATGTCATCATCTGTTACTTCCGCTGGTGCATGTGAGAGATGATTGAAGACCTCCCCCAAGTTTGGCATGGAATTCCATATGCTCCACACAGTCTTTTTGCCAATCCCACATATGGCAGAAACAGTATCGCATCCGGAAACAGTATGCAGGAATAGAAGCCCCCATGAGCGTTCAGGGCCAATGTGAGTCACAATAGTGTGAGCAGCAATGTGCCTGAAATAGTTTCCATGTCCAAATGCCAACCACATTGCACAACCGTCCATAATGCTTGCCATTGCGATAGCCAACACAACCACATCCGTGTCTGTTGCATGAATGACGATACTTCTGTACCCCTGCTGATATGCATGCCAAGCATGTAGCATCATTCGTGAATCAGCCTCTTCATGCGTACATGGTTGAATTTGAGAAACATCAGAAGGGGGCTTTGATTTAACCTCTTCTTCTAAGGTTGTAAGAAGTGTTTTTCCCTCTGGAATAGGCATCGTTTGCAGGGAATCAGCAAGGAAACTGAATAATGTCTTTTTGTTGGAATCTACACGAAGGAAGCTGCTCCAGTTTCGTGGCACGGATGTCTGTTCAGTCACATGGAGTGGTATGCCAGTGCCACGACCAAGCCTGGTGCCTTCTTTGAGACTGTCCGTGCTGTAGGTGTCCCACACCACATCAACACGCATCACAGTCCCCTCATTTAACGTTCGGGCAATGTACGGAAGGACCTGTTTCTGTGCATCGTCACCAAATGTCCTGATCACACTGTTGCACTTCTTAGGCTCCAAATGATGGACTAAGGCAGCCTCATCGAAAATACGAACTTCTCCTTTGGGCGCATCACGAGGACGTTGTGCTAAAGCTTCCAAACAGGGCAAAAGATCAGCCTTGCCGGTTGGTGGCCGCATTGTATTGATACCTTCAGCCAATGCAGGTGGCCACCCATGACACTCATATTCATAAAATGTGTTAAGATCACCATCTCTAGTTTGGCAAGAAATGTACATTCGTGAGAAGAGCTCCACATTACTTTTCATACGTGTAATCTTCGCCTCAGACTTTCCAGGTGTTTTCTTGGGCTTCGATTTCAACAGTGGCAGATTGTTCTTTGAAATGCTATCATAGAAATTGTCAGAAGGATCCTTGATTCGCTGCCCCACAAATCCGTCAAATTGTGTTTTGCCAGTGTCCTCCATGGATCGCACTGCGGCTATCACTTCATCAGGCATGATGACCTTTGTGTCAAGCACATACAAGTCATTACTGTCTTCTGCAAACGGGTTTCCAAGTTTTTCAAAGGAACTGATTGCATTATTGAGATCTGATGCAAAGGATTTCTGGACACTAGGCAATTGTTCGTGGTGGCGGACATCAGTTTGCCTCTGTCTTTGAAACTGGTCCTCAAACTCATTCAGGATTCTGGCTATTTCTGCACCAGCTACCATCCACCGGCGAAGAGCCCCTTCATTCTCAGTAATTCCAATGACTCCACCATCACCTTTCACATAAGCGTTCTGCTGTTCGTGTATCTGATCGTGTGCCATAGCAGAGAACTTGTGTGATGACTTCTGAGTGACAAAGTTCCCCTTGACAAATTCACGATGGATATCCATGGAATCGTTTGAAAGTTCCTGAAGGTCTGTTACATGCACTGTCAACAATCTGGCGTAATGGTAATGGTCCATGGCAAACATCCACGGAATGATCGCCGTGAGAGTCTCCACATAGAGCGTGTAGTTGGCTTCCCGTTGTGATCTTATGAATGCCAAGAGAAGACACTCCAACTGCAGGACTTTATTCCAGTAGCAAAACTGGGGGTACTTTGTAGCCATCTTCTTGCTCCAAAGATCAAATGATTGTAAATCTTCAGTTTCACATGTTTTCCGGTAGTCATCGTATGCCTTTCGCTGCAGAGCGTACAACGCCGCTACTGTGACTTGGTGTGCCCATTGTGACCTCGATATTTGCGAACCTTTGTGAAGACTATCTGCTCTTCCCTCTGTTGTTACACCAGCACTGGTCATTACACTTGCCCAGCCACTCCCCTCCAGGAAGCTGCCGATCGCTTTCAACAAGGCCATCTCTACATGAAGTCCTCCCATCATCACAACAAACTTGTCTTCACCATATATACCTGGCCAAGTCCATTGAATCTTCTTTGCAATTGCATAGAGTGGTTGATCAACGGTCAGAACTGGAACTTGTCCGGGGTTTACTAGTTCTGTCGCCTGCTTGATTAAATTCATTCCATGCTTCACCATTGCCAATGTGTGAGCACTCTCGCGGAACAGAGGTAGCAGTCCTGTAATTGCAGGAGGCCGAGGAACTTCAACCTGCAGATTTGCCATGTATGCTGACCAGGAGATATTATCTTCACTCTCAAGACCTTCCTTCTCCTGCAGACTTTGTACAAACGAAAGCCACTGACTTTCTTTGTCCTGTATTCCGGAGGACACACTTGGAGTGGATGGACCTTTTGGTTTTCTTGGAATGGGATTATTAGTTGGAAATGTTTCAGGAGGCACATCACTGTAAGATGCAGGAAGGGCGGCTATGGTTTTGGAGCGCTGTTTGTTCTCATTCTCAGTGACATTCTCATGATTTCGAATGCTGCCACTTTTGTCATGTGAAACATGTTGTGTCAGTGATAACGCGGTTCCATGAAATGAACTTTGTGCTGATGCTGATGATGGGCTGTGATCTATGTTGTCTAGGTTGCCTGTTGTGAATATTCCACTTCGCAATTTTGTTGGACACACAACGCCGTCATGTTTGTATATTTCTATGACTCTGTTGGCCTCATCTGTGGATACCTCCAGTATGCGATCATAGGAAACACACAAACCATGTTGAAAAAGAACGTCAACGAGATCCCGTTTCCTTGTTTTGCTATGAATGAGAAGACCCAGGTAAAGTGGCAGTGATGTTTCACGTTTCAAATTGTGACGTACTGCTGTAGTTTCCAACCTTCCTCGTTTCATAGTGTTGAATGTTACAAGTTGAGTTAAGGATTGCACAGAGACGCCTCCCTTGTTGTTTGCGTTTTGTTTTTGTATGTTTGTACCAGCAAGAATCATTTCCATCAACGCTGCCAATGATGGTGGTGAGTTGTTATATGATTCGTTAACTAGGGATCCATTGAATTGGTATTGCTTTTGCAAAATATCTTTGTGCACAATCTGGGCAGCTCTCATGAGAATGACCGCGTCGTTGTCAGAGCTTTGTCTACAAACATGCAATAAAGCTTCACCAATGTCCTCTTTGAATGACAGTGCCACTTCATGGTTGCTCTTATGTGCCTCAAGTTGCGGAAGGTGTCTGAGAAGCTTGTCCTTAAGGTGAGTTGAATTAATCCTCTTTGGGATATCACCTCCCAGTTGTGCCAGACGTTCTGTATAAAGCTTTGTGAGATCGGCTAACTTGAAAGTGTAACTGTCATCTGTACACTTCATTTCTTCCAAATAGGCTATCAATTCGGCCAAAGCTACTGATTCTGGTGGCATATTTTCACTTGAACTGGCTTCCTCATTCTTTCTTACAAATGATCTGTATCGAGTGTGGAGAACAGTCATGCACTTCTTGTGATAAACAGCATCTGATGCCGTCATATCACCTACAGACAATCTAGCCAGGAGTTTTGTATCCCTCAATTCTGTTGCCATCAATCGAACATTGGAATCTACATTTTTTGTTGCCGCTCTGTGGACTATTTCTTCATTACTGATAATGCTATCACAAAAGAAACATGTGCTAGCAGTACTCTGTTCAACGGATGGAGATTTGAAACTTGTTCTGAGTCTTTTCTTAACAGGCGAGTAAGTTTCTTCACCAAGTTTAAGGTCTGAACTTTGCTTTCTTTCCCTTGATTCAGCCCTGGCCACACGAGAGCTGCTGCACTGCACATAACAGTTTTTGTGCCATTTGGCAGCATGCGCAGCTAGGGTTTCTGCAATACCGCAACCATCATCTAGTCAGGAAATGTTTATCCCGCAAGGCAAGGCACCTAAATCATTCAATGCCTTGAGATTTTGAGCAAGATTCTCATAGACGTCTAGACACGACTGATTGCTGCCCTTACGTGCATCTCTTAGTGGTTCATTTTCAGAACGTTTCTGGCAAAGAGCGCAAATGTTCCAGTCTGTTGGCATTGGAATTGTTGACGATGTTTTCTTTGATTTCGACATTGGATCTGAAAGAGAAAAAACATTTAAAAAAATAAATTATTGGAATGTCATGTGAATGTTCAGTTCCGGCAGAAAGTGTTAAATTTCACATACAGGGGTATTTTGGGGCGCTGAATTTCCCAAATTTCTACTGCCTTCGACAAAATTACAAACCCATCAGTAGATTTGAGATGCAACAATTTTCCAGTTATCATAATAATGCTCAAATGATTTAACATTATGACATTACCGTACACTGTGCTATTAAAGCAATGAAAACATCGATGTTTGTCTTGGCGGCCATATTGGAATTTAAAATGGCGGCCATACCGTTTGTCAGACATTTCAAATTATTGCATTATTGAACTCAGCATGTCAACATACCCTTGTGTACCAAATTTCAGTGCCACAGGTCATTTAGAACCCAAGATAGGGAATTTCAACATTTCGTCTTGGTGGCCATATTGGAATTCAAGATGGCGGCCGGTCCATTGGTTAGATCTCTTGGATCCGCCAATTTTTGAAATCAGCGCCCCAAAATACCCCTGTATGCGAAATTTCACACTTTCTGCCGGAAATGAACATCTTTTTCACATATCTGCCCCACTAAATCCTGTGGTGAGGCTGTTGCCCAGAAACAACTTGCATTCATCTCCTGGAAAGCAAATCCAACGGAAGGAAATCTCATTTCCTTTCACAAAGCCCGAAACAAGTGTGTGTCCACCCTCAGGAGAGCCAGGAAACAATATCTCTCCATTCTCAAGACCGAACTCTCTTATCTGTCTCCCTCTTCCAAATCCTGGTGGCATCTGGTCAAATCTGTTTCTGGTGTTTGTTCCCCCTCCATCCCCTGCCTTACCTAAAACGGCTACACAGCCGACTCTGCACGTGAAAAAGCTGATTGCCTCAACTCTGTGTTTGCCTCTAAATCTTGTGCCCCAAACCCATCCCTCTCTGTACCCACCATACCCAGTCGTACCCAGCTGCTCCTGGACTCCTTGTCCTTTCCTCCTCACAAGGTGGAAAAGTTTCTGTCAACCCTCGACTCTGATTCTGCAACTGGACCTGACGGCATCAGCCCACGGGTCCTAAAATCCTGTTCTTCCGCTCTTTCGCTCCCTCTCTCTGTTCTCTTCACCCTCTCTTTTGCTCAAGGTCATCTGCCATCTGCTTTGAAATCAGCCAACATCACCGCTTTACACAAAAAATGTGAAGAGATCCTAGCAACTACAGACCAATCAGCCTTCTCCCAATTATCAGCAAAGTCATGGAGTTCCATCATTGCTTCGGATATGAAATATTTCCTCTTCTCCAATGGCTTGATCTCTGAGCATCAATTTGGTTTCAGACCAGGTACCTCTACTCTGGACATGCTGCTTCTGCTGTCTCAACAATGGATGGAGGTCCTCAATGCCAAACAGGAAATTAGAGCTGTCTCCCTTGACATATCACGTGCCTTCGATACGGTCTGGCACCCCGCTCTGCTCACCAAACTCTCCTCCTTTGGTGTCCATGGAAATCTCCACGCATGGCTGGCGGACTTCCTCTCTAGTCGTAGTCAACGTGTGGCCCTGAATGGGTTTCTCTCATCTCCTCTTCCTGTTCAGGCTGGAGTTCCCCAAGGCAGTGTTCTGGGCCCGGTGCTTTTTCTGGTCTTCATCAATGATCTCTCCGACTCTCTTGAAAATCCTCTCTATCTCTTTGCTGATGACTCCACTCTCTGCCGCTCCATTCCTCATCCCTCAGATCGGCAGTCTGCAGCCTCCTCACTCTCTGAATACCTGGACAAAATCACAGACTGGTCAAACAAGTGGAACATGTCTTTCAATCCTGACAAATCTCACTCTCTTACGATGTCTCTCCGAAAAGACCGACTGGACAAACCTCCCATCCACTTTCTGAATAATCCTCTCCAAGAAGTTCTGTCACTCAAGCTTTTGGGTCTCACTATCTGCCATGATCTTTCCTGGGAAAACCACATTTCAAATCTGGCCTCCAAAGCCAGTCGCGGACTGGGCATCCTCCGTCGTGTGAAGTCCTTCCTTGGCACACCTGAGCCGCTCACCACCTACAAGGCTTTCATCCGCAGCTCAATGGAATACTGCTCTCCCCTCTGGGCTGGTGCTCCTGCCTCACACCTCGCTCGTCTTCACGCTGTTGAAACAAAAGCGTTCAGAATCATTGGAATCTTCCGTGATGAAGCTACCTCCGAGGGCCTTTCACTTACTCACCACAGGCAGGTTGGTGGTCTTTCTGTCTTCTACCGACTCCTCTCCGGCCTTGCTCCTCCAGCTCTCTCTGGGTTCTGTCCCCCAAATAATCCTACAGGTCGCACAAGATCTGCCTGCAACCCTCTTATGGTTAAACTGCCAAAATCAAAACTCTCTGCTCACCTTCACTCCTTCATTCCTCTTTTCTCCCGCCTCTGGAACAAACTCCCTCACTCTCTTCAATCCCACTCCTCCCTCCAGGTCTTTAAAACAGCTGTTCACCACCATCTCTTATCTTCCCCCATCCAAAACCGTGATCTTTTCTACCCCCGCTAATTTCACCCCAAATCCACTTTTTTGAAATACCAACTTCTTTCCTGGAAGTCTTTGGTGTCCTTGTGTTTATACTTCAACCTTCCCACGCCACCTCCCCCCAAGCCCTCTCCCTCCAACACATTCCCGATGTACCTGCTCTCAAATGTTGTGTTTATGTGCTTCCCCTTCTCTCCCCATCTTGTCTACCGCTCCCCTTTTTATATACTATGTTTGTTTGTCTGTTTGATTTGTTTGTGTGATAAATGTTAGCTCTTTCACGAGCCTCGATTATGTATACAAAAAAAAAAAAAAAAAAAAAGTCATGGAATTTATCATTGCAGTTGGCAGCAAATCCTTGATTTCTCCAATGGACTGATCTCAGATCATCAGTTAAGTTTCAGAGCCGGTCATTATACCTTAGACAAGCTGCTTCTACTCTCCCAACAATGGATGAAAGCCCTCAATCTCAGACATGAAATGAGGCTCGTCTCTCTGGACATATCTCTAGCATTTGATCCAGTCTGACACCATGTCTTGATCTCCAAACTCTCTGCTTGTGGCATCTGAGGCTACCACCTCTCATGGTTCACTGACTTCCTCAACCTTTGTATTCGAGGTGTCACTCTTAACGGGGTAATCTCATGTCCTCTCCCCGTCAAGACAGGAGTGCCTCAAGGCAGTGTTTTTGACCCAGTCTTGTTCCTCATCTAAATCAATGGTCTTTCTTTACCTTTGAGCTATTTGTTCACAGTCTTACCTTAGAGCTGTTTGGTCAGGGTTTTGAGCCTTGCCCAGATTACTGCAGTCAGATTTGTGGTTTACAAACAGGACCTTGAACCACAAAGTGTGCCAACCTACAGGGGACATTAAACTTAGCACCTTTCCACTAGCATTATGTGGTGGACACTAAATATCCCACAGTAACTTTCAACCTAGACTGGCCAATATCCAGAAATTGCTGCTATAACCTAACCTACAGGACACACTGTAGGCACTGCACAGGCATGCTCCATCGCAATGATTCAAACCAGCAGCCAAGTTCTGCACATGAGAGAAGACAAAGAGACAGAACTTTTGTTTATTTGCTGATCAGCCCAAGTGAGATTTAATCCTCTTATTCACAAAAAAACCTTTCTGGGGAATAGGTTATCCTGCAATGGTTGGTGACAAATTAGAAAACATTGTGCAAAGGTGACCAGTGTGCTTCAGAAGTAAAAACAACAATTTTGTCAACAGTTATGATTCTGCCTTTTGCTCGTGAGTTCATTCTTTGGTTGTGTTTGATGGATACAGGTAAGCTATGCATCATCTTGCAAATGCTTAAGTGATAAATCACAGTTCCCATCCTTTTTACGCACTCTCCCAAGTGCTAAAAATGAAGCCATAGCACTGGCATTTCTCGTGCAACATTTCACTTGGCTCTATGTTGGTGTAATAGCAGTTGATGATGATTATGGACGTCCTGCTGTTGCTCAGTTTGTGGAGGGAGCAGAACAAAATGGCGTTTGCATTGCATTCCATGAAGTTCTTCCTCAGATTAAAGATCCAGAAGCAATTTTTCTCCTTGGTAAGATTTGCATTAACTCCACAACCAATATTAAGTTGATTATATGCGATATTGTAAATGTACGAGTTTGTTGTGCGTTTTATAACTGGACTCCATTCTCAACAAGTGCATAGCACCAAACTATCCATTGATATCTGTCTGCTTGCAGGGAAAACTAGTTTACGGTAGTCTTTGGGAATCTAGTCACTGGACAGTGGAGAAGGCCAAAATCCTTAAAATACATATAACCTGTCCTGGTCAGGCAGCTGAGGACCGGATTTGAGATAGATATGGACGTTCCGGTCAAAAGTGCCAATTTTTTCCCACATGTTACCCGTTACCTTAGCTTTCCATTTTTGATAGGAACCGCTTCCTCCGAATATATTATGGCGGCCATCTTGGATTTTCAAGATGACCACCATGTAAAAACCTATATCTACCAATATCTCAGCTTCTAAGCCACCTAGGATCACAATCTTGGTGTCTAAACATACATTTCCTGGGTCAAGGAATACATTTATACCGTTTAGAAAAGCAACAGACAATAATATTTGTATTCACACCAAAAAGAAACTGAACATAAAACTTGAAAAAAAAAATAAAACGGAATACTGTTAATGTACCATAGTCACTGAAAATACTGCAAGGACTGAAACTATATCAACTGTAAATGTGACGATATATTGTCATCACACACCACTGCACATGCATTTTATTCCCAGCCTACTTCTCACAGTGACAACTGCAGAGTTCATTGCACTTCCAACGTGCCTTTCTGCATGCGCACCTCCTCGCGCCACATCCACTTTGAATCTTGCAGCTACATTTGACAAGTTCACTGCCGGCCTTGGAGACCACAGGTAACATGTTCCACACAAGAACCCATGAATTGTTGTCCTCATCAAGAGTCCAGCCCCAACCTTCTGGAGTAGGTGCGTATTTTGTTCATTCTGCTCACTGGTGCACCATATTCCTGCCTGCGATGCAGCTCGCTTTGTGTGCTGCATTTGTGCATCCTGTGTTGGGGGAAGTCTCTCCATTGTCTTCCCCTTCTGGCAAAACAGCTCCTTTCTAGCTTCATCCACATGTTGCAGGTTACGGGTCTTATCATACAGGATAACAGTGAAGCGTTCCAGCAACTGGAAATGTTGACCACCAACCTCTACGTCTGTGTAAGGATGAAGTGCCATGCAGGTAAAGGCACATGTCACATCGTGATAGCAGTTCCAAGCCTCCCATGCTGACTTCTTGTCTCTTCCAAAGAATGCAGATGTAGTATCGCATCCCGTGAAACTGTGAAGGATAGGGAGAGCCAGGGATCTCTCCCTACCCAGGTCTTCGTAGATATCATTGATGTTAAAGGAGTCCGGACTAGCAGAATACGGATAAAAGGATGGCAAGGCACAAACTCGTCCGAGAAGATGTTTATTCGTAAAACCAACTCGGGAACACTAAAAAGCCCGTTTATCGGGCTGCCTTATAAAGCAAAACCAAAAACCGAACCGAAACCGAAAGCCACGCCTCTCAAGCGAGGCGTGCTTTGGTGGTCACGTGATCCACAGGTGTAGCTCATTATACCCACACGCGCGGCGCGCTTTGGCGGTCACGTGACCAGCCACTCTGGCGCCGGGGATCCCCGCCGGTGACGTCACCGGCTGGAGCAAGGAGATTCTGATGCCGGTCTTGCTTGGGGGACCCATGGGTCGCTACAATGTGATATGTAAAGTTCTTGCCCGTACCAAAGGCAACCCAAATGCTCACATCTTGGCACAGGGTGATCAGGTGATGGAACTTGCCAATGAGAATCACCAGTACATCCGTGTCAACAGTGCACACCCGACAGTTGGTACAGCTATTCTGAAGAGCATCCTCTAAGTGGATCAGCAGCCTGGTGTCCGCACCTCATGCTCACATGGTGCCATGGATCGATCGGTTCCTCGAAGAATAGCTGTGACACCAGATGTGATGATGATTTCCTTCTCTTCGGGGCAATGCGCAGTGACAATCTTTTTGGAAAGGAATGCAAACAGTTCCTGTTTGTTGGCTGGGTCACGTAATAAGTCGGGCCAGTTTCCTGGGAGCTTGTTCTTGCCCGCAACCTTTCTCTGAACACCCTTTCCACGCTTTTCTCTGGTGGATTATTTGATGCTGCTCCGGATTTATATGTCCCATACTATATGAACTCTTTTGGAGTTTTCTTGTTTTTTTTAATGATGTACAGAACAAAGATCCGATCAGCATACTCATCAATTGTCACAATGTTGGTCGTGGGGGGCAAGTGCACCACAGCAGCTCCATCAAGAAGCTTCATGTCAATGGAATCAGGAGGAACATTGTGGGTGTCTGGCCAGAATGTTCATCAGATTTCTTTCCTCAGCGCAATTTTCCATCATCAGATAGTGAAGGGGGGAAAGGATGGTTCTCATGGCTGAAGAATGTACTCTTGTCACTAACTCTGTGCTGCATCACGATGTACAGGTGAGAGAACAGGACAACATCATCCTTGAGTAGGGAGATCTTTCCCACTTGTTTGGTCTTGGCTTTTGGCCATGGACAACTGAAGAGAGGAAGGGCATTCTTCTTAATCGGATCATGAATGGAGGATGTGCGATCAATAATAACTTATTTGCGATATTTGGCATACTGATCCTTTCCTAGACTATGTACTTTTCTCACCATGTTCACCACAGATTCATCCAAAACATTCCGTGTGTCTAGTGACAGTAACTCATCACTGTCATCAAGCAAAGGGTTTCACAGCTCATTTATGACCTGAACCAGACTCACAGCCTGCTCCTTGAAACTTCTCTGTGTGGAAAATCCCTCTTCCTGATGATAATCACAATCTGAGTCTATCTTTTGGGTAGTCCTCTTCAAACTCCTTCAGAAACCTTGCTTGTTCAGGCCCTGAGACCATCCATTTCCTGAAGGCGGAAGGATTTTCAGTCAGACCGACTACACCCCAGAACCCTTGACCACTTCATTACTTGCAAAATCGAAGATTTTTCAAGTATATTGGTCGGTTCCGTTTGTGGTTCTGTCTGTTTGTTATTTGCAAAATCGAAGATTTTTCAAGTATATTGGTCGGTTGCTTTTGTGGTTCTGTCTGTTTGTCTGTTTGTCTTTGTTTGTCTGTTTGTCACCGGCCTACAGATCACAATTCCAAACCGATCGTCACAAAACTTCACCAAGTTGTATAAGTCGTCCCAATTGAGAAGCTTATTGATTTTGAGGTCAAAGGTCATCTGGAGGTCAAATTTCTAAAATCGTCATTTTAAATCCGATTGACTTGAAAATTGATTAGCATTTGTATAAAGTCACTAAATTGGGAAATTAACTATTTTTGAGGTCAAAAGGTCAACGGTCAAATTTTAAAAATCATCAATTTTCATCTAAAAAGCCGTCAATTCTCAACCGATTGACTTGAAAATTGAACAGCATTTGCATATCGAGTCACGAAATTCGGAAACATACTATTTTTGAGGTCAAAAGGTCAAAGGTCAACTCAAGGTCACGTTTTTAAAATCAATTTTCATCTATAAAGCCGTCAATTCTCAACCGATTGACTTGAAAATTGAACAGCATTTGTATATCAAGTCACTAAATTGGGAAACATACTTTTTGAGGTCAAAAGGTCAAAGGTCAACTCAAGGTCAAATTTTAAAAACCATCAATTTTCATCCAAAAAGCCGTCAATTCTCAACCGATTGACCTGAAAATTGAACATTTGCACAATGAGTCACTAAATAGGGAAACCAACTATTTTTGAGGTCAAAAGGTCAAAGGTCAACTCGTGGTCAACCTTCCAAAATCATCATTTTTCATCTGAAAAATCGTCACTTTTCTTCCTATTGACCCGAGCTTTGACCAAGATTGTCAATTTTAATCTGGATGAAATGGACAATTTGCTGTATCAATGGGAAAAAAATTATTGGGGGGGGGGGGGGGGGGGCGGATTTCGCAAGTATCGCGCTCTGCATGACGTCTTCTTGTCTGTCTGTTTGTTTGTTTGTCTGTCTGTCACCGGCCTACAGGTCACAATTCTAAACCGGTCACGAAACTTCACCAAGTTGTATAAGTCGTCCCAATTGAGAAGCCTATTGATTGAGGTCAAAGGTCATCTGGAGGTCAAATTTCTAAAATCGCCATTTTAAATCCGATTGACTTGAAAATTGAATAGCATTTGTATATCAATTCACTAAATTAGGAAATGAACTATTTTTGAGGTCAAAAGGTCAAAGGTCAACTTAAGGTCAAATTTTAAAATCATCAATTTTCATCTAAAAAGCCGTTAATTCTCAACCGATTGACTTGAAAATTGAACAGCATTTGCATATCGAGTCACTAAATTGGGAAACATACTATTTTTTAGGTCAAAATGTCAAAGGTCAACTTAAGGTCAAACTTCCAAAATCATCACTTTTTATCTGAAAAAACCGTCAATTTTCATCCGATTGACTTGGAAATTGAACAGCATTTGCACATTGAGTCACTAAATAGGGAAACCAACTATTTTTGAGGTCAAAAGGTCAAAGGTAAACTCAAGGTCAACCTTCCAAAATCATCATTTTCATCAGAAAAATCGTCAATTTTCTTCCTAATGACCCGAGCTTTGATCAAGATTGACAATTCAAATCTTGATGAAATGGACAATTTGCTGTATCAATGGAATTTTTTTCTTGGGGGGGGGGGGGCATATTTTGCAAGTATCGTGCTGCGCATGACGTCTTCTTGTTATTTTGTTCATGGGCTTGGTCGATTGGGAAGGTCGATAATCTGTTGGTGGTTTTATGAATGACCCAGTGACTGCTCTTCAAACTCTTTGAGAATGGGTGCTGGCAGACTCTCCAAGTCTCGGATGTGTATTTGAATCAACCGTGCATAATTGTGGTGGTGTAGAGCGCAGAACCATGGAACCAAGGCCTTGAGGCTTTCAACATACAGAGGAAAATTCTCCTCTCGATGTGATCTGATGAAGAGGAGTCCCAGGAGTTCAATGTTGAGAACTGTATCCCAGTACTGGAATGTTGGACTCTTCTGTACCATTTCCTGCCTCCATGCCTCCTTGGCTTCATCACTGTGTGTTCCCTCAGTGTGCAAAAAAGCATCCTCCTGGAGTTTTGCCAGTGCCAAACAGTCACCTGGTGAGTGTGCCTTGTTCTGTTCAGATGTGAGGCCTTCAGAAACGAGTCGGCAGTACCTTTTGATGCAATGGCAGCTTGTGTCAGCGCATTGGTCCATCCGGATCCCTCCAAGTAGTCACCATACGTTTTCCACATCACCATCTCTTTGTGCAGGCCACCATACATTGCCATGAACTTATCCTCTCCGTGTGTGTCATGCCAGTTCCACTGAGTGAACTTGACAAGAGCATAGAGTGGTGCATCAAAGGCTATAACTGGTATATGTCCAGGATTGAGAAATTCTGTCGCCCAATGCAGCACATTAATGCCATGCTTGATCATAGCTGCAGTAGCTGCCTTCTCATAGAAAAGGGGCAATAGCTGTGTAAGGGTGGTGTGCTGATCTGCTGATTCATTTTGCATGGAGGCATGGAATGCTGACCAGGTAATATTGTCACCTTTTTCAACTTCATCTTTCTCCATCTGTTGTCTAGCATGTTCCAGCCAGCCCTTCTCCTTCAATTGTGCACCTACCCGTTGTCCGTCTTTTGGTGTTGATGCATTTGACAGTTGTGGGACTGACACTTTTGCTGTCTTCAAAGCCACAGCTGGCACTGTGATGAAGCTGTCTGGCAACTTGTGATTCTTCTTGGTATCAGCCAAAGGCAGTCTGATGTCATTCTGCTTCTCTCCCACATTAGGCGAAGTGGGAAACTGAAACAGACTGAAGCCTGTGCCATTAAATGACCCCTTAGCAGCTGCAATTGAAGGATTGTGATCGAACTTGTCAAGTGTACCAACAGTAAACAGTCCACGTCGCAGCTGAGCAGGAACCACAGCTCCTTTGTCCTCAAGGTTCTCACAGACAGCAGTTGTAAGCTGGCTCTCAAGCTGAAGAACTCTGTCATAGCTTTCACTGAGACCCAAGTCATATAGCTGTGTGATGATCTTTTTAGACCAAGTCTCTGTGTGAATCTTCATTCCGATGTACAGCGGCAATGGTGGTTCCCTATCCAGGGAATGCCGACACTTGGCAGAAGTCGACACATATTTCTTGAAGTTGGAGAGAATGGCCTGAGAGACTGTGAGGTTTGCCTGCGAGTCTGTGGAATATTGGTCTTTCAAGTCAGCACCATTCAACAGCAGAGACACAAGGGTCTTGAGGGTATATGGCAATGATCCTTGTTGACAACCAGAAGGAAATTTGCCATCAAGGTGGAAACCTTTGTAGCTGACAATATCTTTGCACACTATCTTGGCATCCTTAGCCAGCAGTCGTGCATCACCTTCATAATCGCATGCCATGGCTTGCTTTAGCATTTGCTGCACACCATGTTCAAATACCAGAAGCTTATTTTTGCCATCACTTTGCTCTTGTGCTTGTGGGAAGTATGCTAGAACTTTATCCGTGAATCAGGTTCTGTTAGTCTCCTTTATCAACAATCTTACGTGGTTTTCATACAGCTGATGCAAGACCGAAAAAGTGGAAGGTCCATCTTCCACACAGTTTTCCACATGAGTAAAGAGCTCCACAAGTGTTCTTGCCTTTATCTTCTTTTCCTCAGAAGAGCCTCCCGATTTCTGCTCATTTTGCCCAAATTACTACCCCAATTACCACTGCAAGTGCAGTCAACAACCATTTAACAGTCATGCCCCTTCAATCCTTTGAACCAATCTGCGATCCATCCCAAATCACTCCCAATCCCAAATCCAAATTTAGAGGCCTTGAATCTAAATTGAATTTAGAGGCCTTGAATCTTGAATCCAAATCTAAACCTAAATTTCATGCATGACCAGCACTGAATCCTGTTCTGCATTGTTGCCACCTCTCTTGCTACCTTCCAATATGTGTTCTCCTCGTTTCTCACTCAAGCCTCTTGCCGGGGGTGTGGTTTGAGTATATTTCAAAGTTTGCTTTTAATGGGTCATCCCTTTGACCCTGTTTCACCAATTATCCCTTGCTTACACAATGCTTTGATGACTGCTTCAATGCCCTTGTCAGCCTCTGGTCGTAATTTATACTGTCTTACATTTGATAGGAACACGCCTTCCTTTAATATCCAATGGTGTATCCCTTAAATCCGGCCGAACCGTCGATACCTACAGCATAATATTACATTCTGACAAAATCCAAATCTATATGTATCAGAAATCCATGAGCAGAGAGTGCTCTGCTAAGTTCATGTAAGATCCCTTACAAATTTGGCCAACTTTACTCCCAAAGGCATACCACCACCCTCTACCTGGTAAACCTTCTACCCATAGATAGCATTGTAGCCTTATATGGTCATTTTGATAAAATGTGTCCATCAATTTTCCAGAATTTGCCAATGTCTGCATTCAATTTTATTTTCTTCCTTTTATTCTCTTCCTTTTATGGAAGTATTTTATGGAAATTCACTTTTTAAATCAATGTAAGTTCTCCATCGATCATGTCTAACCCCAATGTTCAAAATCTCATTTGAACATTTTGAGATTTCAATCACAGGCCAAGCGTTTTGATCACAGCTCGACACTAATAATCCAACATGCCAAATAGTTTGTCATCAAGGGTAAATTCTGCAAACCTTGTGCACAACACAGCACACCCCAATTTTACACATGAGCTCCCACCACCAAAACTACCAAAAAAATAAAAATTACATCTGGACCCCAAAATTACAATTTCACAAAGCAAAATATCTTGTATATTTCAAAATGTCTAGCCCGATTAAGCAGGCACCAGTCGGTGATCGCCACCACACACATCACTCCAATCCACCTGGCCTCTTCCCGGGTCCTGCTTTTAGCATATCATGCACCTGTTCCCTGCACCTGTTTCAGCCTCTGGCTGTCCCACATTGTCTCACATTGTGTAGGGATCCATGGCGTTTCTCATCAATCGGAAAATGAGTTGTTCCAAAAATTGTAATTAAGTCCAATCCTGGGTCTCTCCACTTCCATCTTCCAGAGTTGCCCAATATCTACTATGAATCCCAATATATTTTTCCCAATCTATTTTTATCATGAAATATCAATATCCCAATGTCTACTATGACCTAGATTGGCACTTGGTGAAATTTTGGCCACATCACTCAATGGTGAAGAATCAATTAAATAATTCTCACATCCAACTCAAATCGTCTGTCCCTGTGACACACTTGCCACATTCCCAGCAAAAAGCCCGTCCAAAAAACCCTATCCCAAAAAACCCTATCCTGTGTCCAATCACCTCCCTTTTTAAAATTTATTTATTTCATTGCAAATAAAACAAATAAAAATATCAAAAACAAAAATAGTTCTAATATGTATTACTGTCGTCAAGACTCAGTGTGGGTGGAGGTGATGCATGTATCAGGTGGTTTTATCTCCATATCTCACTGCAGTGTGCGGTTGACAGCACCTGTTTGGTGACCACCCGGTAGACCAGCCCACCTTGGTTGTAGGCGGTGCCTCCTCCCGAAACTCCTGATCAGAACCAAGTTATCTGCAAATGGACACCCTTGACAGCCCTCATTAGTTTTGCACATAAAGACAACACGTTATCATTCAGGTGGTGAATATTTACCCAGGAGCCACGATGCCTCCAAACCTCCAAAAAAAGGAACCAGACTAAGTGCCTTCCCCCATTGAATGGCGATGCCACAATTACAGCCCTAATGACGTCATTGCCAACAACCAGGCCACAACATAAAACAGAGATCTGCAATATCCTGGCCGATTAACATTTCCACACTCGCCACCCGGTGTTCTCCACAATGACATTGCACACCACAACACCATAACACAACTGTCCGGCGCAATCAGCACCACCACCCCCCTTTAAGGTCAAATTCCATCCACTACTCACACCAACGGATATTCTTCCAGACTCATCCTTACCCCTCCTTATTTCACAAATTCATAAACATTGTCATTCTGACAATGACACAAGGTGCCACTCACATTTCCATCTGCGTTCTGCTCAAGTCCGGCCCCAAACCTCTGAGTTTCCATTCACAGACAGACAGACAATCGAGAAAAGCCACAAGCCCCGAACCCAACCAGGCTCCAACTCCCATCCAAAGGACACTACTTCATCAGACTGGCACAATCTCTTTGCCAGCTCACTTACAAACCAAACTGCAAACAAATAGTTTGCCAACAAAATCATTTGTCACTAGAGGTCAAATTCTGGCACCCTATTGCAGAATTCAAACAGTACAACACTTAACACTGAAACCAATATTTAATTTACTGCAAGCTTTAAATTTAATTTTAATCTAATTTAATTTTAATTTAATGCAACAATTCAATGCAACATCTCCAGATGCAAATACAAACATGACAATATATGAGAATTCCCTCCAACCAATCATTTCCACCTTTTCCACTCACCTTTGTCCAGGCACTCCACCACACTCACCTGTGTCTTGGTTAATTTGCATCTCCACCTCAAGTGAGCATTTATCACCTGGTTAAAACACACTTGTCTCGCACGCCTGTATCTCATGTTCCCTCCAAATTTCACCAATCACGAGCGCTGTTAAATCACTGAGCAAGACGGTGACCTCAACCTGCTCCGTTGCCTTTATCATCGAACAATTATCATTAGATTTGCGATGACATCACAATATGACGTCATAACCACATGACCTCTTGGTCGCTTTAACATCCAATTGAAAAAAAAGAGAAGAAAAAACAAAGAAGGACAAACATAATTCCATACAAACTTAATGTTAAGTGAATTATTACAAACAGCAGTTCCAATACATCTTTGTTTAATCATTATTTTTATACATGACAGACAGACAGACACGTCATTACACATGACATCACATCTATCTGGACAGAGGGTGGTATCATTATTATTTAATCATTATACTTTATTAATCTGGATACCCTTCTTTGAGGAAGAAGAAGCTCCACATCTCCGAGCCATGTGATCCCTAAACATCTCCCAGACACCATAATTGTGTCAGACCCTTGAACTTGTCAGTCAGACCACAGACCATAGGATAAATATTCTATTTAAAAGCTTACAAAAACCTCCTACCTACTCCACAACACCGCTGTCACCCCCCAAAAGAATACTCTACAGCCCGCCTGGCACAGCCAGCCCAAACAGACTGCAACTCTAAGAGTCCGGCAGCTAAGCTAAATATAGCATAACAATTGTGCATTTTGTGAGGAAAGCACCAAATTTGGCACACTAGTAGACTATCATATTATGAAAAGATCTGGATATTGGGCCATCTCAGATTCAGCCCCTGATGGCTATGGCAGCCATTTCTCAAAATGGCCGCCAGCGGTTACTGTTATGATACATATCTGCTTTACTGGAGAGGAATGCAGGTTGACAGTGAAGGTTTATTTACGAATAAAGGTCCAATAATGGTCAAAGAAAGTGACAATTTGATTTAGTTGAGAAAAAAAAGTTAAAGTGAACTAATTAGTCTAATTAAGAAACAGATTCTGAATGAAAACCAATGATAAACATACATAGCACTATTGGCTTGGCCAAATGCACATAGCACTATTGGCTAGGCCAAAGGCTGCCATCCAACCAGCTGGAGTTAGCTTCATCGCGGGAGATTCCAATGATTCTGAAGGCTTTGGTTTCAACAGTGTGAAGACGAGCTAGGTGTGGGGCAGGAGCACCAGCCCAGAGGGGAGAGCAGTATTCCATTGAGCTGCAGATGAAAGCCTTGTATGTGGTGAGGAGCTCAGGTGTGCCAAAGAAGGACTTCGCACGACGGACGATGCCCAGTCGGCGACTGGCTTTGGAGGCAAGATTTGAAATGTAGTTTTCCCAGGAAAGATCATGACAGATAGTGAGACCCAAAAGCTTGAGTGACAGAACTTCTTGGAGAGGATTATTCAGAAAGTGGATGGGAGGGTTGTCCAGTCGGTCTTTTCGGAGAGACATCGTAAGAGTGTGAGATTTGTCAGGATTGAAAGACATGTTCCACTTGTTTGCCCAGTCTGCGATTTTGTCCAGGTCTGCAGAGAGTGAGGAGGCTGCAGACTGCCGATCTGAGGGATGAAGAATGGAGCGACAGAGAGTAGAGTCATCGGCAAAGAGATAGGGAGGATTTTCAAGAGTCAGAGAGATCATTGATGAAGACCAGAAAAAGCACAGGGCCCAGAACACTGCCTTGGGGAACTCCAGCCTGAACAGGAAGAGATGAGAGAAACCCATTCAGGGCCACACGTTGACTACGGACGAGAGAGGAAATCCGCCAGCCATGCGTGGAGATTTCCATGGATACCAAAAGAGGAGAGTTTGTGAGCAGAGCGGGGTGCCAGACCGTATCGAAGGCACGTGATATGTCAAGGGAGACAGCTCTAATTTCCTGTTTGGCATTGAGGACCTCCATCCATTGTTGAGAAAGCAGAAGCAGCATGTCCAGAGTAGAGTTACCAGGTCTGAAACCAAATTGATGATCAGAGATCAAGCCATTGGAGAAGAGGAAAGATTTCATATCTGAAGCAATGATGGATTCCATGACTTTGCTGATAATTGGGAGAAGGCTGATTGGTCTGTAGTTTCTGGGATCTGTTTTTGCACCTTTTTTGTGCAAAGCGGTGATGTTGGCAGATTTCCAAGCAGATGGCAGATGACCTTGAGCAAAAGAGAGGGTGAAGAGAACAGAGAGAGGAAGTGAAAGAGCGGAAGAGCAGGATTTTAGGACCCGTGGGCTGATGCCGTCAGGTCCAGTTGCAGAATCAGAGTCGAGGGTTGACAGAAACTTTTCCACCTTGTCAGGAGGAAAGGACACAGAGTCTAGGTGCAACTGGGTACAGTGGGTACAGAGAGGGATGGGTTTGGGACACAAGATTTAGAGGCAAACACAGAGTTGAGGCATTCAGCTTGTTCACGTGCGGATTAAGCCGTGTGGCCATTTGAGGTGAGGGAGGGTATGGAGGGGGAACAAACACCAGAAACAGATTTGAACAGACGCCACCAGGATTTGGAAGAGGGAGACAGATAAGAGTGTTCGGTCCTGAGAATGGAGAGATATTGTTTCCTGGCTCTCCTGAGGGTGGACACACACTTGTTTCGGGCTTTGTGAAAGAAAATGAGATTTCCTTCCGTTGGATTTGCTTTCCAGGAGACGAAAGCAAGTTGTTTCTGGGCAATAGCCTCACCACAAGATTCCATGTACCATGGACGGGAGGAAGGGTATGACAACTGAAGACGAGATGGGATAAATCTGTGCATGAGAGCAATTTACTTTGGAAGAATTCCCAGGATGAGTTGATGTCAGAGGGGTTAGAGATGGGAGACCAGTCCAGATGATTGATGGCTGCTTGAAGACCATGCCAGTTGGCCTGAGTGAAATGCCAGACTCGTCGACGCTGAGGAGGCTTTCTGAGAATGGTCAGAGAGATATCCACTTTAACAAGCACATGATCAGATGAGCCGATTGGAGCAGAAGAAGAGCAGCAGACATTTTCAGGGAAGTTAGTCAGAACCAAGTCCAGAAGAGAAGATGCTCCGTTGACTGAGATCCGGGTCGGGAAATTGACAGATTGTGTCAGTCCCAGTGAGTCACAGAAGTCCTTTGCTGAAGAGCCATGGCTGGTGAGAGAGGTACCCACACGCAGCCAACTGGCATGGTGACAATTGAAATCACCACATATGAGGAAGAGAGAGTTGGGATGGGTAAATAGAAGTTGGTCCATATTATCAGACAGCGAGATGTAGATGGCGTCATCACTGTTTGGTGGACGGTACAACACACATATGAACAAAAGGTGGGAGCGAAGGGGAAGCCGTAGCCAAAGGTATTCCTGGGGGTGAGGTGGAGAGAGGGCAGTGCAGGGCGAGTGAGGAAGAGAGTTTTTTAAAATAAAGATAGCAACCCCACCTCCAGGACAGGCTCAGGTCTATCATACCGGAGGAGGGAGTAACCTGGGAGAGATACCAAGGAATCAGCGACATCATGAAGGAGGAAAGTTTCTGTTAAGCAGATCACGTCTGGTTTGTCAGAAGCAACCTGTATGGAGAGATCAGTCAGGTTTGAGCGAAGGCCCCGGATGTTTGAGGTCCATACTGTTAAAGAAGAGGAAGGGGGAGCATCGGATACAGAACAGGGGGGGGGGGGGGAGCGGTAGGGTAAGTTGTGGACGAGGAGGAAGAGGTAGGGAGAGCTGTTGAAGGTGTGTCAGATATTTCAGAATAGCTTGGAGAAAGGGAAGTATGGGGCGGACAAAAGGTTTGATGGTGATTGGGTGAGGCGCAGTGAGGTGTTATTTGAGGCGGGGGAAGAGTGAAGCAGAAGGTTGGGGGAGATGAAGGTGAAAGTTGGGAGGGGGAAGAAGCGGGGAGGACGCTTTGAGGAGAAGGGATGAGAGGGGAGTCGAGGAGGGGAGGAGCGAGGGAGAGTCTCGGAGGGGAGGGATGTAGGGGGAGTTTAGGAGGGAAGGGGCAAGGGGGGTAGATTTGAAAGGGATGGGTGATGGGGAAGATTTGGAGGGAAGGGCAAGGGGGAAGATTTGAAAGAGATGGGTGATGGGGATGATTTGGAGGGGAGGGGCAAGGGGGTACATTTGGAGGGAAGGGGTGATGGGGAAGATTTGGAGGGGAGGGGTGAGATTGGATTTTGAAAAGTGTACGATTAATGGGAAACGAACATTTATTGCAAAATGAGTTTCTTGAGACCGAGTCAAAAATACGTTTGAGGACGCTGAAGGATGGGTGGAGTGCTGGAGTGTTTAGGGAATGTATGAAAGAGGCACTGTAAGAGATGGAATTTTTTTTTGGAATGAATAGATTTGGTGAGAAGTCAAAATCATCCTTTTATAGAAGAAGAAGAAAAAGGTGTTATAGTATACAACAGAATACAGTTCTTCAGGGGACAGTTTAAACATTTTTAACAACGAGATCACGTGATCACGAACAACGTGGTTAAAGAACGAATGAACAAATAAGAACGAACAAACGGATAAGAACAGAGAAGGAAATATTTTTTTGGTTTTTTTTTTTTGAGTTGAGATTTTAAACAAGGAAGTATGGGGTGAAAAGACCGGGAAAAACAGAGACCGAAAGTAATTGCAGCGCAATCGATTGATTCTGAAGAATGGGCGGGTGCGTTATCGTGATGGAGCTGCCAATATGCTGCGCGAATGCAAACGCATGCATGAACGCATGTCACGCATGTCACGCATGCATGACACGCAAAATGCATGCGCGCAAGTGCAAATGCAAAATGCACGCAAGATGCATGCATGACATGCATGACACGCATGCACGCAAAACGCATGTCATGCAAACGCATGAAACGAAGATGGAGCTGCGTGATGGAGCAAACGGCTGCCAGCCGTTTGCGTCGCCGTTTGCGCCCATTCTTCACATTTGATACAGAGTTTCTTGGCCAAACACAACACACCTGTGCTTCGTCAGGCACCCTACTCTCCCGACATGGCTCCGTGTGACTTCTGGCTTTTCTCCAAGCTGAAAATGCCCCTGAAAGGGACCAGATTTCAGTCCAGAGAAGACATCATGCGGAATGTGACGGACCACCTGCGCGCCATCCGAAAAGAGGTGTTCCAGCGCTGCTTCGGACAGTGGCAGAACCGTTGGGAGAAGTGTGTGGCAGCCCAAGGGGACTACTTTGAAGGAGATTAGTGTAAGTTTGTTGTATCTGGATACGAGTATTTTTTATGAACAAAGGTCGGATACTTTTTGAACACAGTAGTATATGTATTTCTGGTTCAGGTATTCTGGTATTCTGTTTGGTGAGCGTCCTCTGAGAGGATTCAGGTTCATGCAGCCAGGAGCCATGCATCGGGCAAGATGGATGGCCCGTGTGATTTATGGAATCAAGATCTACTTGTTCCGTGATCAGTTTCGACTGACCCCAAAGGAACTCACTGGCATAAAGCGTTTTACAGCATTTGTTGGAGCAGTGTATACCAAAGCCTGGTTCAGTGCTCCATCTGCCATTGGGGCTCCCGCTGGAGACCTAGCTCTCTTAAAAGCACTCATTTTCTATCCTGATTCAGTGATTGCCAAAGCCACCAGCAAAAAGCTTTCCAATCACTTGTGGTACCTCAACGAAGAACTGGCAGAACTTGCTCTGTTTGACGCTAGTGTTGAGCTTGATGTCAAGCGAATGATAGTAGCTGCTCTTAAAGAAGAATGCCAAGAGAATCCTCAACCACGGGTACATGTGGATCTTACAGCAAAAGAAGCCATCGCTGCCAAGACTGTTGCAGATTTTGTTACTTCTGCCTCTGCGAATTTTTACTGCATTCAAAGTCAATACTGACTTCCTAGAAAAGGACCCTGGTGAGTGGGCCGATGACCCATCATTTCAGTCATCACAGCAAGTCTTGCGCGGCATTGCCACTGTCAACGACTTTGCAGAACGTGGTGTAGCATTAATCAGGACTACAATAAAGTCTTGACAAAGGATGAACAGCAGCGCCAGAACCTGCTGCAAGTTGTTGAGTGGCATCGCCATCAGTTCCCCGACGCAAAGAAGATAAGGAGGAAATAATTTACCACAGAACTTATTAATGAGGAATCAATGGTCTGGAGGACTCTTACTCTGTGTGTTTATGATGATTGTCATACATTCTTACTGATTTGGGATTACATCTGAGTGTTAGTCTATTAAAAACAATTTTGTGTGTCGATACTGAAACATTGTAATTTTCAACCCATGTGTGACAGTAGTAAATAAAGTCGTATATAAACCATCTTTGGCACATTTCATTTTTTCACAATAAGGAACAATTTTAGCAACAAGCAGCTGAAAAAAGTCCAATTTTATTTTTTGGTGTACATTTGAGGACCACCCTAATATATATATATATATATATATATATATATATATATATATATATATATATATATATATATATATATATATATATATATATATATATATATATATTGTTACGGACACGGCTTAGATTTTATGATGGGCCGAGCGGAATGGCCGCCGTGTTCGCACAGTTTACCCGATTCCACCCGACGTTGACTAAGTCGCGCTATGCTAAATCAATGAGGGAAAGGACACAACGGCTGGGATAAATGCAACGACACAAGGGGTACAGTTCTCAAGACCTCCGGAGGAGGATATAATATTGGTGATGCAGAAACGGGTAGATTACACGGTAGGAGGTAAAGCACAGAAAGATGGGCACTTAGACACAGTCTTATCTTATCCCCGACAGACCACAGGCAAACGGGACAAGACTGACTTACACAGGGATTGATGGCAAGGAAGGACAGGCAGTCGATAGCACAAGGTGCACCTTGGCTCAGGGGCAGAATCAAACACGGTCCGGTCCAGAGATGCGGGGAGGTATTGCAGCGCTCGGGGGGTGGCGTCTTCTCTCTCCAAGCTCAGGGCGCATCTGACGTCACCTCCCTCTTCCTGCGCATGCTCAGCGGGGAGTGACACGCCCTCGGCTCGTTGGCTCCGCCCCAGACGGACCGGTCCGCCGCTTCCATTGGGTGCGGGGGTTACCAGGGGCTCCGCCCTTGACGAGGAGCTGACAGCAAGCCCCTACTGGGTAACCCCGTCGAGCACATGTTTGACGGCGGCTAACCAAGCCGGAGTGAGGACGCGCACTCCCCGCGCCGCCGCCGCTGTTGTTGTGGTTGTTGTTGAACCGTGAGGAAGAGCTGCGGGGAGGTATTGGGAGGTCCTAAACTTCCTAACAGGTGCCATACCGTCACATTCTGGTGCAACGAAGTGTCAGGATTAATGGAAACGAGTCCTTAACTGACATAGACTAAGAATAACTAGCAAGATGTCCTATAGTTGTCTACGTGAGATGCGGTGGACCTGGATGCGACATTTAATGGGGGAAAGAGGGGAAGGTCGGGTCTACAGAGTGTTGTTTACAGACAATGGGACTAGGGAATGGGGGATTGGGGATAGTTGGGAAGTATTGGGGAAATAGGGGAATATTTACAAGCGGATATGGATGGATGTAAATCCCATATCCGCAACAATATATATATATTGTTGAGGACCGCGGATGGGATGTTCATTTGCCGAGCGGATGGCAGCCGCGGCCCGAACTGTTACCAAGACTAACCCGACTCCTGAACGTTGGCCAAATCGTGCCACAGGTAGTCAATGGGGAAATCACAACAGCGACGGATGTGAAGAAAAGGAAAACAAAAGGGTGGAAATACGAATATAATTTATTTACTATTTACACAATGAAAGAAACCAAGGAGTAGGAAAGATAATAAAATAAAAAACAGAGGAAGAAGAAGCGGACACAGTGAACCTTAGCTTACCTATACAGTCTTAATTAACCCAGGGACAGAACAAACAAAGACAGACTCACACGGGGACTGATGACAGGAATGGCAGGAGGTGGATGGCTGGAGGGAAAGGAAGGCACGGAGCTGGCTGGAGCTTAATCCCGCACGGGACGTCGGGCTGGACCTCGACGGCCGCCGATGCCACCGATCCTGTGGTGTGCGCGGGGTAACGGGTCGACGCTGCCTGGTGGAGCCAAGCTGCTGGTGGAGGCAAGCTGCTGGTGGGGGGGGGGGGGGGGGGGTCTGGCGTGACGGGCTCTCTCTCTCTTTCTCGCAACTCGCAGGACTCTCTTCTTCGCACACGCAACTCTCTGACGCAACTCAACCAACCCCCTGTTCTGACGCATCCGCACCTCTCTTACGCATCTCCCACAAAGGCTTCCGCGCATGCTTATATTGCCCCTGGGGTGATCAGGCCGCCGGCCTTCATGACACGCCCATCGGTGAGCTTGCCTCGGCCCTGGATTGGTCGCGAGGGCTCACCGATCCCGCCCTCAGAGAAGGCGTTGGCAAGGCCACGCCTTGTTCCCGGTGCTGGGCCGACTCCTCCCACCTTTGGCTCCGAGATTACCTCGTGGCTAATGGAGTTTGGGGTGAAACAAACACAACCCCACACCAGTGGCAGAATGCAGCAAACCTCCCAATGCAGTTGGCAATTGACGAAAGGGGGGTGTGAAAGGAATCTACTCTTATTTCACTTGGTGCAATGGAGTATTAAATTAATGGAAGACACAGCCTTACCCTACTACACAGAATAAGGAAATAACTACCAACAAGGAGGAAATCTATTATTCGCTACGTGGGTGTTTATGAAATAACTACGAGCACGACCTTTGACCTTTATACAACAACTGGAGGAAGGAGGGTGATATTTTACAACAATAATAAAAAACAATTCTCATATCCACAAATATATATATATATATATATATATATATATATACATATATATATACATATACATATACATATATATACATATATATATACATATACATATACATATATATATACATATACATATATATATACATATACATATATATATACATATACATATACATATATATATACATATACATATATATATATATATATACATATATATATACATATACATATATATATACATATATATATACATATACATATACATATATATATACATATATATATACATATACATATATATATATATATATATATATATATATATATATATATATATATATATATACACACAGTGAAACCTTGACTTACGAGTTTAATTCGTTCTGTGACCGAGCTCGTAACTCAATTTGCTCGTTTCTCAAATTAAATTTCCCCATTAAAATGAATTGAAATGCTATTAATCCGTTCCAGCCCCCAAAAAACCACACCAATTTTTTTTGAAATATATATATATATAAATATCTCGCGCTTTATATTTCACCTGTATGCAGCATGCAGCAGACTTCCGGTTCCTCGGGCGAGTGAGGCGTACTTCGAGCTCTCCACGGCATCGAAGTTTGAGTGTTTTCCCATTCTTGTCTTTGTCAAATTTCCACTGGTTATTTTGCTGTGTACGTGTTATTGTGCGTTTCTAGTTGGTGTTGGTTTGTGGTTCGTGCAAACTTGTGTGTAGTTAATCGTTTTCTGAGTCGTACCTCGTGCGTGGCCTGGTAACTTGGGGCTTCCCTCCCCCCGTCGGTGTTTTGTCGGTTTGGGTTATTTCCTTCGCTGTATTGCTTGTTTCTTTTATTTTGTTTTCTCCCTCTCACCTCACCTCCCGAGACAAAGAATTATATATTGATTCTTTCTCTCCTCCCGGACACGTGCTTGTTCGCTCTCCTCCTCATCTCGGCTTGTGCCCCGCCCCCTGTATCTCGTTTTCTTCCGCCTCTGCTTCTTCCTTCTCAAATCCACGTTCTTGCTTGGAGACTTTTCCCGGATTTTTTTTTTTTTTTTTTTCATGGTTCTGTTTGGATATTGTTGGAATATGTTTAAACCGCAGCCGTGATGCTGACCCCCCCCCCCCCCCCAGAATTTACATGTTTTAAACGTTTCCCAGTGTGTACCCTGGTCAGAATAGGTACACCGTATCCCTGCGTGTCGTAAGAGACGACTAAGAGGGTTGGCGTCAGGAAGGGCATCCGGCCATAAAAACATTGCCTCAAAAAGAGAACCATGACAATCACAAGTACATATGGGCAGGGTACAGCCCGAAGTGGAGATCGGTTTCTGAGGTTTGGGACATGGAATGTAGGGACAATGACAGGGAGATCAGGAGAAGTGGTGGAAGTATTGGTCAGAAGAAGAGTGGACATATGTTGTGTGCAAGAGACGAGATGGAAGGGAAGTGGTGTGAGAATGGTGAAGGGTAGGCAGGCACAGAAATACAAGTTTGTGTGGCAAGGGTGCCCGGAGGGCATGAATGGTGTTGGTGTCCTGTTTTCTGAGGAGTTTGTAGACAGTGTGGTGAGTGTGACTAGAGTGAGTGATAGGTTGATGATGGTGAAAATGATGATTGGAAAGCTCTTGGTGATCGTCATCTCGGGATATGCTCCGCAGGTTGGTCGAACCGATGAAGAGAAGGACAAGTTCTGGTGTGCGATAGAGAAGCTGATGGAAAACGTGAAAGATGAGGAAGTTGTTGTGGTGGGAGGAGACTTAAATGGACATGTGGGAAGGAGTATGGACGGTTTTGAGGGAGTTCATGGGGGTTACGGATATGGTGTGAGAAATGGAGAAGGTGAAAGGATTTTGGAGTTTGCTGATGGAGCTGATTTGTTGATTTGTAATACTCAGTTCCAGAAAGAGGACAATAAGCTTGTTACATACACGTCAGGTGGGTCGACGACAACCGTTGACTACCTGATGGTGCGTAGGCGAGATAGGGGGCACCTCCGGGACACAAAGGTGATCCCGGGGGAGGAGGCTGTTTCACAGCACCACTTGGTTGTCTGCAACATAAGGGTGAAAGGTGCGAGGAGAGCTCGGCGGGTGAAGTACCAACCGAGAATGAAGGTGTGGAGGTTGAAAGAGGTGACAGTAAGGGAGGCATTAAAAGAGAGGCTGAGTAGGGTAGAGGATAATGTGGTTGAGCTTGAAAGTGGTTGGATGTCAATGAAAGCTAGTCTGTTGGGAGCCGTTGGTGAGGTATGTGGATGGACAAAAGGACCACCGAGGCACTCGGAAACATGGTGGTGGGATGTTGAAGTTGGAAAGAGGATTGACGAGAAGAGGAAGAAGTTCAAAGAGTGGCAGAAGGCGAAGGGTACGGGAGCAGAAACAGCAGAGCATGAAAGTTATAAGGCAGCCAGGAAGGCTGCAAAGAAAGAGGTAGCAAAGGCGCAGGAGGCATGTAGGAAAATGTTCGGAGAACGCTTGGATTCGGAAGAGGGTCAGAAAGCAGTATTCAGGATTGCAAAGCACATAGCGAAAGAGAGGTGTGATGTGATGGGGGTGATTTGCTTGAAGGATGAAGTGGGACAAATCGTTGTCGACCCAGATGGAATTAAAGGAAGATGGAAAAGATATATGGAAATGCTGTTGAATACAGAGAATAAATGGGATGACAACATAGAGAGTAACCCAGTTTTAGGACCGGCAGAGAAGATAACTGAGAAGGAAGTTGAGGAAGCGATAAAAGCAATGAAGAGTGGAAAAGCGGGAGGGCCGACGGGAGTTGTGGGAGATATGTTGAAGGCAGCAGGAAGTTGGGGTGTGAAGAGAGTGACAGAGATCTGTAATCTGGTGGTGAAAGAAGGCCGCATTCCACTGGATTGGGAACTGAGTACCCTCGTCCCTCTATACAAGGGGAAAGGTGACCCTCTGGAGTGTGGCTCGTACCGAGCGATAAAGTTATTGGAGCATGGAATGAAGGTATTGGAAAGGGTGTTGGAAAGGAGGATAAGGAAGAAAGTGAAGATCGACGAAATGCAGTTTGGATTTATGCCAGGAAGAGGAACGACAAATGCACTTTTCATTGTGAGGCAGTTGCAGGAGAAGTACATGGATAAGAGGAAGAAGTTGTTTTTTGGGTTTGTTGATCTGGACAAAGCATTCGATAGGGTTCCACGCAAAGTATTGACATGGGCATTGAGGAAGTTAGGAGTGGAGGAATGGTTGATCAGAGTAGTGATGGCAATGTACAAAAGAGCACGCACAGCTGTAAGGACAAAGGACGGGAACAGTGGTGAGTTTGAGGTGAAGGTGGGAGTGCATCAGGGGTCGGTACTAAGTCCACTACTATTTGTAGCTGTGATGGAGGTGCTGGCTCAGAACGTAAAGGAGGGTTTACCGTGGGAGTTGTTATATGCAGATGATCTGGTGTTGATTGCGGAAAGTATGGATGGACTGAAGGAAAAGATGAACAAGTGGAAGGAATGTATGGAGACAAAAGGTCTGAAGGTGAATATCGGAAAGACAAAGGTGATGGCAAGTGGTAAAGCATGTGGTGAGGTGGAAAGAACTGGGAAGTGGCCGTGTGCTGTGTGCAGGAAGGGTGTCGGAGTGAACTCCATTCAGTGTACAATGTGCGCTGAGTGGGTTCATCAAAAATGTAGTGGTCTGAGAGGGTCATTAACCAGTGTGGCAGCTACATTCAAATGTAAGGTGTGCGCAGAGGGAGCTGCAGATGGAGGAAATGTTGAGTTGGATCTTGGAGATGGCGTGAAGCTGGAAGGTGTGAAAACATTTTGCTACCTCGGAGACATGCTGAATGGAGAAGGTGGATCAGACTCGGCAACGGTTGCTCGAGTGAGATGTGCATGGAAGAAGTTTCGGGAACTGAGTGGCGTGCTGATGAGGAGGAGAGTGTCGCTGAAGCTGAAGGGAAAGGTGTATGCTGCATGTGTGAGAAGTGTTATGATTTATGGGAGCGAGACATGGGTAATGAACGTAGAGCAGCAACGAAGGCTGGAAAGGGTGGAAATGCGAATGGTTCGATGGATGTGCGGAGTATCGTTGAGAGAGAGGAGGACAAATGATGAATTGCGAAAGATGATGGGAATATTGCCTGTGATTGATGCTGTGAAGAGGAACAGGTTGAGATGGTTTGGTCATGTATTGAGGAAGGATGAAAGTGACTGGTTGAGAAGAGTGATGGAAGTTAATGTAGAAGGAAGTAGAGGACGGGGAAGACCGAGAAAGACTTGGCTAAAGATGGTGGAAGAAGAAATGCGGGCAAGGGGGTTAACAAGGAGAGATGCAGAAAATAGGGCAAAATGGAGAAGATTGTCATGGGGACCGCAAGGCTAACCCCCGCTCTAGCAGGGAAAATTGCCTTAAAATGCATGTTGTATGCAGCATACAAGTTGGCAGGATGGCCTGGACTGGAGGTACGCACACTTGACTCTAAACGGTCCAGCCTGGGTTTGAATCCCGACCCAGCTATAACCTGTCATGTCGGTGTTTCACAGGCAGGGTGATTCATCAATGTGTGTACCGCTAAACTGGGCGCCCCGTTTGCGTCCCATTAGTTGTTGGATGTTAAGGATCTCACCGTGTCTTCCACAAAGAGAAGGCGAGCTATCGCCGGCACTCTGAACAAGTTGTAGCCTGGCATGCTCTTCTCCTCTGCCGTTATATACGTCCTCCTCGGCATCTTTTTCCAGAAGAGCCCTGTCTCGTCAGAGTTGAAGATTTGCTGGGGGATGTATCCTTCGGCTTCTATCAGTTTGGCAAAAGTTATAATAAAATCTTCAGCTGCCTTCACATCCAAGCTTGCTGCCTCACCATGCCTGACGACGGAGTGAATGCCGGTCCTCTTCTTAAAATTATCAAACCATCCCCGACTGGCTTTGAATGACTCTTCCGATGCCTCGTCCGTTGATGTTCCCGCCGTCTGCTGCACCAAATCCCCATAAATGTCTCGTGCCTTCTCACAGATGGTGCTCTCGGTCACGGTATCTCCTGCGAGCTGCTTCTCCGTCAACCACACAAACAACAACTTCTCCATCTCTTCATGGACAGAGGTCCGGAGCTTTGAAATAATCTTAACGCCCTTGGCTGGCGTTATAGCCTTTATCGACTCCTTCTGCTTCAAAATCGTACATATCGAAGAAGTACTACGATCGTACTGCCTCGCCAAGTCGACAACACGCACACCTCGCTCATGTTTTTCGACGATTACGTGTTTTATATCCAAGCTCGCTCGCTCGTAACTCAGATCTCGGCTCACATCACAAAGCAAAAAATCGACCAAGCGACGGCTCGTATCTCGGAAAACTCGTAAGTTGGTGCACTCGTAAGTCAAGGTTTCACTGTATGTATGTATGTATGTATGTATGTATGTAACTATGTATGTATGTATGTAACTATGTATGTATGTATGTATGTATATACATATATATACATATATATATATATATATATATATATATATATATATATTGTATGTATATATATATATATATATATATATATATATATATATATATATATATATATATATATATGCAGATCTCGGTTTCGGCACTCCCCTTACCGAGGGGGGTTTAATCCCCTCGTCTTTTAAGCTGGCCGTCCGAGTCCTGGAACTATCTCGCTCCTTTGCGGGATGAGATGAGCCTGGGTGATTGGTCAAGGATTTCCCAAATACCTTCACCAATCTCTCCGCAAAGCAGGGAAATGAGTCCCTACTCGAACCGCGGATGTGATGGTAGTTGCCGAGTGGTTTTGCAATCCACGATCCGAGCCGTTTGCAAATAGACTAACCCGATTATTGCGGTTGGCCAAATCGTGCCACAGGTGCTCAATTGGAGACAGGACAAAAGCGATCGGGGGAAGAAGAAACCAAAGTAAAGGAATAACAGGTATTTATTAATTATTTACACGAAATGAAGATGAAACTAAAGGCAAAGAATATACAGAAGAGGAAGAAGAAGCAGGACACAGGGCAGCCTTAAACAGTCTTATATGTAACGGGTTTTCTGGGTTTTCGTTTCTGGATAAACGGGTTTTCAGAGTTCCCGAGTTGATTATACATTAAACATCTTTTCGGACGAGTTTGTGTCTTGTCCGTCACTTCGTCCGTCTCAAGCAGGAGCACTGCTCCTTCACTGGTGATTTCCTGGTGATTTGGTGATTTGGTGACTGGTGATTTTGAAACCCAGAAAACCCAGACAAAACAAACAGACTCACACGAATAGGGAATGGCAGGAAGGAATGGCTGGAAGGAGGAGAAGGTCCAGGCAGACTGGCAGGGCAGGAAGGTCCGGGCAAATGCACAGCGTCAAGGTTGGCTCCAGTCCATGCTCCGGTCCACGCTCCGGGCTTTAGGCGAAACCCGGCAGCAGCTGCACGTATATTTTCACGCTGTAGGGGCTTTCCGAAGCAGTTCGTCAAAGAGCTCCGTGCAGCTTCGTCTCTCAGCCAGACCCCACCAAGTGCTGTCTCCAACCCAAGTCGACTCTAAAAAGACTCACCCTGGCGCTTATATTACGCGCTTCAAGATCAATGCGCGCTTCATAGAGCCACGCCCGTGATGGTATTTCATCAGCCCTGGTTGGCTGGTAAGGGCTCGCTGGCTCCACCTCTGATGGTGAGTTGACGTGCCACACCTTGTTCCTGTGTCCCACCCCCTTTCTCCTCGGCCTGAGATCTATTTCAAACTTGGTACAGGTAGGCATAATGATGTAAAGATTAACTGATTCGATTTTGGGGGCAAAGGTCAAAGGTCAAAGTCCGTAATAGGTCTATAACTTGATAATGGCTGAAGTGATCTAATTCCAACTTCGTACAGGTATGTATAATGATGAAAGGTTAACTCCTCAGACTTTGGGTCAAATGTCAAGGTTAAAGTCAAAGTCTGTAATAGGTCTATAACTTGAGAAAGGCTGAAGTGATCCAATTCAAACTTGGTGCAGGTATGTATAATGATGTAAAAACTAACTGATTACATTTTGGGGTGAAGAGGTCAAAGGTCAAAGTCTGTAATAGGTCTGTAACTTAAGAACGGGTAAATGGATCTAATTAGAACCCGGTACAGATATGTATAATGATATAAAGATTAACTGATTAGATTTTGGGGGTCCTGAGTTCAAAGGTCAGAGGTCATGTCAGGTAAAAATGTGATAACTTGTGAATAGCTGAAGGGATTTAAATTAAAACATGGTACAGGTATGTATAATGATGTAAACATAAACTGATTAATTTTTGGGGTCAAGACGTCAAAGGTCAGAGGTCATGTCAGGTAAAAATGTGATAACTTTAGAACAGCTGAATAGATTTAAAGCAAACTTGGTACAAGTATTATAATGATGTAATAATGTGGGCGGAGGCATATCAGTCGACGTCGTGACATCGAAGAGTGTCGTTCTAGTTCGGACATGCATTTACCAACCTTGTTCAAATTGGCACACAGATAATGAATAATGGGTTACATATGCACGTCATTTTCTTTCGAGATCAAATCCAAGATGACCAAGTGGTGGCCATTTTGTTACTTAGATGTGTCCCCAACCAGTTCTCAGACATGCATGGACCAATTTTGTTCAAACTTGGCACAAAGACAATACATGAGAGTATACATAGGCAGAACATTTTCTTTTGTAATCTGATCAAAGACGGCCGACTGATGGCCTTTAACTCTGCACAGAAAAATTACTAAAAATACAGGAGCTATGACATTTTATGTCTTTTGCTTCTTGTTTTACTCACATCTGTTATACGCTTTTAGTTAATTTACTTTGTTAATTTAATCCTTCCAGATTATTTAATCTTGATGTTAATTTATTTTGCTCAATTGATTGCAGGGGTTCCTGTATGGAGAACCCAGCCGCGGTTGCTACGCCCACTGCTCGTGCCGTGCCGCAGCAAACAGGACACAGGACCCTTCGCAGATATCCCTCAGCTGAATATGCCGTCGCCACATGTGGCTGGTGCAACGCACCATGGTACACCGTGCTTTCCACACCGTCACAGAACCAAAACTCATTAAACATTTTCTCCCAATTCCTCTAGATTCTTTTGATCGTCCCCAAGTGTTGTTTAACCCCCCGGGGATCTTTGTCTGGTCGGGGGTTAAGTTAACCATGACCATCACCGCCGCGCCTCAGCACAAAGCGCCATTTCCTGTGTGTTTTATATTTCACGGCGATGGCCCCGCTTCACACAGGAGCGACAAAGGCTTCATTGGCTTGAAGACCTCCTGGACAGGAATGTGAGGACGGCCGACTGAACTACAACACAATGACTGGGAGGGAAATCTCAGGTACGAGAGGGCGGAAAAATCTGAAAGACTGAACCCAAAAGATTTACCAAACTAAATTTGAGGGTGGTGTTTGACAGCAAACTTGAAGATCTGGCGGAAAGAGCACGATAAAACAGACTCCAGAAGACGATTCTACCTTGAAGAGAAAAATGGGAGGAAAATCGAAGTTGAACCTCAAGCTTTCATTTGGGACAGTGAAGTTGGTGGTGTAGGGGAAAGTGTAGGTTACATTGAGGAGATATTTCCATGTGTGAAACTGCAGAAGGTTTGAAAAAATAGGGGCAATACCCCTGGGTGCTCAACTGGAAGAATAAAGCAGTACACTGCACTGACTAAAGGTATTTTAAACAGTATCACGGTATTTTAAACCAATTTCAATGGTTGCGAGAAGACAGGGCAGCATGTAAAAATCAGACCAATGAAATCATAAGACGAAACAAGCAAACAAAAAAATACCTATTTTGGGGGGGAAATCCTCCTCAGACCCCAATGTTTCTAATGCCTTCAACAAACTTTGGTACAACGCGGGTGATGAAAGTTGTGGTCAAGTTTCATCAGAATTGCATGTGTAGTTGCGAAGAATAAAGCAAATGCCTATTTTGTGGGGCAAACTCCCCATAGACCACTTAAGATCCCGAATTTTAAAAATGCACACAGAGAAACACGAACACAGACACAAACAGGCACACAGAGAAACACGTTCTCACACACACACACACACACACACACACACACACACACACACACACACACACACACACACACACACACACACACAGAAACATGCACACACACAGAGAAAACACACACAGAGAAAACACACACAGAGAAAACACACACAGAGAAAACACACACAGAGAAAACACACACAGAGAAAACACACACAGAGAAAACACACACAGAGAAAACACACACATACACACACACACACACACACACACACACACACACACACACACACACACACACACACACACACACACACACACACACACACACACACACACACACACACACACACACACAGAAAAACACACAGGAAAACACACACACACACACACACACACAAACACACACACACACACACAAACACACACACACACACACACAAACACAATACACACAGAGAAACACACACACACACAAACACACAAACACAAACACAGATCAACACACACACACAGAAACATGCACACACACAGAGAAAACACACACACAGAGATAACACACACACAGAGATAACACACACACAGAGATAACACACACACAGAGATAACACACACACACACACAAACACACACACCGAGAAACAGACACAGACAGACACAGGTACACAGAGAAACACACACACACACACACACACACACACACACACACACACACACACACACACACACACACACACACACACACACACACACCTGTGCATCATCATCATGTCATGCATCATGTAATGGAGGGTTTTCCCTTGCTTCAATGTAAACCAGAGCATTCAATGCCCGATTATGTTTTCTGCTCATTTATTTACTTGTTGGATACTGGACTCAAGTTATCGAATCGCTAGTGTACTTTATTTTTTATCTGTCCGTTTTTATGTCCGTATCTTTTGTCCCGGGATTCTCCGTTTTCGTCCTCCTGTGCCTTCTTATCACAAACTGTTATAAAAATGGGAGGAAGATCGAAGTTTATCCTTAAGCTTTTATATGGGATGGTGAAGTTGGAGGAGGAGGGAAAAGGATAGGTGACATTGAGGAGATATTTCTCTGAGGGCCACCAGCCTGCATCACGGAGACTCTCAAATAGCTATCTGGAAAAGAACAGACAGGAAAGTAAGAAGTTTTGTTAATTTTCGTTTAACGTCAGCCATATGGAGTAAATTATTCCTCACATGGAAAGTATGGCATTATTGTCAGATGTTTGGGAGGGGAAAGAGGAGGTCACGCTGAGGAGATATTTCTCTGAAGGCCGCCAGCCTGCATCAAAGCGGCCATCAAATTAATATCTCGAAAAGAGCAGAAAAAGAGGAGCATATCGGAAAGTAGGAAGTTTCGTTGATTGGAGTTCTGTGTCACCAGCCATTGAGTTCTTTATTGGAGTGACCTGGAAAGTATGGCAAGATTGCCAGACATTTGGGAGGGGAAAGAGGAGGTGACATTGAGGAGATATTTATCTGAGGGCCACCAGCCTGCATCATGGCGACTCTCAAATAGCTATCTGGAAAAGAACAGACAGGAAAGTAAGGCGTTTTCATTATCGTAGCAGCAATATGAAGTCAATTATTGGAACTACCTTGAAATTAAGGAAAGATTGTGAGATTTCTCCACCTGAAGAGAGAACCTCACACGCTGTGTGGAGTTTTCCATTAAGGAAACAGGTATGGGGCCATTAGGAGAAGAACTGGGTTAGGGTTTGGGTTCAGGTTTGGATTAGGTGCCTAAACGTACCGAATAATTGCACTCCAATCATCATGACCTGTTGTTTGTGGTAGAGTTCCATCGCTGTAGACCAGAACGATTTCCAGATGGAACTTTCTCAACTTAATAACTACTTGTATAGGCCAGTCAAACTTTCTTTCAACCAAAACCTTTCCTGTCAACTCCGGAGGTTTTCACGACAACCTAACTCCCATTGTAGTATTTTCAACCAAAACATTTCCTGTCAACTCAGGAGCTTTTCTCGGGAATCCAACTCCTGTACAAGTATTTTCAACTAAAACATTTCCTGTCAACTCGATAATCGAACTCCTGTACGAGTTGACGCAGGGCTATGAGACGAGATCAATATCGGGATGGCACCTGCTCGCTGATCCACGATGAGTTCCCGGGACCCCAAACGTTTCTTCCTGGGGCCGGGACCTTGGCTTTCCGGCGATATGTTTAAGGGCTTGTGGTTGATGTGGTTTCCTGAGAAGAAGAAAACAAGATAAAAAGTTTACCAGCGGTGTAGCCGGACTTGTTTGATACTTCAGTTGAAAAGGATAGTATGACCTGGGTAGGGATACCAGTTAGCAAATAATGTAAGTATTAAATTTTTACGGCGTAGCCCATCCGGCAAAGCCATCTAGAACAGTGTTTGTCCGTCCGTATGTATGTATGTATGCATGTTTGTATGCATGTCCCCTCAAACGTATACCAATCAGAGCTGAGAATCTGGTCACATGACAGGGTGATGTGATTACGTCTGATGTCATTACGTCGTACAGCAGCTGATGCTCCACACACCGCCATTTTGATTTATATGCCGTTCCGTATGTATTTGAAGACCCGTAAAGCTGATGGTTCGATTTTTGATGGTCATTTTAACAATCGGGTTGTTTGTGTTTCCCACGAAATGAAAAACGTAAAGGTAGAGCATGGTGATTGTGATATATGACAGGTATGTACGTCCTGAATGGCATTTCAATCAAAATGGCGGTGTGTGGAGTCAGCCATCGTACATTGCAATGACATCACAGACATAATCACATCACACCATCCCTGTCATGTGACCAGATCCTCAGCTTGATTGGTGTACGTTTGTGAGGGACATACATACGTACGGACAGACAAACACTGATCTATACGGCTTTGCCCTACGGGATACGCCATACAAAGTGGTGTGTTTGTGGGGTCTCAGGTTTTGATTTTATTCATGTTTAAAAGTTCCGTGCTTTGAGGCCTCACAAAGCTAAATAACTCTCGGGCCTGCGTGCTTGAGGCCTGGTTCTGTGCATGGACTTCGCGCCAAGGCGTGTTCGCGCGCATGGATCTCCGGATCCGTTCGCAGACCCTGACGAGATCCCACCAGTGATCGGATCTAAGTCCTCACAATTAAAGCCAACACAATTATTTTCCACTTCTTTTTATCTATCCCTTTGTCTGTGTTTAAGTCTGGTGCGGGAGCGCTACACCATAGGAATTTAGTTTTAGTTTCACCGTCGCGTTTTCTTGTTACCGATATTTTCTTTAATAAACCCTTTCGTTGTTTTCTGGACATTTTAAACCCGTTCCCGTTTGAGTTACTTTTTGCAGGTTGGAAGACTGCCCGGCGGGATCGTACAGGTAAGCGCTATTCAGCTTGCCCTTCCCTTTCTTTCTCCACGCGTGTAGAAAATCCGCATTTGATAGTCGCCTCGGAGTTAAAGCTTGTTTTGCCTCCGTGGTTCTTTTAGTGTTAATTGAGGGAATTGCACGACAATATTATAAAGAATAGAATGGGCATTCGGAAGAGCCAACATCTCTAAAAGGTTCAGCAATTTATGTTTTGTATCCCACCAATAGGCCGGATCCGATTCCGGACGTGAATCAAAATCGAATTGGATTGTTGTTGTCACGTATGCAAATCATGCACCTAGTTTTGTTGTAACTCGTCCAAAATATCATGCTGTATATCGGTTTTGGCTGTTATCATTCAATGGTTAAACAAGTTTTAATTAAAACAAAAGCCGCGTCGAAATATTTCATCGTGACGATTGTCATCAAATGGACGAATTTTTTATATATCTCGGCATTTTCCCGTCTGTTATTTCAGGCGGTGTATGACTGACCATGCCGCAATTTAAAAAATATATATATATATCTCGGCATTTTCCCATCTGTTATTTCGGGCGGTGTATGACTGACCATGCCGCGATTAAAAAAAAAAAAATCTCAATGGACTTGAAGTTACAGGCCTTTGAGAATTCATTTCCTTCAAAAAATGGCAACTTTCATCGGATTTTCTTCCCGTTTTTTTTCAACCGAGTCTAAAACTATGTTAGCGACTGTGAAAAATGAAATGATATATCGAATTTGATTTGAAAGAAAACTGTGTGAGAGAGCAAGACACCACGGGCCTACAAAACAGGCCTCAAAGCTATGCGAGTTAATAAAATGGTGGATATTTGTTTATATGAAGCCTCTCCCAGAATGGGTGGAGCTATGGTTCCCAGAATGGGTGGAGCTTTGAGGTTTTGTCTTCTCTGCAAGAACAACAAGAACAAGAAGAAGAAGAAGGACAAGAACAACAACAGAGGGCACTCTATGAGCAGCGTCTGCGACGCGGCTAAAAAATAACTAAACTGAAAAAATTCCCGTATTGGGATTCGGATATTCACCAAATTTGAATCAATTCTGCAACATATTGGTTTAAGCAGATACTTATCAATCAATAGGTGCGTGGAACTTATCACTCAATGGTGAGAAATCACTTTTTAAAAATCTCAGATCCGAATCTTAACCAAAATTTCATCATTTCATCCTTGTCACACACTCAAACCTCTCCACCAAATTTCTCCGAATCCATCCACAACTCTCTGAGATATCCTGTTCACAGACAAACAAATAGACAGACAGGAGTGAAACAACATAACCTGCACCCACCGATGGTGGCAGAGCAACAAACATGGAGATGCCGTCCATAGGAAGTATGCAGGAAGATGCAGGGCCGGAGCACCAGTTTCCAACACGAATTGTTTGTGGGCGTTTAAATAAAGACCATGAACAAATTCTCAATTCCTGTCTAAATCATCTTCAGTCAAACAGCTCGTTGTGAAACATTTGGGCCAAATACTTCCTCCAACCAACCCGACAAGAAGGTGGAAATATTTAGGCATGTTCTATTTTTCATTTTTCCATCTATTTTTCAATCTTACGTCTTTTTCCATCTTCCATCTCAATAATTTTTCCATTTTTCTATCTTACATCTTTTTCCATCTTCCATCTCTATAGTTTTTCCCTTTTTCCATCTATTTATCTTATGTATTTTTCCATCTTCCATCTTAATAGTTTTTCCCTTTTGACCCCTCAGCCCAAATTGGGCTAATAGTCCAGGGGCCAATACAGATTTTGGTACCATCCAAGGTCAGCAAACAATTTTGGTATTTTTGTCTTCCTACATGTCTCTAGTTTATATTTTGGTATGATAACCCTGCCTATCTAGTAGCTTAATGATAGTTTTCACTCTGTAAACAAACCCACCCCCATGTAATCTGGAAGTTGAATTTTAGGCGAAAGGGGCAGCATTTTTGCTTATAACTTCAGTTCTACTGAACATATTTTGACAAATTATGATTCATTGTGAAGCTACATCGGTCCGGACTTCCGGTCCCTCGAGCGACCGAGGCTTGCTTCGATCTCTCCACGGCATCAAAGTTTGAGTGTTTTCCTGTTCGTTTCTTTGTCAAATTTCTGCTGGGTATTTTGTTGTGTATGTGTTATTGTGTGTTTCTATTTGGTTTTGGTTTTGTAGTTGTTGCAAATTTGTGTGTAATTAGTCGTTTTTTTTGTTCGCGCCTCGTGCGGCCTGGTCTCTCCGGGCTCCCTCCCCCCCGTCAGTGTTTTGTGAATGTGGGTTCTTTCCTTCATAGCATTTGCTTGTTTCTTTGATTTTCTTTTCTCCCCCCGACCTCTCACGAACATCTTACCCTTTGTCCAGCGTTTTGAAAACAGAACAAACAAATAAACAAACAAACAAAAAAAATTCTATATTAATTCTTTCTCTCCTCCCGGACACGTGCTTGTTCGCTCTCCTCCTCGTCTCAACTTGTGCCCCGCCCCCTATATCTCGTTTTTCTTGCACCTCTGCTCCTGCTCTCAAATCCACATTCTCACTTAGAGACTTTTCCCAGATTGTTTTTCATGGTTTTGTTTAAATATTATTTAAATATGTTTAAACAGCAGCCGTGATGCTGACGCCCCCCCCCCCCCCCGAATTTCCATGTTTTAAACGTTTCCCAGTGTGTACCCTGGATAAGAATAGGTACACCATATCCCTGCGTGTCGTAAGAGACGACTAAGAAGGTTGGCGTCAGGAAGGGCATCCGGCCATAAAAACATTGCCTCAAAAAGAGAACCATGACAATTACAACTACATATTGGAAGGGTACAGCCCGAAGTGGAGATCGGTTTCTGAGGTTTGGGACATGGAATGTAGGGACAATGACAGGGAGATCAGGAGAAGTGGTGGAAGTATTGGTCAGAAGAAGAGTTGACATATGTTGTGTGCAAGCGAAGAGATGGAAGGGAAGTGGTGTGAGAATGGTGAAGGGTAGGCAGGGACAGAAATACAAGTTTATGTGGCAAGGGGGCCTGGAGGGCGTGAATGGTGTTGGTGTCCTATTTTCTGAGGAGTTTGTAGACAGTGTGGTGAGTGTGACTAGAGTGAGTGATAGGTTGATGATGGTGAAAATGATGATTGGAAAGCTCTTGGTGAACGTCATCTCGGGATATGCTCCGCAGGTTGGTCGAAGCGATGAAGAGAAGGACAAGCTCTGGTGTGCGATAGAGAAGCTGATGGAAAACGTGAAAGATGAGGAAGTTGTTGTGGTAGGAGGAGACCTAAATGGACATGTGGGAAGGAGTATGGATGGTTTTGACGGAGTTCATGGGGGTTACGGATATGGTGTGAGAAATGGAGAAGGTGAAAGGATTTTGGAGTTTGCTGATGGAGGTGATTTGTTGATTTGTGATACTCAGTTCCAGAAAGAGGATAATAAGCTTGTTACATACACGTCAGGTGGGTTGACGACAACCGTTGACTACCTGATGGTGCGTAGGCGAGATAGGGGGCACCTCCGGGACACAAAGGTGATCCCGGGGGAGGAGGCTGTTTCACAGCACCACTTGGTTGTCTGCGACGTAAGGGTGAAAGGTGCGAGGAGAGCTCGGCGGGTGAAGTACCAACCGAGAATGAAGGTGTGGAGGTTGAAAGAGGTGACAGTAAGGGGAGGCATTAAAAGAGAGGCTGAGTAGGGTCGAGGATGATGTGGTTGAGCTTGAAAGTGGTTGGATGTCAATGAAAGCTCGTCTGTTGGGAGCCGTTGGTGAGGTATGTGGATGGACAAAAGGACCACCGAGGCACTCGGAAACATGGTGGTGGGATGATGAAGTTGGAAAGAGGATTGACAAGAAGAGGAAGAAGTTCAAGGAGTGGCAGAAGGCGAAGGGTACGGGAGCAGAAACAGCAGAGCATGAAAGTTATAAGGCAGCCAGGAAGGCTGCAAAGAAAGAGATAGCAAAGGCGCAGGAGGCATGTAGGAAAATGTTCGGAGAACGCTTGGATTCGGAAGAGGGTCAGAAAGCAGTATTCAGGATTGCAAAGCAGATAGCGAAAGAGAGGTGTGATGTGATGGGGGTGAGTTGCTTGAAGGATGAAGTGGGACAAATCGTTGTCGACCCAAATGGAATTAAAGGAAGATGGAAAATGTATATGGAAATGCTGTTGAATACAGAGAATGAATGGGATAGCAACATAGAGAGTAACCCAGTTTTAGGACCAGCAGAGAAGATAACTGAGAAGGAAGTTGAGGAAGCAATAAAAGCAATGAAGGGTAGAAAAGCGGGAGGGCCGACGGGAGTTGTGGGAGATATGTTGAAGGCAGGAGGAAGTTGGGGTGTGAAGAGAATGACAGAGATCTGGTGGTGAAAGAAGGCCGCATTCCAGTGGTTTGGGAATTGAGTACCCTCATCCCTCTATACAAGGGGAAAGGTGACCCTCTGGAGTGTGGCTCGTACCGAGCGATAAAGTTATTGGAGCATGGAATGAAGGTATTGGAAAGGGTGTTGGAGAGGAGGATAAGGAAGAAAGTGAAGATCGACGAAATGCAGTTTGGATTCATGCCAGGAAGAGGAACGACAGACACGCTTTTCATTGTGAGGCAGTTGCAGGAGAAGTGCAACTGCCTTACAGTAAAAAACTGTAAAAAAAACAGTAAAAACACAGTAAAAAAAAACAGTAAAAGTAAAAAAACCTCACAGTAAAAAAAAAAAAAATAAAATAAATAAATAAAATAAAAACCCTTGGTGGCCTTACGTTTTGTACCTATCCTGCCTCCCCCCAGGCCCTCTCCCTCCCACACATCTCCCGATGTCCCTGCTCTCAAATGTTGTGTTTGTGTGCTTCCCTTCTCTCCCCATCTTGTCGACCGCTCCCCTTTTTATATAGTTTGTTTGCTTGTTTGTCTGATTTGTTTGTTTGATAAATGTTAGCTCTTTCACGAGGCTCGACTCTGTATACAAAAAAAAAAAAAAAAAAAAAAAAAAAAAAGTACATGGAGAAGAGGAAGAAGTTGTTTCTTGGGTTTGTTGATCTGGAGAAAGCATTCAATAGGGTTCCACGCAAAGTATTGACATGGGCATTGAGGAAGTTAGGAGTGGAGGAATGGTTGATCAGAGTAGTGATGGCAACGTACAAAAGAGTGTGCACAGCTGTAAGGACGATGGACGGGAACAGTGGTGAGTTTGAGGTGAAGGTGGGAGTGCATCAGGGGTCGGTACTAAGTCCACTACTATTTGTAGCTGTGATGGAGGTGCTGGCTCAGAACGTAAAGGAGGGTTTACCGTGGGAGTTATTGTATGCAGATGATCTGGTGTTGATTGCGGAAAGTATGGATGGACTGAAGGAAAAGATGAACACGTGGAAGGAATGTATGGAGACAAAAGGTCTGAAGGTGAATATCGGAAAGACGAAGGTGATGGCAAGTGGTAAAGCATGTGGTGAGGTGGAAAGAACTGGGAAGTGGCCCTGTGCTGTGTGTAAGAAGGGTGTCGGAGTGAACTCCATTCAATGTACAATGTGCGCTGAGTGGGTTCATCAAAAATGTAGTGGTCTGAGAGGGTCATTAACCAGTGTGGCAGCTACATTCAAATGTAAGGTGTGCACAGAGGGAGCTGCAGATGGAGGAAATGTTGAGTTGGATCTTGGAGACGGCATGAAGCTGGAAGGTGTGAAAACATTTTGCTACCTCGGAGACATGCTGAATGGAGAAGGTGGATCAGACTCGGCAACGGTTGCTCGAGTGAGATGTGCATGGAAGAAGTTTCGGGAACTGAGTGGCGTGCTGATGATGAGGGGAGTGTCGTTGAAGCTGAAGGGAAAGGTGTATGCTGCATGTGTGAGAAGTGTTATGATTTATGGGAGTGAGACATGGGTAATGAACGTAGAGCAGCAACAAAGGTTGGAAAGGGTGGAAATGTGAATGGTTCGACAGATGTGCGGAGTATCGTTGAGAGAGAGGAAGCCAAATGATGAATTGTGAAAGATGATGGGAATAGAGCCTGTGATTGATGCTGTGAAGAGGAACAGGTTGAGATGGTTTGGTCATGTGTTGAGGAAGGATGAAAGTGACTGGTTGAGAAGAGTGATGGAAATGAATGTAGAAGGAAGTAGAGGACGGGGAAGACCGAGAAAGACTTGGCTAAAGATGGTGGAAGAAGAAATGCGGGCAAGGGGGTTAACAAGGAGAGATGCAGAAAATAGGGCAAAATGGAGAAGATTGTCATGGGGACCGCAAGGCTAACCCCCGCTCTAGCAGGGAAAATGGCCTTTAAAATGCATGTTGTTGTTTGTTGTTGTGAAGCTACATCATATATCTACACAACTGTAATCCAATTTACACCTTTAATTATCAGGTGACTTCCTCAGAGGTCAAAAGGTCATGTTTCATTTGCAAAATCGAAAATTAGGAGTGTTTTTATTTTCAACTGATCTGATTACTATTTCGTGATATGTAGATGCTGAAATTATTTCATAATGTACAGATAAGACATTGTAGATGATTTAAAATAACATATCATTCACAAAACTTCAACAATTAACCCTATGTAAACCCTTTTTATGCAAGCATTATTTCTTCGATTTCCGAATTTTTTTGTCATCGTCTGTACAAATGTGAAACCTGCTTTAAATAGAGCATTATGATACTAAAAGAATATTGTGACTCGTAAATGCTCAATGAAATATGTCTTATGCCTTGCTTTCCTTGCAGAGGTGTGTGTATATATGCAGTAGATTGGTGAAGATCTAAGATATCTACAATGGATCTACCAACTTGTGACCAGGATGCTACACCGCAGAAACGCGCAAAAATGAGCTGTGACAAGATACTACCTCACATCCGAGTACAGAAGCAGATACCTGAGGCAGCTTCGGGACATGATTGGTGAGAATGACTCCAACTTTAGTCATCCTGATCTACAAGTACCAAGAATCAGGGAGGATGAAGTTGATATTCAGTCACTTGTTGAAATGATGGAGTCCAGCTGGATCAGTCCTTTCGATCCTGACCATGAAGACTGTCAGTTTGTCGACTGGCATTGCTGCACCTCCAGATGTTGCTAAAAACTTCATTGAAGCCCACCAAATAGTTAAGACGCTTATGAAGATTTCAAACAAGCGAGGATGGAGTCAGACAGTCCAGCCATAAAGTTTCATGACAGGATTACAAAGAAGAAGCTGAAAACATTCTCAGACATTGGCAAGAAATCATGTACCCTTGGCAACAGAAAGGAAGTTATCCTCAAGGCTGATAGGAAGCTGTTTGGGCAGATGATTCTTGTTGCAGAAAGCAGGCAGCTGCACATGGGTGAAGTTTTAGCCCACCCGCTTGGACCGTTGCCTTGGGCCCGAGCCAACATTGATGGGTCTCTTCGTAAGACCAACAAGGCTGCTCTTGCCAGGGTGTTGGAGAAGCATGTCTCACCAGCAGAAATAATCCCTCAACCTTCAGCCACTCTGATAGATGTAATGAGCCTGGTCCAAAAGATGAAGGGGAAAGACAAAACGTTCTCCCAACTGGCAGAATCAGTATTGGCTCAAGTTATCCATGAAGGTGGTCAGAGCAAGCGCATTGATGTTATCTTTGATGTATATAGAGAGATGTCCATCAAAGATTTGGAGTGAGCAAAGAGAGGCGCAGATTCAGGTATTGAGCTAAGGAGCATTGCGCCTGGCCACAATATTCACCAGTGGAGGAAACTTTTGTGTCGCTCTAAAAACAAAACACACCTCATCAGGTTCTTTTTGGAAGAATGGAAAGGTCAACAGCAGAGGACACAGATGTAATGATTATAAGCATTGGAGTCAGCAAGATAATTCCATGTCCCATGTTCCAGAAATGTGGCACCAAGAACCGCACAAGGTTCACTGACATCAGCAAGCTAAGTCATGCACTAATAATAATAATAATAATAATTCATTTATTTTGTATAGCGCTTTTCCAGAAGCCCAAAGGCGCTTTGACAGAGTGGAAAACATAATGCATAACAATACATGAAAACAACAATTGCAAAAAGACAAGAATCAAGAAAACAAACAGCAGCGATATACGGCATATATATAAGACAAGAATCAAAAAGACAAGACAAGAATCAATAGGGAAATATTTAAAGCAAAAGGAGGGAGAAGGAGAAGAGATAGTCAGGGGTTAAATGCTGTGGGTTGAATGTTGAATGCAGCGTTGAACAGGTGGGTCTTTAGTGATGTTTTGAATGTGGTGAGTGAGGAGGAGTCTCTGATGGTGTGAGGTAGTGAGTTCCAGAGGGTGGGAGCAGCGATGGAGAAGGCCCTGTCCCCCCAGGATCTGAATTTGGTCCGGATGGAGGGGGTCAGGAGGTTGGTACCAGCAGAGCGGAGGTTGCGGGTGGGAGTGTGTCTGGAGAGGAGGTCAGCCAGGTAGGATGGGGCCAGGTTATGGAGGGCTTTGTATGTCAAGAGGAGGATTTTGTACTGGATTCTCTGGGGGATGGGGAGCCAGTGAAGCTTGTAAAGGACGGGGGTGATGTGGTCACGGGTCCGGGAATGAGTGAGTAGACGGGCAGCGGAGTTCTGAATGTATTGGAGTTTATTGGTGATTTTTGAGGGTGAACCATAGAGGAGGCTATTGCAGTAGTCCAGACGGGAGGTGATGAAGGCGTGGATGAGGGTTTCTGCAGCCGTGGAGGAGAGGGATGAGCGGAGACGGGCAATGTTTTTCAGGTGAAAGAAGGCTGACTTTGTGATCTGTTTAGTGTATTTGTCGAAGGAAAGGGTTTGGTCAAAGATGACGCCAAGATTCCGGATGTGAGGGGAGGTGGATACTGGGATACCGTCGATGTTGAGGGCAAAGTTATGGGTGGATTTTGTGAGCGTTTTTGGGCCAATGATGATTATTTCAGATTTATCACAGTTAAGCTTGAGGAAGTTGATTTGAAGCCAGGATTTTATTTCAGTGATGCAGTTTGTCAGGATAGAGTGGGTGTCGGTGGAGACGGACTTGGTGGAGATGAAAAGCTGGATGTCATCGGTGAAGCAGTGGAATTGGAGACCATGACGGCGGATTAAGTGACCGAGCGGGGACAGGTAAAGGATGAAGAGGAGGGGGCCAAGAACTGAACCTTGGGGGACACCTTGGGGGAGGGGAGCAGTGGGGGATTTGCAGTTATTGATGGAGATGAACTGGCATCTGTCAGAGAGGTATGATTTAATCCAAGAGAGGGCAGTGCCGGTGACGTTAAAGGTGGATTCAAGTCGGGTGAGGAGGATAGTGTGATCGATGGTGTCAAAGGCAGCGCTGAGGTCGAGGAGGACGAGAATGTTGAGGTTGCCAGCGTCAGAGGAGAGGAGAAGGTCGTTGGTGATTTTGAGGAGAGCAGTTTCAGTACTGTGGTTGGAGCGGAATCCGGATTGGAATGTTTCATACAAGTTATTGGCAGAGAGATGATGTTTGAGTTGAGTGGCTACAGCGCGTTCCAAAACTTTTGACAGAAAGGGTAGGTTGGAGATGGGTCTGAAGTTGTTTAGGGTGTCAGGGTTTAGACCAGGTTTTTTTAGAATGGGGGTAACAGCAGCAATTTTGAGGGAAGGTGGGACGATGCCTGTAGACAGGGAGGAGTTTATTGTTGCAATGATAAGTGGAGAGAGAGCAGGGAGGGAGGCTTTGACAAAGCTGGAGGGGATGGGGTCAAGAGTGCAGGTGGCAGTTTTCATTCCTATGAGGAGTTCAGAGAGGTCAGTAGGAGAGATTGGGGAGAACCGAGACAGGGGATGGCAGGACAAGGGGGGGCAGGTGGTTGGAGGGGGAGCGGGTGCGGCGGTGGTCAAGCTGTTGTAGATGTTGTCAATTTTGCGTTGGAAGAAAGAGAGGAAGGAGATGCAGTTGTCTACTGTGAATGACTGGGTGGTGGTGTTCAGGGGGCGGAGGAGTTTGTTTATTGTCGAGAAGAGTGCTTTTGGGTTTCCGGAGCCAGAGTGGATAATTTGAGAGTAGTAGGCAGAGCGGGCGTGGGAGAGGGCATCTTTGTAGTGTTGTATGTGGTCCTTGTAGGCTTGGGAGTGAACTGTGAGACCCGTTTTATTGCGGAGTCTTTCAAGTTGGCGAGCACGAGTTTTCATCAGGTGGAGTTCAGGGGTAAACCAGGGAGCAGAATGGGTGAAAGAAACTGTTTTGGTTTTTACAGGCGCAAGCTGGTCAAGGCAGGAGGAGAGAGTGTGGTTGTAGTAGTCAGTGAGGTCGGAAGGGGTGTGGAGGTCAATGAAGGGAGAAGTGGACATTTTTTCAGAGAGGGTGGATGAGAATGAGGTAGGTGAAAGAGCGTTTAGCTTACGGAAGTTGATTGTGCGATAATGCCTTGGTGTTGGGGCGGGGATGTTGATGGTCAGAGTGATGGCTAAGTGGTCAGAGAGGGTGAGGTCGGAGCCATAGAGATGGTGCAAATTTAATCCAGTGGAGCAGACAAGGTCCAAAATGTGACCACGGATATGGGTAGGAAAGTCGACATGTTGAGTGAGGTTAAAGCAGGTGAGTAAATCAGTGAAGTCAGTGGTTATTGTGGAGTCAGTGGAGTCCATGTGGATATTGAAATCACCAAGGAGGAGGATTGAGGGGGAGAGGGAACATAGCTGGGTCAGAAAGTAGGAGAAGTCAGACAGGAATGATGGGTGTGGTTTGGGAGGGCGGTAGACGACAGCCATGACTGACTGCGTGTGACCAGAGAGTTTTAAAGCCAGGTGTTCAAATGATGGAGCAGATGAGATGGAGATGAGGTTGGTCTTGATGTCTTGACGGTGGATAACGGCAATTCCACCACCTCGGCCCTCCGAGCGTGGTTTATTGACGTAGGAATATCCACTGGGTGTGGTGAGGTTGAGTGTGTAGTAGTCCAGAGGTTGTTGCCAGGTTTCGGTGAGACAGAGAAAGTCCAGTTTGTTATCCAGGATGTATTCGTTCAGGATGAGGCATTTATTGTTGAGGGACCGGGTGTTGAACAGGGTGAGCTTGATGTTGTTTTGAACAGCAGGGATGAATTCAGGTGATTTAGCCAGGGTTCGTAGGCAAGAGGTGCGATCGTGTGGGTTGCTGTGACCAGGTGCGCTGGGACGAAGAGTGAGAGTGCGCTGAGCCGACCAGAGGACGGGGATGGAGTGACCTGATTGCGAATAAACAAACTTGCGACCGGAGCCACGGTGAATGTACCTGGGTCGTCGGAGGAGTCCATTTGATTTGATGGCAGAGATGCATGATGGGGTGGAGCGGGTATTGAGCAGAAGAAGCCTTGCGGCGGAGTACTTCAGAGCCATGCCAGGCAGGAGCGAAGGGACGAGTACGAGGCCAAGGTCGAGGAGGCAAAGCGGCAAACGCAGCGGCAAACGCAGCGGCAAACGACTGCAGCCGCTAATCAAGACCACAGCGGCAAACAAGGCCACAAGGCCACCGGCAAACAAGGCCACGGCCACAAACAACGGGAGCGGGCCTTTCGAATTCCGTATTCCGTACCATCAAAAGCAGATTCCGTTATCCAGCCGGAGAACACGCGGCACGTGCGGGTGTGAAAAGGCAGGACAGGTGTGAGATGTCAGGTCAGAAAGGTAGAAGCGGACCCTGTACATCCATCCAGTCGGAGAAGCGGCGAATATGCAACGCCAGCGTCCTCTCGCAACCGAACCCGAGCTCGGTGGTCAAAATGATTGGAGATAATGTCTGTGATGCTCTGATTGGAATGCACTCATTTACAGTCTGTGATACAGTCAGTGCTTTCACTGGGCGAAGAAAGTCGGCCATGTTCAAACAACTGAAGACTAACAAGACCTGTCAAGACACATTCAGAGAGTTGGGAAGGTCCTGGGAGGTATATATGAATGAATGAATGATCGTTTTGAGGCCATTTTCCCTGCTCGAGCGGGGGTTAGCCTTGCGGGCCCTATGACAATCATGGTTCCCTGCTTGAAGCAATGTTTTTATGGCCGGATGCCCTTCCTGACGCCAACCCTTAGTCGCCTCTTACAATGCGCAGGGATACGGTGTACCTATTCTAAACCGGGGTACACACCGTGATCATTCATCCCAGCACACTGGTACTCAATTTGCCGACCTCGGAAGGATGACAGGCTGAGTCAACCCCCCTGGTGTTAATTTACCGATCGACCGGGATTCGAACCCAGGATCCTAGGATCCCAAGCCGGCACCCTAACTGCTAGGCCAACACCAGGCTCGGTCCTGGGAGGTATCTGATGAACTATTTGGAAAGCTTCAGGAAGTAACATGTCGGATGTATTTGCCTTCCACAAACACAACTCAAGTCAACAAGCTTCGCTACCAGCTGTTTTGTGCAAGGCGTGGAGAAGTCGACTCCAGTCAGCTTCCCCCTTGTGAAGATTGTCTCTTCATGCATGCCTTACGAGCAAACTATCAGGCTGTAATTTGGCAGAGGTGTTTGGAGTGCAATCCTAGTGTACCCTATCCAATGGCTCATGGATGGAAGATTCATGATGGGGATCTGGCCATTGAGTGGATGCGAGGTACACCTGCACCAGAGGCTGTGTTGGACCTGCTATCCTGCTCATGTGTACGATCATGCAAATTACCAATCTGCATATGCCTTGGAAATGGTCTGAAATGCACAGACATGTGTAAGTTTCAAAGCTGCAGCAACCAAGCAAATGAACTAGAACAAATAGAGCTGATTGATAGTGATGTGGACGATTGTGACACAGAATAAGTTTGTCCCAGTGACATGAAAGAAACTGTTTGTAGTCTAAACACACTTCAAATAAGATTATAATGTATGAGCATTACCTAGATGGTTTTCACAACAAGTACAATGGCTTATTAGACAATTTGAATATTTTTGTACATTATTGAAACAGAGATAATAAAACTTATTTATTTCTTTTCTGATGATTGTTTTATCTGCTTATGTTCTTATAAATGTGTAACTTTATACCAATGCTTGGGGGTATGTGAATGATAAAACACATTGGAGACATATTCATTGGTTTTCCAAAAATATTGTCTAGAAGTCATAATATAATATATATACAGTCATTTTAAATGGGGGTGGGTTTGTTTACAGGCAATGACTAAATTTTTCGGAAATCGAAGAAACAATGCTTGCATAAAAAGGGTTAATATAAAGTAAATTGTTGAAGTTTTGTGAATGCTAGGTTATTAAAATCATCCACAATGTCCTATATATACATTGTGAAATAATTTCAGCATCTCCATATCACGAAATAGTAATCAGATCAGTTGAAAATAAAAACACTCTTAATTTTCGATTTTGCCAATGAAACATGACCTTTTGACCTCCGAGGAAGTCACCTGATAATTAAAGGTGTAAATTGGATTACAGTTGTGTGGATATATGATGTAGCTTCACAATGAATCATAATTTGTCAAAATATGTTCAGTTGAACTGAAGTTATAAGCAAAAATGCTACCCCTCTCCCCTAAAATTCAACTTCCAGATTATATGGAGGTGGGTTTGTTTACAGTTTGTATTTACAGTACTGTACGTTTGTGTTCTTGAATATAGCTGTCATTAATCAAAAAGAGAGGAATATCACCGGTAAAAAGTGAAATACGATACGTGAAGTGGCGACGTTAGGAATACATCTCAGGCTTATCCTATTAATGCTAACGAGAACAACAACGATACTCTTCGACATCATAACATCGACCAATATGCATCCGCCCACATGATTACATAATTATACATACTTGTACCAAGTTTGATTTAAATCTATTCAGCTGATCTCAAGTGTCACATTTTACCTGACATGACATCTGACCTCACCGAAATCACAAAATCACCTCACTTCTCACATTTGATGCCAAAATATAATCAGTTCATCTTTGCATCAAAATATACATTTATACCAAGTTTGGGCAAAATACCATCGCCGGTTCTCAAGTTAAAACAGCAACAGATTTTCCCCTTAATGGGACTTCTGACCTCTTAACCCCAAAAATCAATCAATTCACGTTTACATCATGATAATACCTGTACCAAGTTTGAAATAAATCCCATCAGCTGTTCTCAAGTTATCACATTTTTACCTGACATGACCTCTGACCTTTGATCTGTTGATGCCACAATCCAATCAGTGCATGTTTACATAATACAGACTTGGCATTTAATATGGAATATTTTTCTTTTCTTGACTTGGGTTTACTTTCTGACCTCAGTAGATCAATCTGGTGAGTTTCTTTTACGCTTCGGTGATTTCTTTGTTTGTCTGTCGCAGCAAGAGGTCAGAAGTCAATAACAGGATTATATCACAGGTGGCATGACAAAATGTATGGACAGGTACATTTGACGATTGGCTTCACAGTCGGGTATATAAGAGTTGTTGCGTTCTGTATTAGTGGAAAACAACTGCTGCACGTCTACAAAGGTTATTGCCGCTTCCTCTGGAGATGGTCCGTCAACTCGACAATGCTGTTTGTCATGGAGTGGTGGCGTTACAAAATTCTGGCATGAAACAGAATACTATTGCTCGGGATTATGGCATCACTCAAGGTCAGGTGTCAAAGATCCTGAAACGAAATGCCCAGAGGGGTGTCCCTACTCAAATACCAAGGCCAGGACGTCCCCGCAGAACCACAAGGAGGGATGATCGCCAGCTGCAATGGCCATACCATGTGTTCAGGGTTTAGCTGAACATGTGGCCTGCCATGTCCCCAGATATGAATCCGAGAGAAAACTTGTGGGCAGAATTAACGCGTCAAATCGACAACTTGGACCAGCAGCCGACCTCTGTGCGTGAATTGCAGCAGGTTAGTCCGCAATGGCCATACCAAGTCAGCTAATCGGCTTAGGGCTGAGTGGCAGCAACTGACAAATGTGCCTGTATCCAGAAGGCTAGTCAACCAATGACTGGTTCAAGCAGGCTATCATACCAGGCGTCCCCTGAAAAGGCCACATCTCACCAGACAACACCGCCAGCGCCAATTGCAGTGGGCCAGAGAGCACCGTCAATGGCAGCCAGGACACTGGAATCACGTGATCTTGAGTGACGACTGACGAGTCTAGATTTCTGGTCTATCGTCAAGATAGCCGCGTCCGAGTGCGCAGACAAGTGCATGAAGCCCACAACGAATATTGTATAGCGCCAAGAGTCCAAGCTGGAGATGGTGGGGTGACCGTTTGGGCTGCTTTTCATGCAGGGGGCAAAACTAACCTGGTTGTTCTGAATGGAAACCTGAACCAGTTCAAGTACAGGGCCATTCTGGAAGAAACATTGCTTCCATTTGCTCGTGCAGACTTTCGAGGAAACTTTGTCTTCCAAGATGACAATGCACGGCCTCATCGTGCTCGCATGATCCAACACTTTCTTGCTGACCGTGGTGTAGAGCATATGGAGTGGCCTGTCATGTCCCCGGATATGAATCCGAGAGAAAACTTGTGGGCAGAATTAACGCGTCAAATCGACCACTTGGACCAGCAGCCGACCTCTGTGCGTGAATTGCAGCAGGCTATTGTCACTGCATGGCGAGCGATTCCTGTCCAAACCTTGGCAAATCTCGTGAACAGCATGCCTCAACGTGCACGTGCTCTACTGAATGCTCGTGGGGGTTACATGAATTACTGAACTGTAATTTTACTGTTCATAATCCCAGTCGCAATTTAACTTTTGTTTTTGTTAAAAAATTTTTGGATAATGTGCAAAATAAAGAGATACTTCTGGAAAACGTACAGAAGTTTAACACAGTACTGTCCATGAATTGAGTTCGATATCAGTTTACATCACTTTCAAGGATCAATTTATTTGCTTCGAAATGTCAAATGTGGTTTTTGTTTCTTTTAAAGGTCACATTAACAAAATGTAGAATAATTTCAACATAATTCCAATGAACTTTTGGTTCTCAGTCATCTTGAAAAGTAAGTTCAACCCCACAAAAAATATTCCATATTAAATGCCAAGTCTGTATATACTCATACCAAGTTTGTTCAAAATCCCATTACTGGTTCACAAGTTGGTGCAGCAACATAATTTTTACTTAACATGACGTCTGACCTCTTTACCCAAAAATCGAATCAGTTAATCTTTACATCATCATGCATACTACCTGTGCCAGGTTTGAATTAGATCGCTTCAGTCATTCTCAACTGATAGACCAATCACAGACTTTGACCTTTGACCTCTTGATGCCAAAATCAAACAAGTTCATCTTTACATCATAATACAAACTTGTACCAACTTTGGTCAAAATCACATCACTGGTTCACAAGTTATCACTGTAACAGGAGTTTTACCTAACATGACCTCTGACCTTTGCCCTTTGACTTCATGACCCCAAAATCGAATCAGTTCATCTTTAACTCATTATACATACCTGCACCAAGTTTGACAAAAATCCATTCAGCCCTTCTACAGTTAACGTGGTAATGAAATCATATCTCTCTGACTCTCTGATCTCTGATCTCTCTGACTCTCTTGAAAATCCTCTCTATCTCTTTGCTGATGACTCCACTCTCTGCCGCTCCATTCCTCATCCCTCAGATCGGCAGTCTGCAGCCTCCTCACTCTCTGCAGACCTGGACAAAATCACAGACTGGGCAAACAAGTGGAACATGTCTTTCAATCCTGACAAATCTCACACTCTTACGATGTCTCTCCGAAAAGACCGACTGGACAACCCTCCCATTCACTTTCTGAATAATCCTCTCCAAGAAGTTCTGTCACTCAAGCTTTTGGGTCTCACTATCTGCCATGATCTTTCCTGGGAAAACCACATTTCAAATCTGGCCTCCAAAGCCAGTCGCCGACTGGGCATCCTCTGTCGTGCGAAGTCCTTCCTTGGCACACCTGAGCTCCTCACCACATACAAGGCTTTCATCCACAGCTCAATGGAATACTGCCCTCCCCTCTGGGCTGGTGCTCCTGCCTCACACCTAGCTCGTCTTCACGCTGTTGAAACCAAAGCGTTCAGAATCATTGGAATTTCCCGCGATGAAGCTTACTCCAAGGGCCTTTCACTCACTCACCGCAGGCAGGTTGGTGGTCTTTCCATCTTCGACAGACTCCTCTCCGGCCTTGCCCCCCCCCCCCCCCCCAGCTCTCTCTGGGCTGTCCCCCAAATATTCCTACAGGTCACACAAAATCTGCCTGCAACCCTCTTATGGTTAAACTGCCAAAATCAAGACTCTCTGCTCACCTTCACTCCTTCATTCCTCTTTTCTCCCGGCTCTGGAACAAACTCCCTCACTCTCTTCAATCCCACTCCACCCTCCAGGTCTTTAAAACAGCTGTTCACCACCATCGATTATCTTCCCCCATCCAAAACCTTGATCTTTTCTATCCCCGCTAATTTCACCCCAATTCCACTTTTTTGAAATACCAACTTCTGTCCTGGAAGTCCTTGGTGTCCTTGTGTTTTATACTTCTCCCCCCCCCCCCCCCCCTTTACACGCCGCCTCCCCCCAAGCCCTCTCCCTCCCACACATCTCCCTGCTCTTAAATGTTATGTGCTCTCAAGTGTTTGTGTGCTTCCCCTTCTCTTGTCTTCCGCTCCCTCTTTTTATATATTTTGTTTGTCTGGTTGATTTGTTTGTGAAGTAAATGTCAGCTCTTTCACGAGCCTCGATTCAGTATACAAAAAAAAAAAAAAAAAAAAAAAAAAAAAAAAAAAAAAAAATCTATTATTATAACACCTATAAGAGCCAATATCTCTCCGTTCTCAAGACCGAACTCTCTTATCTGTCTCCCTCTTCCAAATCCTGGTGGCGTCTGGTCAAATCTGTTTCTGGTGTTTGTTCTCCCTGCATCCCCTCCCTCACCTCAAATGGCTACACGGCTGACTCCGCACGTGAAAAAGCTGAATGCCTCAACTCTGTGTTTGCCTCTAAATCGTGTGTCCCAAACCCGTCCCTCTCTGTACCCACCGTACCCAGTCATACCCAGCTGCTCCTGGACTCCGTGTCCTTTCCTCCTGACAAGGTGGAAAAGTTTCTGTCAACCCTCGACTCTGATTCTGCAACTGGACCTGACGGCATCAGCCCACAGGTCCTAAAATCCTGTTCTTCCGCTCTTTCACTCCCTCTCTCTGTTCTCTTCACCCTCTCTTTTGCTCAAGGTCATCTGCATCTGCTTGGAAATCAGCCAACATCACCGCTTTGCACATAAAAGGTGCAAAAACAGATCCTAGCAACTAAAGACCAATCAGCCTTCTCCCAATTATCAGCAAAGTCATGGCATCCATCATTGGTTCGGTTATGAAATCTTTCCTCTTCTCCAATGGCTTGATCTCTGATCATCAATTTGGTTTCAGACCTGGTCACTCTACTCTGGACATGCTGCTTCTGCTTTCTCAACAATGGATGGAGGTCCGCAATGCCAAACAGGAAATTAGAGCTGTCTCCCTTGACATATCACGTGCCTTCGATACGGTCTGGCACCCCCTCTGCTCACCAAACTCTCCTCCTTTGGTATCCATGGAAATCTCCACACATGGCTGGCGGACGTCCTCTCTAGTCGTAGTCAACGTGTGGCCCTGAATGGGTTTCTCTCATCTCCTCTTCCTGTTCAGGCTGGAGTTCCCCAAGGCAGTGTTATGGGCCCTGTGCTTTTTCTGGTCTTCATCAATGATCTCACTGACTCTCTTGAAAATCCTCTCTATCTCTTTGCTGATGACTCCACTCTCTGTCGCTCCATTCCACATCCCTCAGATCGGCAGTCTGCAGCCTCCTCACTCTCTGCCGACCTGGACAAAATCACAGACTGGGCAAACAAGTGGAACATGTCTTTCAATCCTGACAAATCTCACACTCTTACGATGTCTCTCCGAAACGACCGACTGGACAACCCTCCCATTCACTTTCTGAATAATCCTCTCCAATACGTTCTGTCACTCAAGCTTTTGGGTCTCACTGTCTGCCATGATCTTTCCTGGGAAAACTACATTTCAAATCTGGCCTCCAAAGCCAGTCGCCGACTGGGCATCCTCCGTCGTGCGAAGTCCTTCCTTGGCACACCTGAGGACCTCACCACATACAAGGCTGTCATCCGCAGCTCAATGGAATACTGCTCCCCCCTCTGGGCTTGTGCTCCTGCCTCACACCTAGCTCGTCTTCACGCTGTTGAAACCAAAGCGTTCAGAATCATTGGAATCTCCCGCGATGAAGCTCCAAGGGCCTTTCACTCACTCACCGCAGGCAGGTTGGTGGTCTTTCCATCTTCTACAGACTCCTCTCTGGCCTTGCCCCCCCCAGCTCTCTCTGGGCTCTGTCCCCCAACTATTCCTATAGGTCGCACAAGATCTGCCCGCAACCCTCTTATGGTTAAACTGCCAAAATCAAGACTCTCTGCTCACCTTCACTCCTTCATTCCTCTTTTCTCCCACCTCTGGAACAAACACCCTCACTCTGTTCAATCCCACTCCTCCCTGCAGTTCTTTAAAACAGCTGTTGACCACCATCTCTTATCTTCCCCAATCCAAAACCTTGATCTTTTCTACCCCTGCTAATTTCACCCCAAATCCACTTTTTTGAAATACCAACTTCTGCCCTGGAAGTCCTTCGTGTCCTTGTTCTCCCACCCGCCCCCCTTGCCCCGCCTCCTCCCCCCAAGCCCTCTCCCTCCCACACATCTCCTGATGTCCCTGCTCTCAAATGTTGTGTTTGTGTGCTTCCCCTCCTCTGCCCATCTCGTCTACCGCTCCCTCTTTTTATATATTTTGTTTGTCTGTTTGATTTGTTTGTGAAATAAATGTTAGCTCTTTCACGAGCCTCGATTCTGTTTCCAAAAAAAACCAAAAAAACAAAGGGTGTACTTACTTTTTCCACATGCAAAATTTGCATTTATGTTTATTTAAAATATACAGTGCACTACAAAATGTCAATGTTTCATGATATTTGTTATATTATATCACCTTTATCTATCAATATTGTTGAAATGAACATCAAATAGCTGTGTGTTGAAATATGTTGAAAAAGTCAAAACTTTACATGGGGTGTACTTACTTTTTCACGTGACTGTACATATGGACAGACAAACACTGTTCTCGATGGCTTTGCCATACGGGCTACGCCATAAAAAGTGGTTTGTTCGTGGGGTCTCAGGTTTTGATTTCATTAATGGTAAAAAGTTCCATGCTTTGAGGCCTCACAAAGCTAAAGCATTTTCAGCTCTTCCATGATCTATTCTGATGATATCATTTTTATGTGATATCATTTTTGATTGCCGCTGATAACGGTTAAGACCCAACCCAAACAAATCCCGATAAATTGGGGAAAAATTCGACTTTTTAAACAATAAAAAATAAAAAAAATAAAAATCGCACCAGTGTCCGAAGGAAGCGGTTCTGTTTGGCATTTTAATATGAAATTTGCAAAGCCGAGAAACGCACAAAACCCATTACAATTACCCTTAATAACCCCATAAAACCAGGCATTAAAACCCAAATCAAGTTACACTTTGTAAACCTTTAGAATTAACCTTTTGAACCCTCTAGAATTACCCATTAGAACTATTTGGACCTGAGCTTTTTAAACCTTTGCAACACATGAGAATCACCCTTTAGAATCCATTAGAATTACCCTTCAGAAACCTTTGAAATCGCCTGTTATTATTAATTAGAATTATCGTTTATATACCTTTAGAACCAATTAGAATTACCCTTTGGAATATGAATGAATGAATGATCATTTTAAGGCCATTTTCCCCGCTGGAGCGGGGGTTAGCCTTGCGGGCCCCATGACAATCATGGTTCCCTGTTAGAGGCAATGTTTTTATGGCCGGATGCCCTTCCTGACGCCAACCCTTGGTCGCCTCTTACTATGCGCAGGGATACGGTGTACCTATTCTAAACCGGGGTACACACCGGGATCATTCATCCCAGCAAGCTGGTACTCAATTTGCCGACCTCGGAAGGATGACAGGCTGAGTCAACCCCCTGGTGTTAATTCAGCGGTCGACCGAGATTCGAACCCAGGATCCTCGGATCCCAAGCTGGCACCCTAACCGCTAAGCCAACACCAGGGAAGCCAACACCAAGGCTAAGCCTTTGGAACCCTTGAGAATTAAACAGTGGGTTAGAGGTTCTTCTTCTTCATTTTTCCGGAAGGACATACACAAATTTTGAAGCGGCTTCACCGCTTAAAAGCAGTGGTGACTTTATTTTGAAGTGAACAGACAGACACCTGAACGGACAAACAGACTGGAGGAGAATAGACAAATAGACTAGCATTGGCATTCGGTGGAACTAATATCTCTGAAAGGTTAAGCAGTTTATGTTTTGTATCCAACCAATAGGCCGGATCCGATTCCAGATGTGAACCAAAATCAAACTGCCTTGTTCTTGTCACCTATGCAAATCATGCACCTAATTTTGTTATAACTCGCCCACAATGCCATGCTCTATATAGTTTTTAGCCATATCACTTAATGGTGAAGAATCACTTGAAACTTAAAAAACTCTTATTGGGATTGGGATATTCACCAAATTTGGACCAATTCTGCTATATATCAGTTTCAGCCGGAGCTTATCACTCAATGGTGAGGAATCACTTTTTAAAATCTCAGATCCGAATCTTCACCAAAATTTCATAATTTCATCTTTGTCACACACTCAACCTCTCCATCAAATTTCTCAGAATCCGTCCACAACTCAGATATCCTCTTCACAGACAAAAATAAAAAGAAAGACAGGGGCGAGAACAACATAACCTACGCCTGCTGATGGTGGCAGAGCTACAAACATGGAGAGACAACGGATCTTGTCCGAACATTTAGCTTTGATAAACTGGAAAGACACATGGCACGATTGAAGTTTAACGCACTCGGACCTGGAACCAGAAGTTCATGTTTATTTTGTTCAAGACTCGCCCTGCTGCCCTAATATAAGTTCACGTACTCTATCGCCATACTCTTCCATTACGCTCCATTTTGCAGAGAAACAATAAGAACTGAAGATGTAAAAAGAGTACAAAAGGAGTGCCGGTTACCATTAAAATTCCACCTGGTGATTTTCCTTGAACCATGTGTGGTTCACAATTTCCTGCAAAACAATGGATGTGTTGGAAACAAATATAAACATGATCAGGAAACACCTGCACTGGTGAGCAATTGCATTTTGATCCACAATAACAATAGGTCAGTAACCCTGTCATGAGTGAACATTCCTGTTCATGCAAATAAAACTGCAGTTCAAAACTGTATCAATCCCTCACCGTCATAGTGAGTCTCTCCACTGGATCCTCCTGAAGCATCGCAGTCAGAAGGGAAACCAATGTTTCTCTTGCAAAGGTTGGTGGACTGTTTTCCACATTGAAGTCAGTCTTGTCATGTGATACCTGCAAAGAAGTAAAACAAATGTATTTGTGACCGAACCCTAAACATTCGTCGCAATCAAATAATACATTTGCATAATAAGCATATTCCAAACAAGCACTCACTGTTGCAATGACCAAGTTTTGACTTGAAATGTATAAAATACATTTTCATTCATCAATTGTTCCTGATACAGTGCCTTCAGAAAGTATTCACACCACTTGACTTAAAAAAAAAACATTTTGTTGTGTTGTAGCCGGAATTTAAAATGGATTACATTGAGATTTTTTTTGTCACTGATCGACACATACCGTATTTTCTGGTGTATTAACCACGCTTTTTTATCCACAAAAAGTTAAAACTTGGGGGTGTGGTTAATACACAGATATAGAAAGAAAAAAAATCTTAAAAACAATAAATGCTGAACTTCAATTATATTCCAATTGTCACACATTTACCAGCAGATCCGCATTCTACATATCGGGAAATGTTTAGAGCTCCAGGGCCGTGTTTAAAATGGCTCCTATGGCGCCTCGGTGTCAGGCCCCCAATCAGAAGGGGCTCATAATGACCAAGATAGATTTTTGTAAAGTGTATACATTGCGTTATGTTTAAATAGAGATTATATGTGGAATATAATTCTGCTTTTAAAAAATAGAGGCAATACTGGTAGAATAAGGCAGTATACTTCACTGACTAAAGGTATTTTAACAGTATCACCTATTTTAAACCAATTTCAACGATTGCTAGAAGACAGTGCAGCATGTAGAATCATACCAACACAATCATAAGACTTCAAACAATCAATCAAACAAAAAAAACAATACCTATTTTGGGGGGTCAACACCCCACACCCAACCACACATATACCTCCTGAGACCCCAATTTTTCTAATGCCTTCAACAAACATTGGTATGTCACGGGTGATGAAAGTTGTGATCAAGCTTCATCAAAATTGTGTTTGTAGTTTCGGAGAAGAGAGCAGATACCTCTTTAAGGGGGTTCAAACCCCCCGCACATAGCCTCAAACCCTAATTTATTCATGCCGTGAACAAACTTTGATGCATTATGGGTGGCGATGGTTGTCGTCAATTTTCATCGAAATTGGGTGTAGTTTCGAAGAAGAAAGCAAATACCTATTTTTGGGGGGCAACCGCCTCATCGACCTCCATATATCCTGATTTTTTAAATGCCGGAAACAAACGTCAATACACCTGGGGTGATGTTTCGTTTCAGAGAATAGAGCACACACCTACTTTTGGGGGGGAGGGGGGGTCAATCACCCCCCCCTAAAGACCCCCTTAATGCCCGATTTATTTAATGCTGTGAAAAACTTTTTGTACAACACGTGTGATGAAGGTTGTGGTCAAGTTTCATCAAAACTGTGTGTGTAGTTTCTGAGAAGAAAGGAAATACCTATTTTGGGCTCCTCCCCTCACCTCCGCTGCAGATCGCTTCATTAGATTTCAGAATTAACTCGTAAAGTGATTCAGATTAAATTTTTCTTCCACACAGAAAGGATAAAAATACACGATTTAAATTCAAAAAAAAAAAGACCATTTCCTAGTGTGTAACATCAACACACTCTTTAATGGCGTACATTCCAGTTCCAGTATGGTATGTTCGCGTTTTAAGTGTGTTCTGTTTGCGCATTTTTGGAGTAGTGCACATCTGTCATTTACACCATTTTTAGGAATTGCGTAACTCGAGTGCGTTTGCAATGCGGCGATTACATTTTCGCACTGAACAACATGAAAACGTGTTCATGAGAAGACCCGGATTCTGGCTAGATTGCCTTCCCTCTCCATCGTCTTCCGCTCTCTCAGTTTCCGGAAATCCTCCATATTAACCTCTTCCTCTTGTAATGGGAAAGCAGTTTTAATTTACATGTTTTCATTTGCAACACTTGCTCAACACTTGCTCTCAGGTTGAAGGCACGGAGCTTTGCCAAGGAGGATGACATTGTGGACATCAAGACGAGCCCGTTGTGGGCCTACACATTGAAGGGCATGCCATGATCTGTCGGTTCGGTGCCGCACACACATCACCCAACATCGACGCGATGACACAGCTGATAAGACGACGCATTTCCAGTCTCACATCAAGCTTTGCCGGTGGGGTTAATGATTTTTTTTTTGGAGAGTGAAAAACAGGGTGCGGTTGATACACCGCCGCTGTCAATACACAGAAAGCTTTGTGACCCCATAATGCCAAAGTGGATTTTTAAAAAAAAGAATTTTTTACAAAATAATTGACAGTGAAATACAGAAATATCTAATATGCATAAGTATTCAAACCCATGAGTCAATACTTCGTAGAAGCACCTTTGGCAGCAATTAAAGCTTTAAGTCTTCTTCGGTATGTATCGGTTTTGCACATCTGGATTTGGGGACTTTCTCCCATTCTGCATTGCAGATTTGATCAAGCTCTGTCAAGTTGGTTGAGGAGTGTCGGTGAACATCATTCTTCAAGTCTTCCCACAGATTGTCAATGCGATTAAAGTCTGGGCTATGGCTGGGCCACTGAAGGACTTTCACGTTCTTTGTTCTCAAGCCATTCCTGTGTTGCTTTGGCAGTATGCTTGGGGTCATTGCCCTGTTGGAACGTAAATCTTTGCCGGTCTAAGGTCTTGTGCACTCTGAAGCAGGTTCTCCTCAAGGACTTGTCTGTATTTGGGTCCATTCATTGTTGCCTCATCACCTGGTGTTGGCCTCATGGTTAAGGCGGCTGGCTTGGGATCCTGAGGTCCTGAGTTTGAATCCCGTTGCATTAAGGCCAGGTGGGGTTGACTCAGCCTGTCAATGTTCCGAGCTCGGCAAAATGAGCACCAAATAACTGGTTAAGGAGAGGCATTTCATCAGCGGCAGATGCGCCCACCGAAAGATGATGCAACCAGCAGCCGGGTGGCTGTACACGAACCACCTACATTATTTCCTCTATCCTTGCAAGTCTCCCAGTCGCTGCCGCTGAAAAGCATCCTCATAGCATGATGCTGCCACCACCATGCTTCACAGCAGTGATGGTGTTAGATGGGTGATGGGCTGTGCTTGTTTTTCCTCCAGACATAGCCCTTTGCATTCAGGCCAAATAGTTCAATTTTTGTCTCATCAGACCACAGAATCATTTGCCACTTGCTCTGAGACTTTCACGTGCCCTTTTGCAAAATCCAGGCATGCTGTCGTGCGTTTTTCTCAGGAATGGCCTCCGTCTGGCCACTCTCTCATAAAGCCTAGATCTGTGAAGTGCTGCAGCGACTGTTGTCCACCCGGCAGGTTCTCCCTTCTCAGCCAAGGAACTCTGTGGTTCTGTCAGAGTGGTGATTGCGTTCTTGGTCACCTCTCTGACAAAGGTTCTTCTTTCCGGGTTGCTCAGTTTGGTTGGACAACAAGGGACTACCCCCGGAAGAGTCTGGGTATAGTTAGGTCCAAAACTTCAATTCCGTGACCATTTTCTGGCTAGTAAGGTTTGACGATTGATTTGACTTCTAATGACATTTTATAACAAAAATAGCCTCTATGTCCCTCCCAAAAATCCCGGCATTTTTCGCCAGAGGCCAGAATCCAAGATGACCGCCGGCACTATCTTGAAAAATTAAGTTTTGAACCAGAACACCTAGAATCACGTACAAAGACACTTTTTTGGGTAATTTGACCACGAGGATTCCGAATCTGACATTAGTTTGATGTTATGACATTATTTTGACCCAGAAATCCAAGATGACCACCATCCAGTAGAGCGAAAATGTAACTTTTAAATGGGAGAACATATGATCATGAATTAACACATTATTTTGGCTAAATCTATACTGGCCACGGAATTGAGGTCCTGATTAGTGAATTGCTATTTTCTTGTTTTTTATTTGTCTGTGTGTGTAATGTCATATACTTATTTCTGTCTTTCCAGGGAGTATACGAGCGAATGAGACGGCACTGAGAAGCGCAGTATTCAGAAGATAGCTGTCAAGAGAATGTCCACCATTCCGTGTGTCCTCCAGTGTGGCGGGCTTTGCAATGAAGCCACTGATGTCGTTACCTCCGTTGAGAGTTGGGAAAATCTCAAGAAAAAAGCCCTGTTATGGAGCGGTCTTGACAAGTTCGGAGACGTTTATGCAACAGTCAATTGGGATAATGGTCCCGGCAGACAATGTGTCCATAAATCATGTAGGCTGACCTTATGGAATGCTAATAAACTGGAGCAGGCCAAGACAAGACAGAAAAAACGAGAAGTCAAGGAATGCCAATCTCAGTCTTCGTCCATGTCTGAGGCTTTTCCCCCGGCTGCTTCTCCACCTGCCAAGCGGCTGCGATCAAGTGTAGAAGGGCTGATACATGAAAAAACAAAATGTGTCTGGTGCTGTAAACCGGAGTCGGCAAAGCACCCAGAATCAAAGCTGTCCCTGATTTCGTATGATAATGCATGGGCAACGTTCAAGAGTCACACGGTGGTCCTCGAATATCAGAGCATGCGAGACAGAATCAACTGTGTGATCGATTATGCAGCTGATGACCCATATGCGATTGAGATCAGATATCACAACAAATGCTGGTTGAAATATGTGCGTAGTTACCAGAAAATGAGTGAAGATGACAAACTCCCACGCATGCACAATGTCAATCTCCATGAGGCTCAGACTATCTTCTTTGACCACATCAGAACAGTTATCTTTGAGGAACGTGAGCTAAGGTCACTACAGAGCCTCCTCAAAGACTACAGCTCTATCATATCTCGGTATGGCTTCTCAACATCCAGCATCAAGTCATCCTTTATCAAAGATATCCTGACCCGGGAGTTTGAGGGCAAGATCGGCTTCCACTCCCGCCCTCAGAGAAACCAGAGCGACCTAGTCTATGACACGTCTGGGGGTGGTTCATATGTTGAAGCAGCACTCTCCGCCATCGGTGTTAGCAGTGAACAACTGGTGCACAATGTGGCTAAGCGGCTCAAGGATGATGTCAAGTCAATCAAACCCATCCCATGGCCGCCAAGAGTCGAGAAGCTAGAAGAGGAGGAAGAGCTCTCGCCTCTCATGGTGCAGCTGCTATCTGCTTTGCAGGGGAAGAAGGAGGTAGATCTGTCTCCCAGCACACTCTCTCTCACCTCTCTCATCACGCAGTACATTACAAAGCGACCCACCACTACTGCCATCAATGCCACCGTCACCCTTCATGGGATGACTCGCAGCAAGGAGCTTATTGACTCTTACTACAAGCTGGGCATGGGGATCAGCTACCCGAATGTGCTTCTCCTACGTGACCTCTGGACCATGCATGACCTCGAGCGATGTTTGATCTGTCCTGATGAGATCGCTGAGGGAGAACCAAGCATTAGTATCATTGACAATGATGACTTTACCAACGACACGTTGACAGGAGGGGGTACTGCACACCGCTGTAACTGGATGTTTCTGCAGCGTCTAGAACGTCTTGTACCGGATTATGAGGCTAACATCCAGGATGAGCAAACACGCATCACAGGCGCAAAGACTGTGTCACAGGCACTAACTGAGAAGGCATCTGAGATGCCGGTAGTTAAGCCGTATAGGACGATAAAACGTGGGGAGCCTCCCATCCGGCCAAAGCCCACTATGTTCTCATCAAGTACAAAGCATCAGTGCAAGCAGAGCATTTTTCATGCCCTTGCTCGTGTGGACGTGGATGGTGACCGCCCTGATGCAGCTGAGCAGGCTATCCCTTCATACAATGGGTTTTATGCTGGTTTAAATGTGGAGCAAGGGAAGAGCAAGGCTTATTTTCATATGTCCTACAATCAACCACCCAACAAGTCAGTTGTGAATGACATCATGGACAAGCTTTCTATCATCATTGCCACCAAGCACATGCCTTTCGCCTTCTTAGTGGGAGATCATCCCGTGTACGTCCTCATTACCCTGCTCAAGGCCGAGAACCTAAAGAAATACCATGACATTGTGCCCTTTCTAGGTCCCTTCCATACACAGTGTGTGATGATGAGTGCTATATACAAGCGCTACAACGGGAGTGAGTTAGGAGATGTACTCGTGGCAGCAGGAGTTATTGCCGAGGGCTCCGTTGATCGTGCGCTGAAAGGCAAGCATTACAAAAGGGGGCTGCGTTGCTTGAGGCTTATGTATGAGGCGCTCATGAGTCAGCTGGTGCAGGAGAGGCTCGTGCCCTGCCTGGCTGATGAGACGAGGGAGAACCTCGAATTTCTGAGAGATACTAGTCTTTCCCAAGAATCCCGTGCTGCTGCTCATGCAGCACTGGAGGAGGATGCTGACCTGGACAGCCTTATCACTGACTTATTCATCCATGTGGAGGCCAGTGACATGGCAGACTACTGGAGGGACTTCCTGTCCATGACAGATGCACTAATGCAGAATGTCCACGCAGTCCATATCTGTAACTGGGACGAGTACGTCAGCTCTCTGCGCGCCATGCTGCCATGGATGGTAGCGTACGACAACAATAGGTACGGGAGGTGGCTATCTGACTTCTGGGCAATGATGACAAATCTCCCTGCTGATCAGGTCACCTTCCTTCGGACTGACTTCGCTCAGTCCATCACAGGCAACCCCTACTCCAACATGGCCTGAGACATGTGGATCGAATGCACCATGAACAAGGGCAGCAAAATGAAGTCTGGCTGGCTCTCCATCCTCAAGAATGAGAAGCAGCTGCTGGTGCACTCCAGAAATGTGAACAATGTAGCCCAGATCCGGGCGGCTCATAATGCCCTGGCCAACCGAAAAAAAGCCAAGAGGAAGCACATTGAATGTGGCCCAAAACGAATGCGAGAAGATGAGCAGTGCGTGCAGAACCTGGTAGCCTGCATACATGAGTTTGACTCCTTTCCATTCAACCCATCCTCACCCACACTCCGCACCCTAGTCAGCCATGCCTGCCTCTAATGAGCTCGTTGTGGACTTCAATTCTGCCCATGCTGCAGGGGAGGAAAAGTTGACCAGCTTCTTGCAGGAGCGGGTATTCAGTAAGAATACCTCCCTTCATGCACCTGTCCCTCTGAGTAAACGCTTGACATTTGCCAATATGCCAGACACGGAGAAGCCCAGGGAGGAACTCAAAACGAGAGCTGCTGAAATGGAGCAGAATGCTCTCAAGGCTGTGATCAACCTGGTTGAGGTCAGTCATCTTGTGGACCTCACTGAGTTGCTGGAACATCGTGTTGTTGAGGAGTGTGTGGCTTTATTCAACTCCAACGGAACATACAGGAAGACACAGAAGAGTAAGCTCATCCAGAAACTCTCTCTGCAATCTGTAGATCTGCAGGAACCCTACACCGCTCTCATCGACATGGGCATGATTTGGAGGATGGCAACTCCATCAGCAGAGGATCGACAGACGCAACATGGCACCCCATACAAGTGGTCAGACTATGTCCACAAGGTGTCTTCCATCATCCTTGCCCGCCATGGTGATGCTGAACGTATCTTCTGTGTGAATGACCCATATGACACACCATACTCTACTAAAGATGACGAGCGAGACCTGCGGGTACAGGGTAAGGCACATATACCCAACACCTACATGAAATTGAATGACCCCTTCCCTTCTGCCCAAGCATTCAAAACACTTCTATGTAGCGTCAGCAACAAGGGGCGGATGCAAAAGCTGATATGCACCTACCTGACGGACCTTGCAGAGAGTGTTGATGCAGAGATTGTCTACTCTGTTGGCTCCCACTGCACCAATTTGTCAACCCATCAAGCAATGGAGAACTACAGCTTTGACCAGTCTGAAGCTGATACTGTCCTCTTTTCTGCTTACGCAGTTCTGCGTGAATCAGGCTACAGTGGCCCTGTTGTCATTGATACCGCTGATACCGATGCCTATGTCGCAGCAGCAGTCATCTCGCAGCAGCTGCCCGGAAAGCTCTGTATCAAGAGGAAGAAGGAGACTATCTGCACTGTATGACAGGCTGTGATGCCAACTCAGGCTTCTATGGCAAGGGTACGAAGTTGGTGTATGACCGGGTGGCGAAGAGCCCTGTGGCTCGACGGCAGCTCTCGCTGTGTGGAGATAGCCTTGACCTTGAGGAGGAGGTGCTAGAGGAGCTCTTCCAGTTCACACGACATGTCATCTATGGCGACGAAAAGAGTAGCACCATGGCTGAGGCCCGTGCAGCAAAGTGGAAGACACTGAAAAACAAATCATTTATCCGTCTCCCTCCAGATGCAGACAGCCTACGCCAACACTGCCTCCGAGCAAACTACTTGGCATATCTTGTGTGTCATCCCTCCAAGAAACACCACCCCTCGCCACTCGGACATGGCTGGGAGCTGGTGGGTGGTCGCTGTCGCCGTGTCCGCCACACGCAACCTGCTCTCCCGACACATCTACCTGCACCAGGGCCAGCTGAAGAGAGTGAGGAAGATGAGAGCCAGGAGGGGAATGAGGAGCGAGATGATGATGTACAAAGGCGGGGAGATTCATCGGAATCTGACGATTCAGATTCTAGTGAAGCAGAATGCTCTGATTCGGACTAATCGTATAATCAAAGGTCATATTGATTAATTACTTCATTTGAAAACTGTTCAAGTCACAGCTATTAAAAATAGCTTATTTTGAAGTGTAATGAGTTTACTTGTCATGCAATCATCAATTACTTTACTGCAAGATATCCTTATGGAGGTAGTTTCTTTAACATGTTTAAGTACAAAAGTTGCATTTTCGCTCTACTGGATGGTGGCCATCTTGGATTTCTGGGTCAAAATAATGTCATAACGTCAAACTAATGTCAGATTCGGAATCCTTGTGGTCAAATTACCCAAAAAAGTGTCTTTGTACGTGATTCTAGGTGTTCTGTTTCAAAACTTAATTTTTCAAGATAGTGCCGGCGGTCATCTTGGATTCGGGCCTCCGGCGAAAAATGCCGGGATTTTTTGGAGCCACATAGAGGCTATTTTTGTTATAAAATGTCAATAGAAGTCAAATCAATCGTCAAACCTTACTAGCCAGAAAATGGTCACGGAATTGAAGTTTTGGACCTAACTAGTAGTTCCATATTATTTGCTTTTTCCTCATGATGGAGCTCACTGTGCTCTTGGGAACTTTCAAAACACGAGAAATTGTTTTATCTCCCACCCCATATCTACGCATCCTCAGAATTCTATCTCGGAGTTCTACGGACAGTATCTTGGACTTCATAGTCACATTTCTGTTATGACATGCACTGTCAACTGTGGGACCTTATGTAGAAAGGTGCGTTTCTTTTTAAATGATGTCCAATCAATTGAACTGGCCTCGTGTGCACCCCAATAAAGTTCAGGAGACATCTCAAGGACGATCATAGGGAAATTGGATGTACATGACCTCAATTTGGAGAGTCATAGCAAAGGGGTTGAAGACTTACTGACATTTCAGCTTTTCATTTTAAATTATTTTGAAAAAATATATATGTATTTTAAAACCCACTTTGACATTATGGGGTATTATGTGTCGATCAGTAACAAAAAATGTCAATTTAATCCATTTTAAATTCAGGCTGTAACACAACAAAAAGAGGAAAAAGTCAAATGGTATAAATTAATTCCCAAGGCACTGTATGTGAAACATTCAAGACTCCCTTCATGCAACACACCCTTAGCAACTGCATCTCCTTCACACCACGTTCATGATCATGACACCATTATAAACAATACTCACTTCAATAATATTACGTCCATTAAAGCGAAGTCCACCAAATAATTTCGTGAATAGGACGCCAAGTGCCCACACATCGACTGCGGGACCTTTGTAGCCATGCATTTTTGCCATCTCTGGTGCCATATAGCCAGGTGTGCCCCTGTTGTCATAAAAAATTTGGCCATGTTTGAAAGGTGTGGCAAGGTGAAAGTCGATGACCTTCACAATCCCCTTGTTGCTGAAAAGCACGTTTTGTGGCTGGAGAATAAACAAAAAGCATGTTAAAAAACATAAAACCTTTGGTGATAAATTATGTTGAATGCTGTCTTTTTCACAAGACTACAACCAAGCTGGAATGGGTATTTAATTTTGATATATTACTTTCGATTAACACTTCAAGTTCAATTCATTTTGTAATGAACACAAAAAGGACCCATATGTGACAGATTCCCCCTCATTCCCTCCATTGTAGGTCATTACCCAACAATATGAATTTTGTTATTTCCTGCCACCTCCACTTCCCACTCTCATTCCTTCCTTTGCTTCAACCAACCACCTTCAGAGGCCATTTTTCCCCGCAGAGCAGGGGTTGGCCTTTCTTGGGCACCGTGGTCCCCTTTTTGAAGAAATGTTTTATAGCCGGATGCCCTTCCTGCCGCCAACCATGTTGGTCGCCTCCTGCGGTGTTTATTCAGCGATCGACCAGGATTCGAACCCAGGATCATAGGCTCCCAAGCCGGCACCCTAACCGCAAAGCCAACACCAGGCTATCCCTCCTTTGCTTAAACAAAAAATGGTTTTCATTGCAGTGTTACGCAGCACGTATCACAGTCTGCATTGGTGTAGTTGGTTACCTTTATATCCCTGTGCACAAAGTTCCGGGAGTGCATGTACTCAAAAGCATCAGCCATCTGGGGGGAGGACGGTGTACATCATTTACAGAGGAAATATTCAAACATGGACAGAGTTTGTGGTTGTGAAGAATTTACAATTTTGAGTGCAATTCTCATATTTCAACATATTTCATATTTCATATTCATTATTAAATATTTCAAACCATGTCATAAACATCACACTGAGGCTGAAACCAACTTCAGCTCACCTGCTTCATGGGAAAACACAACTCTCTTTCTGGTAACTTCCTCAGAAAACGAAGTTGGGAAGCAAGGGAACCTGCACACATCAGACAGCAACATGCAAGGGCAAGGCAGTGAGATTTTTCATTTTTCAGAAACGAATAGAGGAAAAGTTGTTTTGTTTTTGAATATTTCATTGTTAAAATAAACACAAAATCAAAAATATAAAAATTTGCTTGCAGAATCAAAGGTCATGGAAGACGAAGGTGGTAGAGGGCCAAAGTTGGACACAAGTTGGGGAAAGAATGAACAGGAAAAATGGAAGGAGGGAGAGAGAGAGGGGGGGGGGGGGGTAAACACAGGACACTGGAAGTGAAGGGTAGAATGAAAAGAGGATTCATGGGGAAAAAAATAGTGAGGAAAGGATGTAGGGTGACATGAGATGGGTGTGCACCAGCTGACAGTAGTCCTGTACTCATTTAAGTTTAAAAGAGAGAATTGAACCAGGAAGGGATTACTGGAGGAACTTGTGTTGTGAAGGAGCGGGAGACTTATCAGTCTCTTCCAAGACACTCTGTCTTTTGACATGCCGCATAAATGAGATGAGCCACTCCATCTGCCATGTGAAGAACTGGTAATGTGTTTCAGCCTCATCACGTGACATGATTATTATATGAGATCTTCCTATTTTACAGAAACCAAATCAGCTTGTGATGGATGCTGCCATCTCATCACCAATGTGAGAGGAAGCACAATCACAAACGGGTCTCCTGGATCCTGTGGAATATAAAGCTCTCAAGAGGTCTCCATTGGCCAACACAGACACCATGAAGGCGAGGAGTTTAAGGAATTATTTGGAGTGATGGAATCTGCAGCTCAGTTTGGAAAACAGCTTTGATATGTGATCCACATCATGGCTGATGGTGAAGCCTATAAAGTTAAGAAACCAAACCACCTCCTGTGTCTGACAAGAAAAAGAGATAATTTGGTTGTTTTTGACAATCGTGCCGGAGTGACAGGGTGAAACTGAGATTGTGAGAACTGAAAGAGATGGTCCAACAATCAGGACATCATAATTCATGTTGACTAATTACTAACTTATTTACCTGCTCAAGGAAAAGTGGACTTGATCGACACAAACAGTGGATTTTCGGCAAAATGACGTCAGAAACCTTACCTGTTTCCACATACTCCAAAACGATGACTGCTCGGTGCCTGTGTGGATCTTTTGTTGCGATATCGATCAACTTCACTGAAGGGAAACAAGATAGTTTAGCATAACATGATATGGCATAAGAAACTCACCCAAAGTCAAACACCTTTAAACGACATGATGAACATGCACATTTTGTATATGGTGGAGAACCCTAACAACCCTAACAACGAGTGCCCGCATGCACTTGCACAATGTAAAATCAATGAAATACACCAGCTGGAACGTTTGTGCCACCAAGTGCACAGTACAACAAATTTTTTGCCTGCACAAGTGTGTATGTTCGGGTTCGGAGGTTGGCAAATCGCTGAAAAATAACAGATAGCTTCTCGTCACCAAATTTGGCATCCGAGACCTTTGTAGCCATAGGCAGGTCCAAAGCACAGGAAAAAAGAACAGAACTTGGAGTCGGAATGCTAAGTACTCAGATTCTGACAGCTTGGACTCGGACTCGGATTCTGACTCGGACTAGGTGCACTCGACTACAACACTGAAGGTGGTGGGAGGAACCATCCTTGATAGGTCGCCACTCTGACGCAGGATATGATAGAGTGTAAACGATATTTCTATTTAAGAACAAGCAATCCAAAAGGGGAATGACAGGGCGATTCAATAATTGTGCCATCCCACGGAGGAAAGTCTGGCATCCCGTCTGCGAGAATTACTTGGTGGATGATAAAGACCCAGGGTGTCCTTTGCGTGAGTCGGCGAGCTATCACCAGCACCCTGGCCAAGTTACAAATTCCTGTCCTAACTTCTTGTTTTTTTTTTAATATGCAGAAGGCTCCAGGCATGGACCATGTAGTCCTCATTGAGGCCAGGCCTAAATAAAAGAGCTGCATTGATAGAAAAGTGAAGAAGGAGAGAATAGTCAGAAGGAGAGAATAGTTTGAGAGTTTTGAGTTTGGTGTGCCCACGTGGAGTTCTGGCATTGCAAGGGCGCAGAGTGATGAGATTGAACGACTCCAGAAGAGTGCGCTCCGTTTTATTGCGTAGCCAACTTTTCAGTCCGACGCGCAACAACGTTGTCATTTTGGTATGCAGTTGTTGAGCGAACGCAGGAATGAGCTTCTCTTGCGTTTTGGACTTGATCTTCTAAATGTGATCATCACCGTGACATTCTTCATCCGACCCGACAATCTGTGTCTCGATATAATATGCAACTCAGGAATGCTCAACATCTTGACCTACCTTGGTGTAAGACTCAGTGATACAAGATTTTCAACAATTCCTTTTTTGATTGAAATGCTTCATTCTGTTATGTCGGTGCACAAAATCAATTTAAAAAATAAACCACCTTTAGAGGCCATTTTTCCCTGCAGAGCGGGGGTTGGCCTTTTTGGGGCACCTTGGTCCCCTTTTTGAAGCAATGTTTTATGGCCGGATGCCCTTCCTGCCGCCAACCCTGTTGGTCGCCTTTGGCGACACAGGGAATTACCAGTGAATTGGTACTCAATTTGCCGACCTCGGAAGGATGACAGGCTGAGTCAACCCCCCTGGCGTTAATTCAGCGATCGACCGGGATTCGAACCCAGGATCCTAGAATCCCAAGCCGGTACCCTAACTGCTAAGCCAACACCAGGCCAGCATAAAAAACAATTACATGCATAATATCTGTTTGTTGATCTTTTTAAGTTTTCTGCTATTTTTGGTTATTTTGTTGTTAGAATTTGTTATATTTTTATTATTGTTTGATTGCGTTTGTTCGTTTATTCCATACTGGCAGAAGTACCCATCTTTGCCGGGAGGGGATGGAGCGGGGGGGGGGGGGGGGTGGGGTGGGGGGGTGATAGAGTGCAGCTCTCACATCTGGGGAGGTTCTAGCTCCACATACTTACTGGACAGAGCTGAATTAAAAGTAATTCGACTTATCAACTCTCACAATCTGACCTCAAAACTCGACCAGCTCAAATTATGTCGCAAAGTTGGCTCTCTTTCTCTTTTCTACAGATATTACTTCAGTTTCTGCTCTCAGGAACTTGGGTGATTTGTATTCAAATGTCTGGTGATTGTTTTGTATTTATTTATGCGAATGTGTACTTGTTTTTTACTGTCATTAATATAAAATGGTTTAGGCACTTTCGGGCGATTTTTTTTTTTACTCCAAAAAAACGAACTTTTTTTTGGACAAAATGTTTGGGGTTTTTTGGCCTAAAACACTCGCAGGCACTCACTGATGAACCTCTGAAAGTTTGACCAAGATCCGTTCAGCCATCTCTGAAAAAAATGGTGACCCACACAGACAGATAGACAGACACACACACACAGACAGACCAACAGCTCTCTTATATGGTAGATACTTATTTTGATACATAATTATATGTATATTAATGGAACTTTATTTGATTATTATTATTTACCCTCGCCAGAGGAGAGGGTATTGCATTTGAGTCCGTTTGTCTGTCTGTCTGTCTGTCTGTCTGTCTGTCTGTTTGTCTGTTTGTTTGTCTGCCTGTTTGTCTGCATAGAATAAATGATTTTCTCTGCAACCCTTAGTCCGATTGACAGGAAATTTTCACCATAGGTGCAACTGCACCTGTATAATTTTTTGATGATAATTATGACGTCATAGGTCACGTGGTTCGGACGCCATTTGGAAAAACAGAAAAGTTTTGCACCTCTATATCTCCGAAAGTGCTGAATAGAAAAAATTGAGAGATGGTTCATTGTAAAGAACTCTCCATGGGGAAAAAATATGTTAATGATGATGTCATAGGTGTTTCCATTATGCTGTCAATTCGACAAGTACAAAACTTCATCCAATCAAGATGAAATTTCATGAGCACCACGTCGGCATAAACTGGAGAAAAAATAATAATGATGACGTCATCGGTCACGTGGTTCGGCCGCCATCTTCGAAAAAACCGAAAAACTTTGCACCTCCATATCTCCGAAAGCGCTGAACAGAAAAAATTGAGACATGGCTCATTGTAAAGAACTCTCCATGGGGAATAAAATATTTTAATGATGATGTCATAGGTGCCTCCATTATGACGTCATAATTCGACAATTACAAAACTTCATCCGATCAAGATGAAATTCCTTGAGTATAATCGAGGAATAACTTTGTTTAGGAAAAGATAATGACGTCATCGGTCACGTGGTTCAGCCGCCATATTTGTTTTAACACTAAAGCCTGAAAAACCACTGAAAATACATTCTGGCGAGGGTTTGCAATCTCTGATTGCTCTTTTTCTTGTTTTTATATGCATTTGTAAGTTTTATAAAATACTTTTATTATTGTAAACTTGACAAATTTCAGTCTTCAAACTGTCTTGTCCAGTGTTTAATAACTTCAACAAGCGTTACGCCTAGGACCCCCGTCATTGAAGTGATGCGAGTTGACAAAGTGGAAGACGCAAGGCGGCCATCTTGGATTTTGACGTGGCGACCCAATTTTCAATAGCGTTCTTCCCTATGCCAAGTTACACCGACACACCAGATTAGAAGTTGGTACTTCACTTATTTTTCAACATATTCCGCTCACAAGGTTCAGACATACATCGTGGTGGCCATCTTGGATTTTGACGTGGCAACCCAATTTTCAATAGCATACTTCGCTTTGCGTCGATACACCCACACACCAGATTAGAAGTTAGTAGTTCGTTTACTTTTAAAGATATTTCGCTCAAAAGATTCAGACATATATATATGGTGGCGGCCATCTTGGATTTTGATGTGGCGACCCAATTTTCAATAGCATTCTTCCATATGCCGAGATACACCCACACACCAGATTAGAAGTTGGTACTTCACTTATTTTTCAAGATATTCCGCTCACAAGGCTCAGACATACATGGCGGCAGCCATCTTGTATTTTGACGTGGCGACCCAATTTTCAATAGCGTTCTTCCTTATGCCAAGATACACCCACACACCAGATTAGAAGTTAGTAGTTCGTTTATTTTTCAAGATATTTCGCTCACAAGCTTCAGACAGACATGGCGGTGGCCATCTTGGATTTTGACGTGGGTTGCACCCACACACCAAATTAGAATTCGGTCCATCGCTTACGCATGCACACACGCACGTACGCACGCCCTCCTGCATGGACGCACGGACAGAGGGGAAAACCATAGTCCCCCTTTCGCTCCACGGTGCGACAGGGGACAAAAAACTGAGAGAAAAAGAGAAAGAGCGCAAGAGAGCAAGACAGAAAGAGAGAAAGAGATAACAACAACATGCATTTTAAAGGCCATTTTCCCTACGAGAGCGGGGGTTAGCCTTGCGGTCCCCATGACAACCTTCTCCATTTTGCCCTATTTTCTGCATCTCTCCTTGTTAAGCCCCTTGCCCGCATTTCTTCTTCCACCATCTTTATCCAAGTCTTTCTCGGTCTTCCCCGTCCTCTACTTCCTTCCACATTCATTTCCATCACTCTTCTCAACCAGTCACTTTCATCCTTCCTCAACACGTGACCAAACCATCTCAACCTGTTCCTCTTCACAGCATCAATCACAGGCTCTATTCCCATCATTTTCGGCAATTCATCATTTGTCTTCCTCTCTCTCAACGATACTCCGCCCATCCGTCGAACCATTCGCATTTCCACCCTTTCCAACCTTCGTTGCTGCTCTACGTTCATTACCCATGTCTCGCTCCCATAAATCATAACACTTCTCACACATGCAGCATACACCTTTCCCTTCAGCTTCAACGACACTCCCCTCATCATCAGCACGCCACTCAGTTCCCGAAACTCCTTCCATGCACATCTCACTCTCGCAACCGTTGCCGAGTCTGATCCACCTTCTCCATTCAGCATGTCTCCGAGGTAGCAAAATGTTTTCACACCTTCCAGCTTCACGCCGTCTCCAAGATCCAACTCAACATTTCCTCCATCTGCATCTCCCTCTGTGCACACCTTACATTTGAATGTAGCTGCCACACTGGTTAATGACCCTCTCAGACCACTACATTTTTGATGAACCCACTCAGCGCACATTGTACATTGAATGGCGTTCACTCCGACACCCTTCCTACACACAGCACAGGGCCACTTCCCAGTTCTTTCCATCTCACCACATGCTTAACCACTTGCCATCACCTTCGTCTTTCCGATATTCACCTTCAGATCTTTTGTGTCCATACATTCCTTCCACTTGTTCATCTTTTCCTTCAGTCCATCCATACTTTCCGCAATCAACACCAGATCATCTGCATACAACAACTCCCACGGTAAACCCTCCTTTACGTTCTGAGCCAGCACCTCCATCACAGCTACAAATAGTAGTGGACTTAGTACAGACCCCTGATGCACTCCCACCTTCACCTCAAACTCACCACTGTTCCCGTCCTTCGTCCTTACAGCTGTGCGCGCTCTTTTGTACATTGCCATCACTACTCTGATCAACCATTCCTCCACTCCAAACTTCCTCAATGCCCATGTCAATACTTTGCGTGGAACCCTATCGAATGCTTTCTCCAGATCAACAAACCCAAGAAACAACTTCTTCCTCTTCTCCATGTACCTCTCCTGCAACTGCCTCACAATGAAAAGCGCGTCTGTCGTTCCTCTTCCTGGCATGAATCCAAACTGCATTTCGTCGATCACCACTTTCTTCCTTATCCTCCTCTCCAACACCCTTTCCAATAACTTCGTTCCATGCTCCAATAACTTTATCGCTCGGTACGAGCCACACTCCAGAGGGTCACCTTTCCCCTTGTATAGAGGGACGAGGGTACTCAGTTCCCAATCCACTGGAATGCGGCCTTCTTTCACCACCAGATTACAGATCTCTGTCATTCTCTTCACACCCCAACTTCCTGCTGCCTTCAACATATCTCCCACAACTCCCGTGGGCCCTACCGCTTTTCTACCCTTCATTGCTTTTATCACTTCCTCAACTTCCTTCTTAGTTATCTTCTCAGTTATCTTCTCTGCCGGTCCTAAAACTGGGTTACTCTCGATGTTGCCATCCCATTCATTCTCTGCATTCAACAGCATTTCCATATATCTTTTCCATCTTCCTTTAATTCCATCTAGGTCGACAACGATTTGTCCCACTTCATCCTTCAAGCAACTCACCCCCATCACATCACACCTCTCTTTCGCTATCTGCTTTGCAATTCTGAATACTGCTTTCTGACCCTCTTCCGAATCCAAGCGTTCTCCGAACATTTTCTTACATGCCTCCTGCGCCTTTGCTACCTCTTTCTTTGCAGCCTTCCTGGCTGCCTTATAACTTTCAACTCTGCTGTTTCTGCTCCCGTACCCTTCGCCTTCTGCCACTCCTTGAACTTCTTCCTCTTCTCGTCAATCCTCTTTCCAACTTCATCATCCCACCACCATGTTTCTGAGTGCCTCGGTGGTCCTTTTGTCCATCCACATACCTCACCAACGGCTCCCAACAGACTAGCTTTCATTGACATCCAACCACTTTCAAGCTCAACCACATCATCCTCGACCCTACTCAGCCTCTCTTTTAATGCCTCCCTTACTGTTACCTCTTTCAACCTCCACACCTTCATTCTCGGTTGGTACTTCACCCGCCGAGCTCTCCTCGCACCTTTCCCCCTTATGTCGCAGACAACCAAGTGGTGCTGTGAAACCCCCGGGATCACCTTTGTGTCCCGGAGGTGCCCCCGATCTCGCCTACGCACCATCAGGTAGTCAACGGTTGTCGTCGACCCACCTGACGTGTATGTAACAAGCTTATTATCCTTTTTCTGGAACTGAGTATTACAAATCAACAAATCAGCTCCATCAGCAAACTCCAAAATCCTTTCACCTTCTCCATTTCTCACACCATATCCGTAGCCCCCATGAACTCCGTCAAAACCATCCATACTCCTTCCCACATGTCCATTTAGGTCTACTCCTACCACACCAACTTCCTCATCTTTCACGTTTTTCATCAGCTTCTCTATCGCACACCAGAACTTGTCCTTCTATTCATCGCTTCGACCAACCTGCGGAGCATATCCCGAGATGACGTTCACCAAGAGCTTTCCAATCATCATTTTCACCATCATCAACCTATCACTCACTCTCGTCACACTCACCACACTGTCTACAAACTCCTCAGAAAACAGGACACCAACACCATTCACGCCCTCCAGGCACCTTTGCCACATAAACTTGTATTTCTGTCCCTGCCTACCCTTCACCATTCTCACACCACTTCCCTTCCATCTCGTCTCTTGCACACAACATATGTCCACTCTTCTTCTGACCAATACTTCCACCACTTCTCCTGATCTCCCTGTCATTGTCCCTACATTCCATGTCCCAAACCTCAGAAACCGATCTCCACTTCGGGCTGTACCCTGCCCATATGTAGTTGTAATTGTCATGGTTCTCTTTTTGAGGCAATGTTTTTATGGCCAGATGCCCTTCCTGACGCCAACCCTCTTAATCGTCTCTTACGACACGCAGGGATACGGTGTACCTATTCTAATCCAGGGTGTACACTGGGAAACGTTTAAAACATGGAAATTCTGGGGGGGGGGGGGGGGGGAGGGCGGCATCAGCATCACGGCTGTGGTTTAAACATATTTAAATAATATTTAAACAAAACCATGAAAAACAATCTGGGAAAAGTCTCTAAGTGAGAACGTGGATTTGAGAAAGCAGGAGCAGAGGTGGAAGAAAAACGAGATATAGGGGGCGGGGCACAAGAAAGAAAAGAAAGAAAGAAAGAAAAGTCAGAGAAAGAAAAACCTGATGGTTTCTCTAGCCAGAGAAAGAGAAAGAGAGAAAGAGAGAAAGAGAGAAAGAGAGAAAGAGATATATATATATATATATATATATATATATATATATATATATATATATATATATATATATATATATATATATATATATATATATATATATATATATATATATATATATATATACAGTGAAACCTTGACTTACGAGTGCACCAACTTACGAGTTTTCCGAGATACGAGCCGTCGCTCGGGCGGTTTATTGCTTTGAGATGCGAGCCGAGATCTGAGTTACGAGCTTACGCCACCCGCCACTAGGTGGGTTCCGGTCACGTGGTTATCTTGCCGTGCAAGCATTTCTGCCGTATATAGCTGCTGTTTTGTTTTCGCATGTTGGTTATTTTGGAGCTTACGCCACCCGCCACCAGGTGGGTTCCGGTCACGTGGTTATCTTGCCGTGCAAGCATTTCTGCCGTATATAGCTGCTGTTTTGTTTTCGCATGTTGGTTATTTTGGAGCTTACGCCACCCGCCAACAGGTGGGTTCCGGTCACGTGGTTATCTTGCCGTGCAAGCATTTCTGCCGTATATAGCTGCTGTTTTGTTTTCGCATGTTGGTTATTTTGGAGCTTACGCCACCCGCCACCAGGTGGGTTCCGGTCACGTGGTTATCTTGCCGTGCAAGCATTTCTGCCGTATATAGCTGCTGTTTTGTTTTCGCATGTTGGTTATTTTGGAGCTTACGCCACCCGCCACCAGGTGGGTTCCGGTCACGTGGTTATCTTGCCGTGCAAGCATTTCTGCCGTATATAGCTGCTGTTTTGTTTTCGCATGTTGGTTATTTTGGAGCTTACGCCACCCGCCACCAGGTGGGTTCCGGTCACGTGGTTATCTTGCCGTGCAAGCATCTCTGCCGTATATAGCTGCTGTTTTGTTTTCGCATGTTGGTTATTTTGGAAAATTTCTTAGTTTTAACCATGGGTCCTACGAAATTGAGTGCCAAGGGCAGTACTGAGAAGAAGAAGAGGATGATGTGCTTGGATATAAAACACGCAATCGTCGAAAAACATGAGCGAGGTGTGCGTGTTGTCGACTTGGCGAGGCAGTACGATCGTAGCAGTACGATCGAAACATTTTGAAAGGGAGGAAGAAACAAACCTCGTTGGACAGGTTTTTATTGAAACGCCCTGCAAGTGAAAGCGAGGAAAGTGTGGCGAAAAAGGCAAAAGTCATCTCCTCCATCTCCGCCAGCATCTTCGTCTGATCTTCAAGGTAAATACACTTAATAAAACCAGTTTATTTCTTTACATTGTGGCGGACACGGAAGCTCACTGGCGTGGTGACATCATTCCGCGCACCAAGTGGGCGGGGGCCACGCCGAGGGGTAGGCGTGGCCTCAGGATATACACCGGGCGCGCAGCCCGGAGCGCGCCAGTGTTACAGTGAGCTCTTGAATAAAGACTCTTACAAATTACCGCGTTGTCCGCTTCCTCCTTGTTTACAAGCAGCGCGTGTAACGCCGCTTATTACGTACAGTATATACGAGGTCGTGCTTGTTTATACATTATTTGTTATTTATAAAGTACATTTTTCTTATTTAAAAACACGTAACAAAAAAAATTGGTGTGGTTTTTTGGGGGCTGGAACGGATTAATAGCATTTCAATGCATTTTAATGGGGAAATTTAATTTGAGAAACGCGCAAATTGAGTTACGAGCTCGGTCACAGAACGAATTAAACTCGTAAGTCAAGGTTTCACTGTATATATATATGTGTATATATATATATGTGTATATATATAATATGTGTATATATATATGTATGTATATGTATATATATATATATATATATATATATATATATATATATATATATATATATATATATATATATATATATATATATATATATATATATACTGTATATATATATATATATATATATAGATATATATATGTATATGTATATATATATGTATATATATATATATATATATATATATATTGTCGCGATCCCGTCTGTGAGATGTGTCCCAGCACGGAATACGGACGTGAATGTCCGGGCTTCAAGTAGTCCACGGAGTGGACAGAGAGAACTCAATAAACACAATTGTGTTTTAATCGGCCTTCTAGGGGTAAGGCACGATGCTTTATTGGCTCGATCACAAAACCATGAAAGGTAACAAAATGGTATACACTGCACAAAGCCTGCAGGAACTGTCGGCAACAGACGCTCCAAACAGGACGCAGGTAAGATCACTCGCGGCTCCAATCGACGATCTCCGGGACTCGGAGGGTGACAGAATGGAATTCACCGCACAAGGCCGGCAGGAACGGTCGGCCAGCAGCTCCAACACGAAGCCGGCAATCACTCGCGGTTCCAATCTACGAGATCCGGGAATCACTCGTTCTCTTCCGGAGTTACTCGCTCGTAAAATATAGAACTGTAATCGACCAGCCCAACTCGGCGGTCGTGAGGATTCAAGGAAAGCCCTTTTGAGATTTCCCACTCGGAGCCTTCGAGCCGCGTCCGTTGCACAAGATGGCGACCGCGCTCTCTGACCCTCCACCAATCGCGTGAGGCTCAAAGGAGGTCACGTCACGTGGTGGGCGGGGCACTCATTTGGGTGAGAACAAAGGTGGTTCCACCGGTGGTTTCTCACAGTCCTCCCCCCCTAAGTAAAAACCCCGTCGAATAGACGGCGTTTTGAAACCCGTATTTGTAGTAGGTGCAAATCACATGGCAATATGATGGCGGTAATCGTTAACAGGCAATTAACGCAATTAACAATTATTAACCATTATTAACAACAATAACGCAACAACGCAACAATACAACGCAACGCAATAGCGCAACAATAACGCAATTATTAACGCACAGGCAATTAACAGGCAACAGGTTAACAGGCGTTAACAGGTTAACAATGAACCAGTTTGGTTTTTTTTTTTTCACACACAATATTTAACACCATACACCACATTAATATCTACCCTACAAGAGTTACACTTCACACAAAGCACAATAGAGAGGCAAGGGGGCCAAACTCAAGTTGGGGGAAGCGTTGACCGGAAGGAAACGGGCCGAGACCTAGAGCGGCGGGTACTCCTCCGGTGTCGAGAACAACAGTCATATGCGTAATGACCCCTTTCACCGCACTGGTAACATCGATCGTTCGGGTCGAAAGGCCTGCGGACCAAAGGGCGTCTGAAACGAGGCCGCCGCGACATGCCATTCGACATCTCGACGCACACACGCGATCCGCAAATTAACCTTCCATCAAGGGCTCTGACCGAATCTTCAGCATCTCGTGGCTCTTCAAATTCAACAACTGCAAATCCAGGTGGGTTTCGAGCCACCCATACGTTGCGGAGTGGTCCGTAATGTTCGAAGACCCTCCCTAGCTCGGCCTTCGCTGCTCCATTGCCCAGGTTTCCCACATATACCTTAGCATTAGCGTTCCTGCTGAATCGCGACATGGCGGGAGCGGTCCCTGAGGAGCACGGCACCTGAGGGTGGCTTGACGGGAGGCTCGGGTGGACTTCAGCTGACGCAACGTCACCGTCGGGAACTGGAGTCGAGGCGCTAGGCTCCTCGGGCCAGAGTGAAGATATGTCTGACTCCGCCACTCTCTCCGCCTGTTTACTCTGGGATCTAGTGACCCCCCCACAGGTCAGAGTCAATGACTCCTCCCTGGCCATGGCATCATTGCCAATCAGCAAGGAGACCCCGGGTATCGGGTAGTAGGGTACCACCACACAGGTCACTGGACCCTTAAAAATGTCACTCCGGACCTCGAGGAGGGCAAGGGGATACCGGCCAAGAACCCGGTCAATGCCCCGAAGGAGGGTATACTCGCCGGTATAACGCATCTGAGAGGCCGGAACTACCCCCGCCCGGAGAACACACCGTGTCGCCCCAGTATCCCGAAGGTATTGGGCCTCAAACTTCAGCATCGAATCAGGGCCACCCACTAAGGCTGTCCCTGAATAATCCTGGTACAGTGGATGAATGGAATTAGCCTCGGTGGCAGTGACCTCGGTCACCGATGCCACCGTCGTGTGCGAGGGCCCGGCGGATGAGCTCCACTGATCTCCCTCCGACTTAACAGGAGGGTTGCCTCGGTAGGCCGGACTAGCGGGATTAGAGAAGCAGCGGTTTTCACCGTGCCCCACGCGTTTGCAGAAATCGCACCAGGGCCCTGCCCTGGTCTGCGGCTCGCGACCGCCACCAGTGGAGGGCATCGGAGAACCCCTCCCCTCGATCCAGCCGCCGGGCAGACGGGGGGCGGTCTTGATCGCAGACTCCTCCGTCTTACGACGCGACTGCGTGACTTGCAGCATTTTGCACGCCAAAACATGTTTATCAATAAGGTTGACGCAGTCTGCCAAGGAAGCAGTGTCTTTGTCGACAAGAAACAATGCTAAGTCAGGCGGAAGCTGTTGATCGATACGGTAACGCACCAGGAGTTCCGCAACCGCTTGAGGTAACTCAACCTTGCTCCCCTTGAACCATCTCTGCAGCTGTTCCAACAAGGCCCGCGAATGTTCCTCATAGGTTTGACTGGACTCACGAGTCCAGCTGAAAAAATTTCTCCTATAAATACATGCGGACACCGCATAGGCGTTCAAAATCTCGGCCTTCAATGCCCTGTATTTGTTTGCGTCCTCGGTTGCCATCCTCGCATATACCTCCCTCGCCTTCTCAGATAGATGGCTCACAAGATGGCCGACCCACAAGCTCTCATCAATGCCACCGGCAGCCAACAACTTCTCCGCCATCTCCAGATACGCTTCTGGCTTCGTGTCTCCCGTCCAGTCCGGCAAACGAACATGAACAGTTTCCGGGACTCTTGCAGCAGACCCCTCTGCCCGCGGTCGTTCAGTCAACATTCGCAACTCATGCTCTCTGACGCGTTCAGCTTCTGCTGCTGCCGCACGCTCTCTCTCTCTCTCACGCTCTCTCTCTGCTGCCGCATGCTCTCTCTCTGCTGCTGCACGCTCTCCCTCTGCTGCCGCAGCACGCTCTGCCTCTGCTGCTGCCGCACGCTCTCTCTCTCTCTCACGCTCTCTCTCTGCTGCTGCATGCTCTCTCTCTGCTGCTGCACGCTCTCCCTCTGCTGCCGCAGCACGCTCTGCCTCTGCCCTGTCATTCTCCCTGTTATACATGTCAAGTTGTTGAACCGGAGTCAGCCCGGTCCAGAAGGGCGAACGCATGCATTTAGTCATGATGGAATCGCTTCCTAACATATCGGGTTTAGTGACTGGGTCAAGGCTGATTGCGTCGCTCGCATCGCCACCCACGCGACTGTCAACATGATCAGGTTGAACTCTCACTTCTCTGGTCGACATAGCTTGGCTACGAGTTATCATAAGACAAGGCACAAAACGCAACGCTCAAACACAACGCTCTGTTGGGGAAATACGACACGAACTACACAATATCACCACCGCACACACAATATCACCACCGCACATCAAATTGCCAATGAGAAAAATACCACGTACAAATACTCACGTTTTTTTTTTTTGTCGGTTGTTTGGAGGGATCCGAAGCTATTCACTTATTCGGCAGTGAAGCACCACCCAAGACAGCGTCCCACGGCGAGAAGGCTCCTCCAAGACGGCGCCCGCTGGCGAGAAGGCTCCTCCAAGACGGCGTCCGCTGGTGAGAAGGCTCCTCCAAGACGGCGTCCGCTGGTGAGCAGATGCAAAGAAGATGCAGATGCAGAATTCCCGTCTCAATTCGAATGTCTCTTACTTGAATGATCCTAGGACGAGCAACCCATTTGTCGCGATCCCGTCTGTGAGATGTGTCCCAGCACGGAATACGGACGTGAATGTCCGGGCTTCAAGTAGTCCACGGAGTGGACAGAGAGAACTCAATAAACACAATTGTGTTTTAATCGGCCTTCTAGGGGTAAGGCACGATGCTTTATTGGCTCGATCACAAAACCATGAAAGGTAACAAAATGGTATACACTGCACAAAGCCTGCAGGAACTGTCGGCAACAGACGCTCCAAACAGGACGCAGGTAAGATCACTCGCGGCTCCAATCGACGATCTCCGGGACTCGGAGGGTGACAGAATGGAATTCACCGCACAAGGCCGGCAGGAACGGTCGGCCAGCAGCTCCAACACGAAGCCGGCAATCACTCGCGGTTCCAATCTACGAGATCCGGGAATCACTCGTTCTCTTCCGGAGTTACTCGCTCGTAAAATATAGAACTGTAATCGACCAGCCCAACTCGGCGGTCGTGAGGATTCAAGGAAAGCCCTTTTGAGATTTCCCACTCGGAGCCTTCGAGCCGCGTCCGTTGCACAAGATGGCGACCGCGCTCTCTGACCCTCCACCAATCGCGTGAGGCTCAAAGGAGGTCACGTCACGTGGTGGGCGGGGCACTCATTTGGGTGAGAACAAAGGTGGTTCCACCGGTGGTTTCTCACAATATATATATATATATATATATATATATATATATATATATATATATATATATATATACTGTGTGTGTGTGTGTGTGTGTGTGTGTGTGTGTGTGTGTGTGTGTGTGTGTGTGTATATATATATACACACACACACATATACAAACACACATACACAGATATATTATGTACATGTAAGTACTTGTTAAATCTATTATCTTTGAAATTATAACCTTAACTTATAAGCAATTGACTGATTTTTCCATCTGCCCGGATCATCAGCTGGGCACATATTTTCATCGAGGTTTTGATCCTTTTAGCCCAGAACCTCTCCAAATGACAGATCCACAACCCCCTGGCCACAGGTCCACATCAGCAGATTACTCAACATCAATGGACCCACAACTTCCAAGTTGTGTCCAAACAGCCAGTCAACACAGCAATGCAAAATCCTTTTTCAATCTCATTTAATTATTACTTTCATTTAAAGTACTACCACATATGAAAAACTAAAATCCTGCATCACTTTATATGATAATATATGAAGCGACAAACACTTTCCCTGACAGACATGTCCATTAAACAGCACCTCCATCAAGCCATTGGAGGTGGCGACATTTAATTCCAAAGGCAATGCTGTGGGAACCGGATTTTTCCTGCAACTCTTTGTTGGATATCATTTCGCCAGAAGATGCGGCAGATTTTCCTCAGGCATCCATTGTGGAAAGATTCCACCTTGCCCATATCTGACTTAATTACCCACCAGCACTCAGAGTTTGAAGAAGAACAGACTTGGCATTGCTGTTATAAAATATTCATCTTCAGGCTGTACTGTTTCGACATCCAGATAGAATGGAGTTGAGCGAATGTATTACAAGCTTTACGGAGTCTTGTGTTGATGTCTTTCTTGGCTCTATTGTCTTTGCTAATTAGACTGCCTCGGTATGTAAACTCATCTACAGTCTCTGCCAAGGTATGCAAACTCATATACAGTCTCTAGGGCTTCTCCATTTCCAGTAATGGATGCACGAGGTACCGTGTTGATGTTCATCACCTTGGTTTTGGTGGTATTGATATTAAGACCGGTCCTCCTGGCAAAGCGAGCTAGCCTTTCAGTTTTTCCTTGCAAATGCATGTTCCTTGATGACAAAACAGCTAAATCGTCAGCAAAGTCGAGATCTTCAAGTTCGGTGGAAAGGGTTCAATGGATGCCTCCAGGTCTATCTGATGTGGTGTACCTCATGAACCAGTCGATAGTAATCAGAAAGAGGAAAGGTGAACCTTGGCTCCAGACTCTGACACGACATTTAAAGTGTTCATAGAATTTGCTTATTGGAGTGATCATCTTCTGTGGAATTCCATAAGATCTCAATATCTTCCACATGCTTGCTCTATCAACACGATCAAATTCCTTCTTGAAATCAATGAAGTTGATATAAAGAGGTGTATTTCATTCGAAGCATTCATGTAATTATTATATATCAGTATATTCTATTTCGATCAAACTTCATTAAGTTTGAGTGAAATCCATACTTACCAATGTTTGGGTGATTTAGCGCCTTCATTGTCGAAGCTTCACGCCAGACCTGCAAAAAACAAAAATTTTCAAAAGAAAGAAGGAGAAAAGAGAAACAGAAAATTGTGCAAATTGCTTCTATAAGCAGGATTAAAAGGTTAAATCACCCCCATCACAATAACCACAAGATTGTAACACACACAGAGACGCACAGCCTCGGGGGCCAAGAGACAAAGAAGTATCACAGACAAAGCTTCCACAATTACAGTTCAGGGGTAAGTTAAACTGTGTTGCTCATTCTACAGGTAACAAGCGTTACACCTAGGTCCCCCGTCGGTGAAGTGATGCGAGTTGACAAAGTGGAAGACGCAAGGCGGCCATCTTGGATTTTGACGTGGCGACCCAATTTTCAATAGCGTTCTTCCTTATGCGTAGATACACCCACACACCAGATTAGAGGTTAGTAGTTCGTTTATTTTTCAAGATATTTCGCTCACAAGGTTCAGACATATATTTGGTGGCGACCATCTTGGATTTTGAAGTGGCGACCCAATTTTCAATAGCGTTCGTCCTTATGCTTAGATACACCCACAAACCAGATTAGAAGTTGGTCGTTCATTTATTTTTCAACATATTTCGCTCACAAGGTTCAGACATGTATATGGTGGCGGCCATCTTGGATTTTGACGTGGCGAACCAATTTTCAATAGCGTTCTTCCTTATGCCTAGTTTCACCCACACACCAAATTAGAATTTGGTCCTTCGCTTACGCACGCACGCACATATATATGGTGGCGGCCATCTTGGATTTTGACGTGGCGATCCAATTTTCAATAGCCTTCTTCCTTATGCCTTGATACACCCACACACCACATTAGAAGTTAGTAGTTCATTTATTTTTCAAGATATTCCGCTCACAAGGTTCAGACAAACATGGCGGTGGCCATCTTGGATTTTGACGTGGCGACCGACCCAATTTTCAATAGGGTTCTTCCATATGCCGAGCTGCACCCACACAAGAAATTAGAATTCGGTCCTTCGCTTATGCACGCACGCACGGACGGACGGACGGACGGACGGACGGACGCACACATGGACGGAGGGGAAAACCATATAGTCAGGTTCAGTATGTCCAGATTTAAAGTTTCGTTGGATTTTTGGGGGGATTTGGAAAACTATATATTTTTGGAAACTATATTGTATAGTCAGTCAGAAAAACAATGTTGCTATTTGCACAGACTCCTGTATGGCGGCCATCTTGGATTTTCAAAATTAACATAGAGCTTTGATTCTAATGGCTAAACATACATTTTCAAGGGCCCCGAATCCAATAGTAACAAGTTCGATAAGCTAGACATGACCATAGAGCTCCTATGTGGCGGCCATCTTGGATTTTTCAAACTGGCCGCCGTAAAATTGATGTTTCTCAATATCTCAGCTTCTAAACAACATAAAGCTTTGATTCTAATGGCTAAACATACATTTTCAAGGGCCCCGAATCCAATGGTAACAAGTTCGATAAGCTAGACATGACCATAGAACAACATGAAGACAATCTACAAAGCAGCACAAGTGATACGGAAGAGCATCGCAGAATTCATTAAGAAGGACCAGGAAGCAAATACCATACAGGTGTCCAGCGATATCAACGATGTTCCGGCTGAACTATACACCATGATCCGCTGGGTAATGGTAGGGCCTGTCGACAAGCTGGAAACTGAGAAGCGGACCAGTGTTGTTGACAGATCAACACTCACTGTGAGTCAGAACATCATGTATGGATTCAAATCCAACAGACAGGTGAAGTACAAACCAAGCAGCAAATCCGCAACATTCAGGCCACCCCATTCAAGAGAAAACCCCCAAGTCCTGGGATTGGCTCTGACTGTCCATCATGACACACGCAACAAAAAGCTGATGGGACTTCTCAATGCACATGGCTACTGTGTTTCGATTGTCCGCGCCCTCCTCATGGAAACTGCTCTTGCCAATGCTGTCGTAGAAAACACCAGGCAGTTTGAAGGTCTGTACGTGCCACCATTCCTGAAAAGGGGAGCCTTTGTGTTCTTTGCTGCAGACAACACGGACTTTGCCGAGGATACTCCTGACGGGAAAGGAACCACTCACGCAACGATTACTGCAGTGTACCAGAAGTCAGATGTCCCTGGAGAACCAGTTGCGCAACCTCTGATCATCGGTGATGCACAGAGTCTATCGGTCACTCCATACCATGTAGATGTGCTGCACTGTGACAAGCCGAAACCACAGCTTACGAAGAGAACAGAGGAGTTTGTCATCAACAAGGGGGTCTCCAGATCCTATCAACTGACACAACTGGGATGGGTTGTTGCTTCTGCTCTATCCAGGATGAAAGCGAGGGAACACTCCAGCAAGATTCCAGGTTGGGCAGGATACAACTCGCTCTTGTCTGAACGCCAGTCCATGACTCGGGTTGGTGCCTTGCCACTACCTCCAGAGGTGGCGCATGAGTGGCCAACCCTACTGACCGTGATCATGCAAGCTAGTCAGCTAAGGACGTTGGCAGTTGGTGAAGATCATCCCACTGTAATGTCATTTGACATGGCCCTCTACGAGAAGGTTGTGCAACTGCTGGATGCAAGACCTGACTTGAAACGCACAGTCGTCCCCAGACTGGGTGAGCTGCATGTTGTCATGGCGGCTCTCTGAGCCCTCGGACCTCCATGGAGAACTCAGGCATTGATGATGCTTGGGTAGAAGCTGATGTCTATGGTCCAGCCACGACGCGGCAAATCCTGAAATGTACACACTACAAGCGGTCTCTCCGTGCCCATATATATTCATATGTAGCACTTTATGAAATGGTTTTGGAGGAGTTCTTGAAGGACAACCCACAAGTAAAGGATGTGTGTTTCGAGGCAACAGAGGGAGTAGAAGCTGCCTGTGCTGAGACGAACAAGTGCATGAAAGCTGAATCTGTAAAACAAGCAAACACCAAACTCCTTCAAGTCTTGACATCTGATGGGGTGGTGACGGCACTCGAGGAGTGGGAAGCACGGAGATCCAAGAATGCAATGTTCAAGTCAATGATGAACTATCTACATCGGGTGGAGACAATCCTGTTATTCGTGGCAGCATCACGGAGTGCTGACCTGGTGCTTCACCTCCAAGCTGGAGAAGAACTGAGCAAGTTATTCTTTGCCATGGACCGGATCAAATACAAGCGGCTCTGGCCCCGATACATCGCAGACATGTATGACCTAAGAACCAATCACCCTAGGACCTGGGAAGAACTAGGAGCTGGCAATCTATCAGTAACCAAGAATGACATCCCGTTTGTATCCATTGGACCAGATCATGGATGTGAACATCTGAACAAGCTGATGAAGATTCACTCTGGACTGATTGGCATCTCTAACAATGCCAATGCTAGACAGAGATTCTTCATGGTTACACCAGAATTATCACGCCTGTCAAAAGACTTCAAGAGTCAGTTTGGCCTGGAAGGTGACAAGATCACAGAACATCATGACCTTGGTCCAAGTGCAGTCAAGAGGGAGCATGAAGCAATCGACAAGATCAAGGCTGCGATACTGAGTCACGGGAATCCATTTGACACTGAAGGTGACAAGCTGCACAATGTGATAACGAATGCTTACATCCCAGACGAGTATGTACCACAGATCTTGAACATTGATGTCACTGGTCAGAAGTTGTATGAAGACTACGTGTCGGAGCGTATCAATGGAGATGTTAGCCTCTGGGCACCAGTCAAGAAGGAGAACAACAAGATGTTCATGTCTGGGAACAAGAGAACCACAGTGAAACTCAGAGACAGGACTGTGGATCTGAAGGAGACTAAGGATCTGTACGGAAGGCTCATGGTCCTTGCCAAGTCAAACAGAGACGTCAACCAGAAATATGCCATCAGAAATTACGAGTTCACTGTGACACCAAGAGCACTGTTCGCTCCAGATGGGACAATTCTTCCATGCACTGACAAGTCGAAGTTTAGTTCATCTCCTCGACAAGTTAGCAAGAGCAGAAATTCACCCCGAAGATCAGCAGCAGACACCAGCTGCAAGTGTTCTACAAGAAGATCCAATGGACACAAGAACTATGGCATCCACATCTAGTAAACCTACAAGTCGGAAGATTGCACTGGTGGATGGGATGGTACTTGTGCATAAGCTGACAAAGAAACCAGCCACTGTAGTGAAAGTCAACGATCTGGGTGAATGCTTCAATGACAGACTCATGTCTCGAACAAAAGATTGTGATGAGATCATACTGGTCTTTGACACGTACAAAAACGATTCTCTGAAGAGTGCTACCAGGGCTAAAAGAAGGCAAGGAAAGGATGCAGTACAGTATCAAGTCAGAGATGACACCAACATCAAGCACATCCCAATGAGCAGATTCCTTTCTCATGACAAAACAAAGGCTGATCTGACTGACTATCTGGCAGCGAAAACTCTAGAATACAACAGTCACTCATCCAAGTTGATCATCACGTCTGCTTCAGGGCATACTAGGAGCAACAGTGACCTGCTCTTCGAGGACAACAACCATGAAGAAGCTGACACCCTGTTGATCCATCAGGCCGTGCTGGCATCCCAGCGAAACCCACATGATGCGCAGTTGGTGTTCTTCTCTCCCGACACAGATGTCCTGGTACTAGTCATAGCAAACTATGACCTACTGCTGAGGAATACATCCATTTCCATGGCCTCTGGAATACTTCAAATATAGCCACTGTGGACAGCTCTAGGGGTCGAAAGAGCAAAGGCATTGCCAGCCTTTCATGCTTTCACAGGGGTAGACAACACTGGGAGGTTCTCTCGAATAGGCAAAGCAACCTGGCTGCATGTCTACCTCAAAGCAAGTGAAGATGTCATAGACACCGTGCGAATGCTTTCAGATGCAACTGAAGTGACGGAGGACATGTTGTCCACACTAGCTAACTTTGTATGCGCTGCTTACTCTCCAAATGGCATCCACATCGACAGCATCCCCGAACTACGATGGTATCTCTTTTGCAAACACATGGCAGAAAGTGACAGGCTTCCTCCTACTCTTGGAGCTCTCAAGCAGCACATCCTTAAAGTCCATATCCAAGCCAGAGTGTGGGGTCAGGCAAGCATTGCTCAACAGGATCCTCAGCTGAATCCCCTGCAAAACGGCTTTTACAAAGACACGGATGGACAAGTGAAACCAACCACAACTGAGGAGCCTCCAGCCCCCAAGGCCATCATTCAAATGGTTAGATGTCAGTGCAAAACAGACTGTTCTTCATCTAGATGTTCCTGCAGAACAAACAACTTGGCTTGTACAGACCTTTGTCAGTGTGACATCCAGTGCCAAAATGATGAGGACTCTCAAGATGTGATGAACGAAAGCGATGATGAGGATGATGATGACTTTACTCAATGATGAATCAAAGCTCTGTGCTCTTTAGAAGGTGAGTTACATCAGTTTTACGGCGGCCAGTTCGAAAAATCCAAGATGGCCGCCACATAGGAGCTCTATGGTCATGTCTAGCTTATCGAACTTGTTACCATTGGATTCGGGGCCCTTGAAAATGTATGTTTAGCCGTTAGAATCAAAGCTCTATGTTATTTAGAAGCTGAGATATTGAGAAAAATTAGTTCTACGGCGGCAATTTTGAAAATCCAAGATGGCCGCCATACAGGAGTCTGTGCAAATAGCAACATTGGTTTTCTGACTGACTATACAATATAGTTTCCAAAAATATATAGTTTTCCAAATCCCCCAAAAATTCCAACGAAATTACATAGTGAACCTGACTAATAGTCCCCCTTTCGCTCCGCGGTGCGACGGGGGACAAAAACCACTATCTCCATATGAATACAAACTTACGTATTTTGAACCTTCCAAAGTTCTTGCCTTTTTCAAAGCAACCTGAAAGGGGCGACAAGAGATCGTATGATAATATCTCTGTTACAATGTGGGAAAATGTGTAAAATATATGATATTGGTGTGTCGTGATGTACATTTATAATATCTGTTTATACTGAAGTCAAGGTTGGAGATAAATGTCACAAAGGAACAACTTCACACAGAGGGGGATAAAAAAGGGGGATATTTAAACGATAACATCAACACACCACAAGTGAATCCAGTCGAGTGGAAGGAATTGGAAGACGGACAAAACATTGTGGTACAAGGGACGAGGGAGTTGAATGGGTGGGGGGCAATGATGGCCATCAAAATGTTAATTGGTGAAAAAAAGAAAAGGAAAAGCAAGGCTAGGAATGAAGAAGCCACGTCAACTTTGCATCAATGAGTTTTCCCCATTATTTTTGGTGACATTATGAGACACAACCATCACCTGTCACAGATTACACATTATTTGTACGTTGCAATCACATCTATGATGTAATCTTCCACAGGTTATGTGGGGCCTTAAAGTCAAAAGAAAATCATCGTTCATCTCATCAGAAATAGAGAAGATACATTCAGATGTAGGAGAATTTCCCGATCACTTTGCTCCCATCCTTCTGCCATGTGTCTCTCCATCGTGTCCCTCTTCCCTGTGATCTGTATTTTCCACCGTGTTCTGTTCTGTGTTCTATCTCACTCTCCCACGAGCTGCCCCATTTCCCAGAAAGTGAAATGAGGACACAGGAAGTATATCACAAGCTTGTACCTCTTCTCCAGAGTTGACATTCTTTGCTTTGTAAACGACTCCACCACCTCCTTCTCCAATTTTGGAGATAACCTTCCACATCCCGACCTGAAAGCAAAGGCACAAACAGAGTTTCACAACAGTGCTTCTGAAATAAAATAGAAACAAGAAAGAGCAATCAGAGATTGCAGACCCTCTCCAGGACGTCTTTTTAGTGGTTTTAAGGCTTTTGTGTAAAATCAAATAAGGCGACCGAACCACGTTACTGATGACGTCATAATTATTATTTTTTCTCCACCAATTTATCCCCAGATGATGCTGCAAGCAATTTCATCTTGATCGGATGAAGTTTTGTACTTGTCGAATTATGACGTCATAATGGAGGCACCTATGACATCATCATTAACATATGTTATGACACATGGAGTGTTCTTTACAATGAGCCATGTCTCAATTTTTTCTATTCAGCACTTTCGGAGATATGGGGGTGCAAAGTTTTTCGGTTTTTCCAAGATGGCGGCCGAACCACGTGACTGATGACGTCATAATTAACATATTTTATTCCCCATGGAGTGTTCTTTACAATGAGCCATGTCTCAATTTTTCTGTTCAGCACTTTTGGATATATGGAGGTGCAAAGTTTTTTGGTTTTTCCAAGATGGCGGCCAAACCACGTGACCGATGACGTCATCATTTGGGCACAGTATATTAGAGGGCAAGACAAATACGTGTGCAAAGTTTGGCGATTCTACGTGCAACGGTGTAGATGTAGTGCTGCAAACAGACAGACAGACAAACAGACAGACAGACATGAAAAATCGGTCAGAGACCGAGGACTTACCGGAATTTACTTTTTTATCGGCCATTTAGGACAAATATGGCGGCCCAACCATGTGACCAATGACGTCATCATGAACATATTTTATTCCCCATGGAGAGTTCTTTACAATGAGCCATGTCTCAATTTTTTTTATTCAGCACTTTTGGAGATGGAGGTGCTTAGTTTTTCGGTTTTTCGAAGATGGCGGCCGAACCACGTGACCTATGACGTGACCTTCCAGAAAGAGCATAATAAGCTTGTTACATATACGTCAGGTGGGTCGACGACAACCGTTGACTACCTGATGGTGCATAGGCGAGATAGGGGGCACCTCCAGGACACAAAGGTGATGCCGGGGGAGGAGGCTGTTTCACAGCACCACTTGGTTGTCTGCGACATAAGGGTGGAAGGTGCGAGGAGAGCTCGGCGGGTGAAGTACCAACCAAGAATGAAGGTGTGGAGGTTGAAAGAGGTGACAGCAAGGGAGGCATTAAAAGAGAGGCTGAGTAGGGTAGAGGATGATGTTGTTGAGCTTGAAAGTGGTTGGATGTCAATGAAAGCTAGTCTGTTGGGAGCCGTTGGTGAGGTATGTGGATGGACAAAAGGACCACCGAGGCACTCGGAAACATGGTGGTGGGATGACGAAGTTGGAAAGAGGATTGACGAGAAGAGGAAGAAGTTCAAGGAGTGGCAGAAGGCGAAGGGTACGGGAGCAGAAACAGCAGAGCATGAAAGTAAGAAGGCAGCCAGGAAGACTGAAAAGAAAGAGGTAGCAAAGGCGCAGGAGGCATGCAGGAAAATGTTCGGAGACCGCTTGGATTCGGAAGAGGGTCAGAAAGCAGTATTCAGGATTGCAAAGCAGATAGAGAAAGAGAGGTGTGATGTGATGGGGGTGAGTTGCTTGAAGGATGAAGTGGGACAAATCGTTGTCGACCCAGATGGAATTAAAGGAAGATGGAAAAGATATATGGAAATGCTGTTGAATATAGAGAATGAATGGGATGGCAACATAGAGAGTAACCCAGTTTTAGGACCGGCAGAGAAGATAACTGAGAAGGAAGTTGAGGAAGCGATAAAAGCAATGAAGAGTGGAAAAGCAGGAGGGCCGACGGGAGTTGTGGGAGATATGTTGAAGGCAGCAGGAAGTTGGGGTGTGAAGAGAATGACAGAGATCTGTAATCTGGTGGTGAAAGAAGGCCGCATTCCAGTGGTTTGGGAACTGAGTACCCTCGTCCCTCTGTACAAGGGGAAAGGTGACCCTCTGGAGTGTGGCCCGTACCGGGCGATAAAGTTATAGGAGCATGGAATGAAGGTATTGGAAAGGGTGTTGGAGAGGAGGATAAGGAAGAAAATGAAGATCGACGAAATGCAGTTTGGATTTATGCCAGGAAGAGGAACGACAGACGCGTGTTTCTGTCGTTTGTGAGGCAGTTGTGAGGCAGTTGCAGGAGAAGTACATGGAGAAGAGGAAGAAGTTGTTTCTTGGGTTTGTTGATCTGGAGAAAGCATTCGAAAGGGTTCCACGCAAAGTATTGACATGGGCATTGAGGAAGTTAGGAGTGGAGGAATGGTTGATCAGAGTAGTGATGGCAATGTACAAAAGAGCGCACACAGCTGTAAGGATGAAGGACGGGAACAGGGGTGAGTTTGAGGTGAAGGTGGGAGTGCATCAGGGGTCGGTACTAAGTCCACTATTATTTGTAGCTGTGATGGAGGTGCTGGCTCAGAACGTAAAGGAGGGTTTACCATGGGAGTTGTGTGCAGATGATCTGGTGTTGATTGCGGAAAGTATGGATGGACTGAAGGAAAAGATGAACAAGTGGAAGGAATGTATGGAGACAAAAGGTCTGAAGGTGAATATCCGGAAAGACGAAGGTGATGGCAAGTGGTAAAGCATGTGGTGAGGTGGAAAGAAGGTGGCCCTGTGCTGTGTGTAGGAAGGGTGTCGGAGTGAACTCCATTCAATGTACAATGTGTGCTGAGTGGGTTCATCAAAAATGTCGTGGTCTGAGAGGGTCATTCACCAGTGTGGCAACTACATTCAAATGTAAGGTGTGCACAGAGGAAATGTTGAGTTGGATCTTGGAGACGGCGTGAAACTGGAAGGTGTGAAAACATTTTGCGACCTCGGAGACATGCTGAATGGAGATGGTGGATCAGACTCGGCAACGGTTGCGAGAGTGAAATGTGCATGGAAGAAGTTTCGGGAACTGAGTGGCGTGCTGATGATGAGGGGGGTGTCGTTGAAGCTGAAGGGAAAGGTGTATGCTGCATGTGTGAGAAGTGTTATGTTTTATGGGAGCGAGACATGGGTAATGAACGAAGAGCAGCAACGAAGGTTGGAAAGGGTGGAAATGCGAATGGTTCGACGGATGTGCAGAGTATCGTTGAGAGAGAGGAAGACAAATGATGAATTGCGAAAAATGATGGGAATAGAGCCTGTGATTGATGCTGTGAAGAGGAACAGGTTGAGATGGTTTGGTCATGTGTTGAGGAAGGATGAAAATGACTGGTTGAGAAGAGTGATGGAAATGAATGTAGAAGGAAGTAGAGGACGGGGAAGACCGAGAAAGATTTGGCTGCAGATGGTGGAAGAAGAAATGCGGGCAAGGGGGTTAACAAGGAGAGATGCAGAAAATAGGGCAAAATGGAGAAGATTGGCATGGGGACCGCCAGGCTAACCCCTGCTCTAGCAGGGAAAATGGCATTTAAAATGCATGTTGTATGTTGTATGGAGAGTTCTTTACAATGAGCCATGTCTCAATTTTTTCTATTGAGCACTTTCGGAGATATGGAGGTGCAACGTTTTTCGGTTTTTCCAAGATGGCGGCCGAACCACGTGACCGATGACGTCATCATTTGGGCACAGTATATTAGAGGGCAAGACAAATACGTGTGCAAGGTTTGGTGATGCTACGTGCAACGGTGTAGACGTAGTGCTGCAAACAGACAAAGAGACAAACAGATCAACATACTTGCCGGAATATTTTCCAGCAAGTAACAAACAGACAAAAGGACAGATCAACATACTTGCCTGAATCTTTTCCGGCAAGTAACAAACGAACAGATCAACATACTTGCCGGAATCTTTTCCGGCAAGTAACAAACCAACAGATCAAAAAACTTGCCGGAATCTTTTCCAGCAAGTAATGAAAAATAGGTCAGAGACCGAGGACTTGCCGGAATTTACTTATTTATCGGCCATTTCGGACAAATATGGTGGCCGAACCACGTGACTGATGACGTAATCATTAACATATTTTATTCCCCATGGAGAGTTCTTTGCAATGAGCCGTATCTCACTTTTGTCTGTTCAGCACTTTCGGAGATATGGTGGTGCAAAGTTATTCCGTTTTTCAAGATGGCGGCCGAACCACATGACCAATGACGTCATCAATTGGGCACAGTCCATTCAAGGGCAAGACAAAAGCGTGTGCAAAGCTTGACGATTCTCCATGCAATGGTGCAGACGTAGTGCTGCAAACAGACAGACAGACAGACAGACAAACAGACAGACAAACAGACAGACAGATGAAAAATCGGTCAGAGACCGAGGACTTGCCGAAATGTACTTTTTTATCAGCCATTTAGAACAAATATGGCGGCTGAACCACGTGATAGATGACATCATCATCGACATATTTTATTCCCCATGGAGAGTTCTTTACAATGAGCCATGTCTCAATTTTTTCTGTTCAGTACTTTCGGAGATATAGAGGTGCAAAGTTTTTCGGTTTTTGCAATATGGCGGACGAACCACGTGACCGATGACGTCATCAATTGGGCACATGCAGGGCAGGACCAATATGTGTGCAAAGTTTGGCGATTCTACGTGCAACGGTGTAGACGCAGTGCTGCAAATAGACAGACAGACAAACAGACAGATGAAAAATCGGTCAGAGACCGAGGACTTGCCGGAATTTACTTTTTATCGGCCATTTAGGACAAATATGGCGGCCGAAACACGTGAACGATGACGTCATCATTAACATATTTTATTCCCCATGGAGAGTTCTTTACAATGAGCCATGTCTCAATTTTTTCTGTTGAGCAATTTTGGAGATATAGTGGTGCAAAATTTTTCGGTTTTTCCAAGATGGCGGCCGAACCACGTGACTGATGACGTCATCATTAACATATTTGATTCCCCATGGAGAGTTCTTTACAATGAGCCATGTCTCAATTTTTTCTATTCAGCACTTTGAGATCTGGAGGTGCTAGGTTTTTCCAAGATGGCGGCTAAACCACGTGACCGATGACGTCATTATTAACACATTTTATTCCCCATGGAGAGTTCTTTGCAATGAGTGATGTCTCAATTTTTTCTATTCAGCACTTTCAGAGATATGGAGGTGCTAGGTTTTACGGTTTTTCCAAGATGGCGGCCGAACCACGTGACCTATGACGTCATTATTAACATATTTTATTCCCCATGGAGAGTTCTTTACAATGAGCCATGTCTCAATTTTTTCTGTTCAGCACTTTTGGAGATTTCGTGGTGCAAATTTTTGCCGTTTTTCCAAGATGGCGGCCGACCACGTGACTGATGACGTCATCATTAACATATTTTATTCCCCATGGAGAGTTCTTTACAATGAGCCATGTCTCAATTTTTTCTGTTCAGCACATTTGGAGATATAGTGGTGCAAAATTTTGCCGTTTTTCCAAGATGGCGGCCGACCACGTGACATATGACGTCATCATAAACATATTTTATTCCCCATGGAGAGTTCTTTACAATGAGCCATGTCTCAATTTTTTCTGTTCAGAACTTTTGGAGATGGAGGTGCAACGTTTTTCGGATTTTCCAAGATGGCGGCCGAACCACGTGACCGATGACGTCATCATTAACATATTTTATTCCCCATGGAGTTCTTTCCAATGAGCCATGTCTCAATTTTTTCTATTCAGCACCTTCGGAGATATGGAGGTGCAAAGTTTTTCGGTTTTTCCAAGATGGCGGCCGAAACACGTGACCGATGACGTCATAAATTGGGCACAGTCTATTCCAGGGCAAGACGAATATGTGTGCAAAGTTTGGCGATTCTCCGTGCAACGGTGTAGACGCAGTGCTGCAAACAGACAGACAAACAGACAGATGAAAAATCGGTCAGAGACCGAGGACTTGCCGGAATGAATTTTTTTATCGGCCATTTAGGACAAATATGGCGGCCGAACCACGTGACCGATGACGTCATCATCAACATATTTTATTCCCCATGGAGAGTTCTTTTCAATGAGCCATGTCTCAATTTTTTCCATTCTGCACTTTTGGAGATATAGTGGTGCAAAGTTTTCCCGTTTTTCCAAGATGGCGGCCGAACCACGTGACCGATGGCATCATCATTAACATATTTTATTCCCCATGGAGAGTTCTTTACAATGAGCCATGTCTCAATTTTTTCTATTCAGCACTTTCAGAGAAATGGAGGTGCAAAATTTTTCGGTTTTTCCAAGATGGCGGCCGAACCACGTGACATATGACGTCATCATTAACATATTTTATTCCCCATGGAGAGTTCTTTACAATGAGCAATGTCTCAATTTTGTCTGTTCAGCACTTTTGGAGATATCGTGGTGCAAAGTTTTGCCGTTTTTCCAAGATGGCGGCCGACCACGTGACATATGACGTCATCATTAACAGATTTTATTCCCCATGGAGCGTTCTTTACAATGAGCCATGTCTCAATTTTTTCTGTTCAGCACTTTTGGAGATATCGTGGTGCAAAGTTTTGCCGTTTTTCCAAGATGGCGGCCGACCACGTGACTGATGACGTCATCATTAACATATTTTATTCCCCATGGAGAGTTCTTCACAATGAGCCATGTCTCAATTTTTTCTGTTCAGGACTTTCGGAGATATGGAGGTGCAAAAATTTTCGGTTTTTCCAAGATGGCGGCCGAACCACGTGACTGATGACGTCATCATTAACATATTTTATTCCCCATGGAGAGTTCTTTACAATGAGCCATGTCTCAATTTTGTCTGTTCAGGACTTTCGGAGATATGGAGGTGCAAAAATTTTCGTTTTTCCCAAGATGGCGGCCGAACCACGTGACCGATGACGTCATCATTAACATTTTATTCCCCATGGAGAGTTCTTTACAATGAGCCATGTCTCAATTTTTTCTGTTCAGCACTGAGATATCGAGGTGCAAAATTTTTCGGTTTTTCCAAGATGGCGGCCGAACCACGTGACCGATGACGTCATCATTTGGGCACAGTATATGAGAGGGCAAGTCAAATGCGTGTGCAAAGTTTCGTGATTCTACGTGCAACGGTGTAGACGTAGTGCTGCAAACAGACAGACAGACAAACAGATGAAAAATCGGTCAGAGACCGAGGACTTGCCGGAATGTACTTTTTTATCGGCCATTTAGGACAAATATGGCGACCGAACCACGTGACCGATGACGTCATCATTAACATATTTTATTCCCCATGGAGAGTTCTTTACAATGAGCCATGTCTCAATTTTTTCTATTCAGCACTTTCGGAGATATGGAGGTGCAAAGTTTTTCGGTTTTTCCAAGATGGCGGCCGAACCACGTGACTGATGACGTCATCAGTAACATATTTTATTCCCCATGGAGAGATATTTACAATGAGCCATGTCTCAATTTTTTCTGTTCAGCACTTTCGGAGATATGGAGGTGTAAAGTTTTTCGGTTTTCCCAAGATGGCGGCCGAACCACGTGACCGATGACGTCATCATTAACATATTTTATTCCGCATGGAGAGTTCTTGACAATGAGCCATGTCTCAATTTTTTCCATTCTGCACTTTTGGAGATATAGTGGTGCAAAGTTTTTGCCGTTTTTCCAAGATGGCGGCCGAACCACGTGACCGATGGCATCATCATTAACATATTTTATTCCCCATGGAGAGTTCTTTACAATGAGCCATGTCCCAATTTTTTCTATTCAGCACATTCAGAGATATGGAGGTGCAAAATTTTTCGGTTTTTCCAAGATGGCGGCCGAACCACGTGACATATGACATCATAATTAACAAATTTTATTACCCATGGAGAGTTCTTTACAATGAGCCATGTCTCAATTTTTTCTGTTCAGCACTTTTGGAGATATAGCGGTGCAAAGTTTTGCCGTTTTTCCAAGATGGCGGCCGACCACGTGACTGATGATGTCATCATTAACATATTTTATTCCCCATGGAGAGTTCTTTACAATGAGCCATGTCTCAATTTTTTCTGTTCAGTACTTTCGGAGATATAGAAGTGCAAAGTTTTTCGGTTTTTCCAAGATGGCGGCCGAACCACGTCACCGATGACGTCATCAATTGGGCACAGTCTATTCCAGGGCAAGACGAATATGTGTGCAAAGTTTGGCGATTCTCCGTGCAACGGTGTAGACGCAGTGCTGCAAACAGACAGACAAACAGACAGATGAAAAATCGGTCAGAGAACCGAGGACTTGCCGGAATATTCTTTTTTTTATTGGCCATTTTGGACAAATATGGCGGTCGAACCACGTGACCGATGGCGTCATCATGAACATATTTTATTCCCCATGGAGAGTTCTTTACAATGAGCCATGTCTCAATTTTTTCTATTCAGCACTTCCGGAGATATGGAGGTGCAAAATTTTTCGGTTTTTCCAAGATGGCGGCCGAACCACGTGACTGATGACGTCATCATTAACATATTTTATTCCCCATGGAGAGTTCTTTACAATGAGCCATGTCTCAATTTTTTCTATTTAGTGCTTTTGGAGATATGGAGGTGCAACAATTTTCGGTTTTTCCAAGATGGCGGCCGAACCACGTGACTGATGGCGTCATCATTAACATACTATATTCCCCATGGAGAGTTCTTTACAATGAGCCATGTCTCAATTTTTTCTGTTCAGCACTTTCGGAGATATAGAGGTGCAATTTTTTCCAAGATGGCGGCCGAACCACGTGACCAATGACGTCATCAATTGGGCACAGTCTATTCCAGGGCAAGACCAATATGTGTGCAAAGTTTGGCGGTTCTACATGCAACGGTGTAGACGCAGTGCTGCAAACAGACAGACAGACAAACAAACGAACAGATCAACATACTTGCCGGAAATTTTTCCGGCAAGTAACAAACAGACAGATGAAAAATCGGTCAGAGACCGAGGACTTGCCGGAATGTACTTTTTTATTGGCCATTTAGGACAAATATGGCGGCCGAACCACGTGACTGATGACGTCATCATTAACATATTTTATTCCCCATGGAGAGTTCTTTACATTGAGCCACGTCCCAAGTTTTTCTATTCAGGACTTTCGGAGATATGGAGGTGTAACGTTTTCCGGTTTTTCCAAGATGGCGGCCGAACCACGTGACATATGACGTCATCATTAACATATTGTATTCCCCATGGAGAGTTCTTTACAATGAGCCATGTCTCAATTTTTTCTGTTCAGCACTTTTGGAGATATAGTGGTGCAAAGTTTTGCCGTTTTTCCAAGATGGCGGCCGAACCACGTGACATATGACGTCATCATTAACATATTTTATTCCCCATGGAGAGTTCTTTACAATGAGCCATGTCTCAATTTTTCTGTTCAGCACTTTGAGATATCGAGGTGCAAAATTTTTCGGTTTTTCCAAGATGGCGGCCGAACCACGTGACTGATGACGTCATCATTTGGGCACAGTATATTAGAGGGCAAGACCAATATGTGTGCCAAGTTTGGCGATTCTACGTGCAATGGTGTAGACGTAGTGCTGCAAACAGACAAACAGATAAACAGATGAAAAATCGGTCAGAGACCGAGGACTTGCCGGAATTTACTTTTTTATCGGCCATTTAGGACAAATATGGTGGCTGAACCACGTGACCGATGACGTCATCATTAACATATTTTATTCCCCGTGGAGAGTTCTTCACAATGAGCCATGTCTCAATTTTTTCTGTTCAGCACTTTCGGAGATATCGAGGTGCAAAGTTTTTCCAAGATGGCGGCCGAACCACGTGACCGATGACGTCATCATTAACATATTTTATTCCCCATGGAGAGTTCTTTACAATGAGCCATGTCTCAATTTTTTCTATTCAGGACTTTTGGAGATGTGGAGGTGCAGAATTTTTCGGTTTTTCCAAGATGGCGGCCGAACCACGTGACCGATGACATCATCATTAACATATTTTATTCCCCATGGAGAGTTCTTTACAATGAGCCATGTCTCAATTTTTTCTATTCAGCACTTTCGGAGATATGGAGGTGCTAAGTTTTTCGGTTTTTCCAAGATGGCGGCCGACCACGTGACTGATGACGTCATCATTAACATATTTTATTCCCCATGCAGAGTTCTTTACAATGAGCCATGTCTCAATTTTTTCTGTTCAGCACTTTTGGAGATATAGTGGTGCAAATTTTTGCCTTTTTTCCAAGATGGCGGCCGACCACGTGACATATGACGTCATCATTAACATATTTTATTCCCCATGGAGAGTTCTTTACAATGAGCCATGTCTCAATTTTTTCAGTACAGTACTTTCGGAGATATAGAGGTGCAAATTTTTTCGGTTTTTCCAAGATGGCGGCCGAACCACGTCACCGATGACGTCATCAATTGGGCACAGTCTATTCCAGGGCAAGACCAATATGTGTGCAAAGTTTGGCGATTCTCCGTGCAACGGTGTAGACGCAGTGCTGCAAACAGACAGACAAACAGACAGACAAACAGACAAACAGACAAACAGACAAACAAACGAACAGATCAACATACTTGCCGGAAAATTTTTCCGGCAAGTAACAAACAAATGAAAAATCGGTCAGAGACCGAGGACTTGCCGGAATATACTTTTATCGACCATTTAGGATAAATATGGCGGCCGAACCACGTGACCGATGGTCATCATTAACATATTTTATTCCCCATGGAGAGTTCTTTACAATGAGCCATGTCTCAATTTTTTCTATTCAGGACTTTTGGAGATGTGGAGGTGCAAAGTTTTTCGGTTTTTCCAAGACGGCGACCGAACCACGTGACCGATGACGTCATCATTAACATATTTTATTCCCCATGGAGAGTTCTTTACAATGAGCCATGTCTCAACTTTTTCGATTCAGCACTTTTGGAGATATGGAGGTGCTACGTTTTTCGGTTTTTCCAAGATGGCGGCCGAACCACGTGACCTATGATGTCATCATTAACATATTTTATTCCCCATGGAGAGTTCTTTACAATGAGCCATGTCTCAACTTTTTCGATTCAGCACTTTTGGAGATATGGAGGTGCAAATTTTTTCGCTTTTTCCAAGATGGCGGCCGAACCACGTGACATATGACGTCATCATTAACATATTTTATTCCCCATTGAGAGTTCTTTACAATGAGCCATGTCTCAATTTTTTCTGTTCAGCACATTTGGAGATATAGTGGTGCACAGTTTTGCCGTTTTTCCAAGATGGCGGCCGACCACGCGACTGATGACGTCATCATTAACATATTTTATTCCCCATGGAGAGTTCTTTACAATGAGCCATGTCTCAATTTTTTCTGTTCAGCACTTTTGGAGATATAGTGGTGCAAAGTTTTACCGTTTTTCCAAGATGGCGGCCGACCACGTGACATATGACGTCATCATTAACATATTTTATTCCCCATGGAGAGTTCTTTACAATGAGCCATGTCTCAATTTTTTCTGTTCAGCACTTTTGGAGATATAGTGGCGCAACGTTTTGCCGTTTTTCCAAGATGGCGGCCGAACCACGTCACCGATGACGTCATCAATTGGGCACAGTCTATTCCAGGGCAAGACGAATATGTGTGCAAAGTTTGGCGATTCCCCGTGCAACGGTGTAGACGCAGTGCTGCAAACAGACAGACAAACAGATGAAAAATCGGTCAGAGACCGAGGACTTGCCGGAATTTACTTTTTTATCGGCCATTTAGGACAAATATGGTGGCTGAACCACGTGACCGATGACGTCATCATTAACATATTTTATTCCCCATGGAGAGTTCTTCACAATGAGCCATGTCTCAATTTTTTCTGTTCAGTACTTTCGGAGATATAGAAGTGCAAGGTTTTTCGGTTTTTCCAAGATGGCGGCCGAACCACGTCACCGATGACGTCATCATTAACATATTTTATTTCCCATGGAGAGTTCTTTACAATGAGCCATGTCTCAATTCTTTCTATTCAGCACTTTCGGAGATATGGAGGTGCAATGTTTTTCGGTTTTTCCAAGATGGCGGCCGAACCACGTAACCGATGGCATCATCATTAACATAGTTTATTCCCCGTGGAGACTTCTTTACAATGAGCCATGGCTCAATTTTTTCTGTTCAGCACTTTTGGAGATATAGTGGTGCAAAGTTTTGCCGTTTTTCCAAGATGGCCGCCGACCACGTGACATATGACGCCATCATTAACATATTTTATTCACCATGGAGAGTTCTTTACAATGAGCCATGTCTCAATTTTTTCTGTTCAGCACTTTTGGAGATATAGTGGAGCAAAGTTTTGCCGTTTTTCCAAGATGGCGGCCGACCACGTGACTGATGACATCATCATTAACATATTTTATTCCCCATGGAGAGTTCTTTGCAATGAGCCATGTCTCAATTTTTTCTGTTCAGTACTTTCGGAGATATAGCAGTGCAAATATTTTCGGTTTTTCCAAGATGGCGGCCGAACCACGTGACTGATGACGTCATCATTAACATATTTTGTTCACCATCGGGAGTTCTTTACAATGAGCTATGTCTCAATTTTTTTCTGTTCAGCACTTTTGGAGATATAGTGGTGCAAATTTTTGCCGTTTTTCCAAGATGGCGGCCGAACCACGTGACCGATGACGACATCATTAACATATTTTATTCCCCCTGGAGAGTTCTTTCCAATGAGCCATGTCTCAATTTTTTCTGTTCAGCACTTTTGGAGATAGAGGTGCAACGTTTTTCGGATTTTCCAAGATGGCGGCCGAACCACGTGACCGATGACGTCATCATTAACTTATTTTATTCCCCCTGGAGAGTTCTTTCCAATGAGCCATGTCTCAATTTTTTCTATTCAGCACTTTCGGAGATATGGAGGTGAATTTTTTTCCCGTTTTTCCAAGATGGCGGCCGCACCACGTGACCGATGACGTCATCATTAACATATTTTATTCCACATGGAGAGTTCTTGACAATGAGCCATGTCTCAATTTTTTCTATTCAGCACTTTCGGAGATATGGAGGTGCTAGGTTTTTCGGTTTTTCGAAGATGGCGGCCGACCACGCGACTGATGACGTCATCATTAACATATTTTATTCCCCATGGAGAGTTCTTTACAATGAGCCATGTCTCAATTTTTTCTGTTCAGCACTTTTGGAGATATAGTGGTGCAAAGTTTTGCCGTTTTTCCAAGATGGCGGCCGACCACGTGACATATGACGTCATCATTAACATATTTTATTCCCCATGGAGAGTTCTTTACAATGAGCCATGTCTCAATTTTTTCTGTTCAGCACTTTTGGAGATATAGTGGCGCAACGTTTTGCCGTTTTTCCAAGATGGCGACCGAACCACGTGACTGATGACGTCATCATTTACATATTTTATTCCCCATGGAGAGTTCTTTACAATGAGCCATGTCTCAATTTTTTCTGTTCAGTACTTTCGGAGATATAGAGGTGCAAGGTTTTTCAGTTTTTCCAAGATGGCGGCCGAACCACGTCACCGATGACGTCATCAATTGGGCACAGTCTATTCCAGGGCAAGACCAATATGTGTGCAAAGTTTGGCGATTCGCCGTGCAACGGTGTAGACGCAGTGCTGCAAACAGACAGACAGACAGACAGACAGACAGACAGACAGACAAACAGACAGACAAACGAACAGATCAACATACTTGCCGGAAAAATTTTTCCGGCAAGTAACAAACAGACAAACAGACAGATGAAAAATCGGTCAGAGACCGAGGACTTGCCGGAATGTACTTTTATCGACCATTTAGGATAAATATGGCGGCCGAACCACGTGACCGATGGTCATCATTAACATATTTTATTCCCCATGGAGAGTTCTTTACAATGAGCCATGTCTCAATTTTTTCTATTCAGGACTTTTGGAGATGTGGAGGTGCAAAGTTTTTCGGTTTTTCCAAGACGGCGACCGAACCACGTGACCGATGACGTCATCATTAACATATTTTATTCCCCATGGAGAGTTCTTTACAATGAGCCATGTCTCAACTTTTTCGATTCAGCACTTTTGGAGATATGGAGGTGCTACGTTTTTCGGTTTTTCCAAGATGGCGGCCGAACCACGTGACCTATGATGTCATCATTAACATATTTTATTCCCCATGGAGAGTTCTTTACAATGAGCCATGTCTCAATTTTTTCTGTTCAGCACTTTTGGAGATATAGTGGCGCAACGTTTTGCCGTTTTTCCAAGATGGCGACCGAACCACGTGACTGATGACGTCATCATTTACATATTTTATTCCCCATGGAGAGTTCTTTACAATGAGCCATGTCTCAATTTTTTCTGTTCAGTACTTTCGGAGATATAGAGGTGCAAGGTTTTTCGGTTTTTCCAAGATGGCGGCCGAACCACGTCACCGATGACGTCATCAATTGGGCACAGTCTATTCCAGGGCAAGACGAATATGTGTGCAAAGTTTGGCGATTCTCCGTGCAACGGTGTAGACGCAGTGCTGCAAACAGACAGACAAACAGATGAAAAATCGGTCAGAGACCGAGGACTTGCCGGAATGTACTTTTATCGACCATTTAGGATAAATATGGCGGCGGAACCACGTGACCGATGGTCATCATTAACATATTTTATTCCCCCTGGAGAGTTCTTTCCAATGAGCCATGTCTCAATTTTTTCTGTTCAGCACTTTTGGAGATAGAGGTGCAACGTTTTTCGGATTTTCCAAGATGGCGGCCGAACCACGTGACCGATGACGTCATCATTAACATATTTTATTCCCCCTGGAGAGTTCTTTCCAATGAGCCATGTCTCAATTTTTTCTGTTCAGCACTTTCGGAGATATGGAGGTGTAAAGTTTTTCGGTTTTCCCAAGATGGCGGCCGAACCACGTGACCGATGACGTCATCATTAACATATTTTATTCCGCATGGAGAGTTCTTGACAATGAGCCATGTCTCAATTTTTTCCATTCTGCACTTTTGGAGATATAGTGGTGCAAAGTTTTTGCCGTTTTTCCAAGATGGCGGCCGAACCACGTGACCGATGGCATCATCATTAACATATTTTATTCCCCATGGAGAGTTCTTTACAATGAGCCATGTCCCAATTTTTTCTATTCAGCACATTCAGAGATATGGAGGTGCAAAATTTTTCGGTTTTTCCAAGATGGCGGCCGAACCACGTGACATATGACATCATAATTAACAAATTTTATTACCCATGGAGAGTTCTTTACAATGAGCCATGTCTCAATTTTTTCTGTTCAGCACTTTTGGAGATATAGCGGTGCAAAGTTTTGCCGTTTTTCCAAGATGGCGGCCGACCACGTGACTGATGATGTCATCATTAACATATTTTATTCCCCATGGAGAGTTCTTTACAATGAGCCATGTCTCAATTTTTTCTGTTCAGTACTTTCGGAGATATAGAAGTGCAAAGTTTTTCGGTTTTTCCAAGATGGCGGCCGAACCACGTCACCGATGACGTCATCAATTGGGCACAGTCTATTCCAGGGCAAGACGAATATGTGTGCAAAGTTTGGCGATTCTCCGTGCAACGGTGTAGACGCAGTGCTGCAAACCGGCAGACAAACAGACAGACAAACAGACAGATGAAAAATCGGTCAGAGACCGAGGACTTGCCGGAATGTACTTTTTTATTGGCCATTTAGGACAAATATGGCGGCCGAACCACGTGACTGATGACGTCATCATTAACATATTTTATTCCCCATGGAGAGTTCTTTACATTGAGCCACGTCCCAAGTTTTTCTATTCAGGACTTTCGGAGATATGGAGGTGTAACGTTTTCCGGTTTTTCCAAGATGGCGGCCGAACCACGTGACATATGACGTCATCATTAACATATTGTATTCCCCATGGAGAGTTCTTTACAATGAGCCATGTCTCAATTTTTTCTGTTCAGCACTTTTGGAGATATAGTGGTGCAAAGTTTTGCCGTTTTTCCAAGATGGCGGCCGAACCACGTGACATATGACGTCATCATTAACATATTTTATTCCCCATGGAGAGTTCTTTACAATGAGCCATGTCTCAATTTTTCTGTTCAGCACTTTGAGATATCGAGGTGCAAAATTTTTCGGTTTTTCCAAGATGGCGGCCGAACCACGTGACTGATGACGTCATCATTTGGGCACAGTATATTAGAGGGCAAGACCAATATGTGTGCCAAGTTTGGCGATTCTACGTGCAATGGTGTAGACGTAGTGCTGCAAACAGACAAACAGATAAACAGATGAAAAATCGGTCAGAGACCGAGGACTTGCCGGAATTTACTTTTTTATCGGCCATTTAGGACAAATATGGTGGCTGAACCACGTGACCGATGACGTCATCATTAACATATTTTATTCCCCGTGGAGAGTTCTTCACAATGAGCCATGTCTCAATTTTTTCTGTTCAGCACTTTCGGAGATATCGAGGTGCAAAGTTTTTCCAAGATGGCGGCCGAACCACGTGACCGATGACGTCATCATTAACATATTTTATTCCCCATGGAGAGTTCTTTACAATGAGCCATGTCTCAATTTTTTCTATTCAGGACTTTTGGAGATGTGGAGGTGCAGAATTTTTCGGTTTTTCCAAGATGGCGGCCGAACCACGTGACCGATGACATCATCATTAACATATTTTATTCCCCATGGAGAGTTCTTTACAATGAGCCATGTCTCAATTTTTTCTATTCAGCACTTTCGGAGATATGGAGGTGCTAAGTTTTTCGGTTTTTCCAAGATGGCGGCCGACCACGTGACTGATGACGTCATCATTAACATATTTTATTCCCCATGGAGAGTTCTTTACAATGAGCCATGTCTCAATTTTTTCTGTTCAGCACTTTTGGAGATATAGTGGTGCAAATTTTTGCCTTTTTTCCAAGATGGCGGCCGACCACGTGACATATGACGTCATCATTAACATATTTTATTCCCCATGGAGAGTTCTTTACAATGAGCCATGTCTCAATTTTTTCAGTACAGTACTTTCGGAGATATAGAGGTGCAAATTTTTTCGGTTTTTCCAAGATGGCGGCCGAACCACGTCACCGATGACGTCATCAATTGGGCACAGTCTATTCCAGGGCAAGACCAATATGTGTGCAAAGTTTGGCGATTCTCCGTGCAACGGTGTAGACGCAGTGCTGCAAACAGACAGACAAACAGACAGACAAACAGACAAACAGACAAACAGACAAACAAACGAACAGATCAACATACTTGCCGGAAAATTTTTCCGGCAAGTAACAAACAAATGAAAAATCGGTCAGAGACCGAGGACTTGCCGGAATATACTTTTATCGACCATTTAGGATAAATATGGCGGCCGAACCACGTGACCGATGGTCATCATTAACATATTTTATTCCCCATGGAGAGTTCTTTACAATGAGCCATGTCTCAATTTTTTCTATTCAGGACTTTTGGAGATGTGGAGGTGCAAAGTTTTTCGGTTTTTCCAAGACGGCGACCGAACCACGTGACCGATGACGTCATCATTAACATATTTTATTCCCCATGGAGAGTTCTTTACAATGAGCCATGTCTCAACTTTTTCGATTCAGCACTTTTGGAGATATGGAGGTGCTACGTTTTTCGGTTTTTCCAAGATGGCGGCCGAACCACGTGACCTATGATGTCATCATTAACATATTTTATTCCCCATGGAGAGATCTTTACAATGAGCCATGTCTCAATTTTTTCTATTCAGCACTTTCAGAGATATGGAGGTGCAAATTTTTTCGCTTTTTCCAAGATGGCGGCCGAACCACGTGACATATGACGTCATCATTAACATATTTTATTCCCCATTGAGAGTTCTTTACAATGAGCCATGTCTCAATTTTTTCTGTTCAGCACATTTGGAGATATAGTGGTGCACAGTTTTGCCGTTTTTCCAAGATGGCGGCCGACCACGCGACTGATGACGTCATCATTAACATATTTTATTCCCCATGGAGAGTTCTTTACAATGAGCCATGTCTCAATTTTTTCTGTTCAGCACTTTTGGAGATATAGTGGTGCAAAGTTTTACCGTTTTTCCAAGATGGCGGCCGACCACGTGACATATGACGTCATCATTAACATATTTTATTCCCCATGGAGAGTTCTTTACAATGAGCCATGTCTCAATTTTTTCTGTTCAGCACTTTTGGAGATATAGTGGCGCAACGTTTTGCCGTTTTTCCAAGATGGCGGCCGAACCACGTCACCGATGACGTCATCAATTGGGCACAGTCTATTCCAGGGCAAGACGAATATGTGTGCAAAGTTTGGCGATTCCCCGTGCAACGGTGTAGACGCAGTGCTGCAAACAGACAGACAAACAGACAAACAGACAAACAGACAGATGAAAAATCGGTCAGAGACCGAGGACTTGCCGGAATGTACTTTTATCGACCATTTAGGATAAATATGGCGGCCGAACCACGTGACCGATGGTCATCATTAACATATTTTATTCCCCATGGAGAGTTCTTTACAATGAGCCATGTCTCAATTTTTTCTATTCAGGACTTTTGGAGATGTGGAGGTGCAAAGTTTTTCGGTTTTTCCAAGACGGCGACCGAACCACGTGACCGATGACGTCATCATTAACATATTTTATTCCCCATGGAGAGTTCTTTACAATGAGCCATGTCTCAACTTTTTCGATTCAGCACTTTTGGAGATATGGAGGTGCTACGTTTTTCGGTTTTTCCAAGATGGCGGCCGAACCACGTGACCTATGATGTCATCATTAACATATTTTATTCCCCATGGAGAGTTCTTTACAATGAGCCATGTCTCAATTTTTTCTGTTCAGCACTTTTGGAGATATAGTGGCGCAACGTTTTGCCGTTTTTCCAAGATGGCGACCGAACCACGTGACTGATGACGTCATCATTTACATATTTTATTCCCCATGGAGAGTTCTTTACAATGAGCCATGTCTCAATTTTTTCTGTTCAGTACTTTCGGAGATATAGAGGTGCAAGGTTTTTCGGTTTTTCCAAGATGGCGGCCGAACCACGTCACCGATGACGTCATCAATTGGGCACAGTCTATTCCAGGGCAAGACGAATATGTGTGCAAAGTTTGGCGATTCTCCGTGCAACGGTGTAGACGCAGTGCTGCAAACAGACAGACAAACAGATGAAAAATCGGTCAGAGACCGAGGACTTGCCGGAATGTACTTTTATCGACCATTTAGGATAAATATGGCGGCGGAACCACGTGACCGATGGTCATCATTAACATATTTTATTCCCCCTGGAGAGTTCTTTCCAATGAGCCATGTCTCAATTTTTTCTGTTCAGCACTTTTGGAGATAGAGGTGCAACGTTTTTCGGATTTTCCAAGATGGCGGCCGAACCACGTGACCGATGACGTCATCATTAACATATTTTATTCCCCCTGGAGAGTTCTTTCCAATGAGCCATGTCTCAATTTTTTCTATTCAGCACTTTCGGAGATATGGAGGTGATTTTTTTCCCCGTTTTTCCAAGATGGCGGCCGCACCACGTGACCGATGACGTCATCATTAACATATTTTATTCCACATGGAGAGTTCTTTACAATGAGCCATGTCTCAATTTTTTCTGTTCAGCACTTTTGGAGATATAGTGGTGCAAAGTTTTGCCGTTTTTCCAAGATGGCGGCCGACCACGTGACATATGACGTCATCATTAACATATTTTATTCCCCATGGAGAGTTCTTTACAATGAGCCATGTCTCAATTTTTTCTGTTCAGCACTTTTGGAGATATAGTGGCGCAACGTTTTGCCGTTTTTCCAAGATGGCGACCGAACCACGTGACTGATGACGTCATCATTTACATATTTTATTCCCCATGGAGAGTTCTTTACAATGAGCCATGTCTCAATTTTTTCTGTTCAGCACTTTTGGAGATATAGTGGCGCAACGTTTTGCCGTTTTTCAAAGATGGCGACCGAACCACGTGACCGATGACGTCATCATTAACATATTTTATTCCCCATGGAGAGTTCTTTACAATGAGCCATGTCTCAACTTTTTCGATTCAGCACTTTTGGAGATATGGAGGTGCTACGTTTTTCGGTTTTTCCAAGATGGCGGCCGAACCACGTGACCTATGATGTCATCATTAACATATTTTATTCCCCATGGAGAGTTCTTTACAATGAGCCATGTCTCAATTTTTTCTATTCAGCACTTTCAGAGATATGGAGGTGCAAATTTTTTCGCTTTTTCCAAGATGGCGGCCGAACCACGTGACATATGACGTCATCATTAACATATTTTATTCCCCATTGAGAGTTCTTTACAATGAGCCATGTCTCAATTTTTTCTGTTCAGCACATTTGGAGATATAGTGGTGCACAGTTTTGCCGTTTTTCCAAGATGGCGGCCGACCACGCGACTGATGACGTCATCATTAACATATTTTATTCCCCATGGAGAGTTCTTTACAATGAGCCATGTCTCAATTTTTTCTGTTCAGCACTTTTGGAGATATAGTGGTGCAAAGTTTTACCGTTTTTCCAAGATGGCGGCCGACCACGTGACATATGACGTCATCATTAACATATTTTATTCCCCATGGAGAGTTCTTTACAATGAGCCATGTCTCAATTTTTTCTGTTCAGCACTTTTGGAGATATAGTGGCGCAACGTTTTGCCGTTTTTCCAAGATGGCGGCCGAACCACGTCACCGATGACGTCATCAATTGGGCACAGTCTATTCCAGGGCAAGACGAATATGTGTGCAAAGTTTGGCGATTCCCCGTGCAACGGTGTAGACGAAGTGCTGCAAACAGACAGACAAACAGACAAACAGACAAACAGACAGACAAACGAACAGATCAACATACTTGCCGGAAAAATTTTTCCGGCAAGTAATGAAAAATCGGTCAGAGACCGAGGACTTGCCGGAATGTACTTTTATCGACCATTTAGGATAAATATGGCGGCCGAACCACGTGACCGATGGTCATCATTAACATATTTTATTCCCCATGGAGAGTTCTTTACAATGAGCCATGTCTCAATTTTTTCTATTCAGGACTTTTGGAGATGTGGAGGTGCAAAGTTTTTCGGTTTTTCCAAGACGGCGACCGAACCACGTGACCGATGACGTCATCATTAACATATTTTATTCCCCATGGAGAGTTCTTTACAATGAGCCATGTCTCAACTTTTTCGATTCAGCACTTTTGGAGATATGGAGGTGCTACGTTTTTCGGTTTTTCAAAGATGGCGGCCGAACCACGTGACCTATGATGTCATCATTAACATATTTTATTCCCCATGGAGAGTTCTTTACAATGAGCCATGTCTCAATTTTTTCTATTCAGCACTTTCAGAGATATGGAGGTGCAAATTTTTTCGCTTTTTCCAAGATGGCGGCCGAACCACGTGACATATGACGTCATCATTAACATATTTTATTCCCCATGGAGAGTTCTTTACAATGAGCCATGTCTCAATTTTTTCTGTTCAGCACTTTTGGAGAAAAAGTGGCGCAACGTTTTGCCGTTTTTCCAAGATGGCGGCCGAACCACGTCACCGATGACGTCATCAATTGGGCACAGTCTATTCCAGGGCAAGACGAATATGTGTGCAAAGTTTGGCGATTCTCCGTGCAACGGTGTAGACGCAGTGCTGCAAACAGACAGACAAACAGACAAACAGACAAACAGACAGACAAACGAACAGATCAACATACTTGCCGGAAAGTAACGAACAGATCAACATACTTGCCGGAATCTTTTCCGGCAAGTAACAAACGAACAGATCAACATACTTGCCGGAATCTTTTCCGGCAAGTAATGAAAAATCGGTCAGAGACCGAGGACTTGCCGGAATGTACTTTTTTATCGGCCATTTAGGACAACTATGGTGGCGGAACCACGTGACCGATGACGTCATCATTAACATATTTTATTCCCCATGGAGAGTCCTTTACAATGAGTGATGTCTCAAATTTTTCTATTCAGGACTTTCGGAGATATCGAGGTGCAAAGATTTTTGGTTTTTCCAAGATGGCGGCCGAACCACGTGACCGATGACGTCATAATTAACATATTTTTTTCCCCATGGAGAGTTCTTTACAATGAGCCATGTCTCAATTTTTTCTGTTTAGCAATTTTGGAGATATAGTGGTGCAAAGTTTTTCGGTTTTTCCAAAATGGCGGCTGAACCACGTGACTGATGACGTCATCATTAACATATTTGATTCCCCATGGAGAGTTCTTTACAATGAGCCATGTCTCAATTTATTTCTATTCAGCACTTTTGGAGATTTAGAGGTGTTGTTTTTCGGTTTTTCCAAGATGGCGGCCGAACCACGTGACCTATGACGTCATCATTAACATATTTTATTCCCCATGGAGAGTTCTTTACAATGAGCCATGTCTCAATTTTTTCCATTCTGCACTTTTGGAGATATAGTGGTGCAAAGTTTTCCCGTTTTTCCAAGATGGCGGCCGAACCACGTGACCGATGGCATCATCATTAACATATTTTATTCCCCATGGAGAGTTCTTTACAATGAGCCATGTCTCAATTTTTTCTATTCAGCACTTTCAGAGAAACGGAGGTGCAAAATTTTACGGTTTTTCAAGATGGCGGCCGAACCACGTGACATATGACGTCATCATTAACATATTTTATTCCCCATGGAGAGTTCTTTACAATGAGCAATGTCTCAATTTTTTCTGTTCAGCACTTTTGGAGATATAGTGGTGCAAAGTTTTGCCGTTTTTCCAAGATGGCGGCCGACCACGTGACATATGACGTCATCATTAACATATTTTATTCCCCATGGAGCGTTCTTTACAATGAGCCATGTCTCAATTTTTTCTGTTCAGCACTTTTGGAGATATCGTGGTGCAAAGTTTTGCCGTTTTTCAAAGATGGCGGCCGACCACGTGACTGATGACGTCATCATTAACATATTTTATTCCCCATGGAGAGTTCTTTACAATGAGCCATGTCTCAATTTTTTCTGTTCAGGACTTTTGGAGATATGGAGGTGCAAAAATTTTCGGTTTTTCCAAGATGGCGGCCGAACCACGTGACTGATGACGTCATCATTAACATATTTTAATCCCCATGGAGAGTTCTTTACAATGAGCCATGTCTCAATTTTTTCTGTTCAGGACTTTCGGAGATATGGAGGTGCAAAATTTTTCGTTTTTTCCAAGATGGCGGCCGAACCACGTGACCGATGACGTCATCATTAACATATTTTATTCCCCATGGAGAGTTCTTTACAATGAGCCATGTCTCAATTTTTTCTGTTCAGCACTTTGATATTGAGGTGCAAAATTTTTCGGTTTTTCCAAGATGGCGGCCGAACCACGTGACCGATGACGTCATCATTTGGGCACAGTATATTAGAGGGCAAGACAAATACGTGTGCAAAGTTTGGTGATTCTACGTGCAACGGTGTAGACGTAGTGCTGCAAACAGACAAACAGACAAAAACAAAAACATTTATTTTCTTTTCTCCACGTGTACTGTTGTCTCATCCTGTATTTTCTGTCCAGGTGTGCTGTTCGCCCCACCCCCATTATCTCCTTGCCATCCACCGTTTGCCCTGTTCACGTGACTCGTGGTGGTCCCTCTCGGCTCTCCCCCCGTTGGTATTTTTGTGCATATAAGATTGTTCATAGTTCTGTTTAAATATTTTTAAATATGTTTTACCTTTCCCCTTCTGTTTTTTATTCAGTGGTATATTACAACACGCTGTTTTTCTTCCTATTTAAAAGGCTTTTCTCAATTTCCTCTCCAACTCATTCCACTTCAAAAAAAAGAAATTCAATATCTTATACGTCTCCCTCACTACATGGTCTAAATTCACATTCATTCCATCCCTCCTCCATCATCCTGAACCGGATTGCTAACTTGAAAATCACAACAAACCCAATTTGTTATCAATGTTCGTCTTTCATTAATCATCCACTTTCTAAACTCCCCTCTTGCCCCTCCCATCCAAATCCCCCCCCTTGCACCTACACTCCGAAACTTCCCCCTTGCCCCTCCACTCTTAAACTCCCCCCTTGCCCCTCCACTCCTGAACTCCCCCCTTGCCCTTCCCCTCCTAAACTTCCCCTTTGCCCCTCCCCTCCTAATCCCCCCCCTTGCCCCTCCACTCCTGATCTCCCCCCTTTCCCCTTCCCTCCAAAACTCCCCCCTTGCCCCTCCCCTCCTAAACTCCCCCCTCACTCCTCCCCTTCAAAACTCCCCCCCAATCCCTCCCATTCAATTCTCCCCCCATACCATTCCTCTCCAATTCTCTCTCCTCCACCCTCCTCCTCCAAGCTGCCTCCTCCCCACTTCGTCTCCCTTCTATCTCATACCTCCACCCCCCCAAACCTTCTACTTTCCTCTGCCCCCCCTCAAACAACCCCTCACTGTGCCGCATCCCTTCACCAGCAAACCTTTCATCCTCCTCATCCTTCCCTTTCTTGGAACTCTTCTGCAACATCTGAAACACTATCAACTGCTCTCCCTACCTCCCCCTCTCATCCTTCATCTTACCCTACTCCTCCCCTCCCCTGTCCTGTACCCGATGCTCCCCCTCTCTCTTCATTAACGGTATGGACCTCAAACATCCGGGGCCTTCGCTCAAACCTGACTGATCTCTCCATACAGGTTGCTTCTGACAATCCAGACTTGATCTGCTTAACAGAGACTTTCCTCCTTCAAGATGTCTCTGATTCCTTAATATCTCTTCCTGGTTACTCCCTCCTCCGGTATGATAGACCTGAGCCTCGGCCTGGTGGTGGGGTGGCTATCTTTGTCAAAAACTCTCTTCCTCACTCTCCTTGCACTGCTCTCTTTCCTCCTCACCCGCAGGAGTACCTCTGGTTACGGCTTCCTCTCCGCTCCCACCTTTTGTTCATATGTGTTCTGTACCGTCCCCCAAACAGTGATGACTCCATCTACATTTCAATGTCTGACAACATGGACCAACTTCTATCCACTCATCCCAACTCTCTCTTCCTCATATGTGGTGACTTCAACTGTCATCATGCCACCTGGTTGGGTGTGGGTTCCTCTCTCACTAGTCATGGCACCTCAGCAAAGGACTTCTGTGACTCACTGGGATTGACACAATCTGTCAATTTCCCGACCCGGATCTCAGCCAATGGAGTATCTTCTCTTCTAGACTTGGTTATGACAAACTTCCCTGCTAATGTCTGCTGCTCTTCTTCTGCTCCAATCGGTTCTTCTGATCATGTGCTTGTCAAAGTGGACATCTCTCTGGCCATTCTCAGAGAGCCTCCTCAGCGTCGACGAGTCTGGCATTTCACTCAGGCTGACTGGGACGGTCTTCAAGCAGCCATCAATCATCTGGATTGGTCTCCCATCTCCACTGCCTCTGACATCAATTCTTCCTGGGAATTCTTCCAAAGCAAACTGATCTCTCTCATGCACAGATTTATCCCATCTCGCCTTCAATTGTCTTACCCTTCCTCCCGTCCATGGTACACTGAATCTTGTGGTGAGGCAGTTGCCCTGAAACAACTTGCCTTTGCCTCTTGGAAGGCTAATCCAACTGAAGGAAATCTCAGTTCCTTCCACCAAGCTCGGAACAAGTGTGTGTCTACCCTCAGGAGTGCCAGGAAGCACTATCTCTCCTCACTCAAGAATGAACTCTCAAACCTGTCTCCTTCCTCCAAATCCTGGTGGCGTCTGGTCAAATCTGTTTCTGGTGTTTGTTCCCCCTCCATCCCCTCCCTTACCTCAAATGGCCACACAGTTGACATCGCACGTGACAAAGCCGAATGCCTCAACTCTGTGTTCGCCTCGAAATCCTTAGTCCCAAACCCATCTCTCTCTGTTCCCACCTTTCCCAGTCGAACCCAAATGCTCCTGGACTCTGTGTCCTTCTCTCCTGACAAGGTGGAGGAGTTTTTGTCAAACCTTGACTCTGATTCTGCAACTGGACCAGATGGCATCAGCCCACGGGTCCTAAAATCCTGCTCTGCCGCTCTATCTCACCCTCTCTCTGTGCTTTTCACCCTATCTTTTGCTCAAGGTCATCTGCCAGCATCCTGGAAATCAGCTAACATTACCGCTTTACACAAAAAAGGTGCAAAAACAGATCCTTGCAACTACAGACCAATCAGCCTGCTCCCAATTATCAGCAAAGTCATGGAATCCATCATTGCTTCGGATATGAAATCTTTCCTCTTCTCCAATGGCTTGATCTCTGATCATCAATTTGGTTTCAGACCAGGTCACTCTACTCTGGACATGCTGCTTCTGCTGTCTCAACAATGGATGGAGGTCCTGAATGCCAAACAGGAAATCAGAGCTGTCTCCCTTGACATATCAAGGGCCTTTGATACGGTCTGGCACCCAGCTCTGCTCACCAAACTCTCCTCCTATGGTATCCATGGAAATCTCCATGCATGGCTTGCGGACTTCCTCTCTGGTCGTAGTCAACGTGTGGCCCTGAATGGATTTCTCTCATCTCCCCTTCCTGTTCAGGCTGGAGTTCCCCAAGGAAGTGTGCTGGGCCCTGTGCTTTTTCTGGTCTTTATCAATGATCTCTCTGACTCTCTGGAAAATCCTCTCTATCTCTTTGCTGATGACTCCACTCTCTGCCGCTCCATTCCTCTTCCCTCAGATAGGCAGTCTGCAGCCTCCTCACTCTCTGAAGACCTGGACAAAATCACAGACTGGTCAAACAAGTGGAACATGTCTTTCAATCCTGCCAAATCTCACTCTCTTACTATGTCTCTCCGAAAAGATCGACTGGACAACCCTCCCATCTACTTTCTCAACAATCCTCTCCAAGAAGTTCTGTCACTCAAGCTTTTGGGTCTCACTATCTGCCATGATCTTTCTTGGGAAAACCACATTTCCAAGCTGGCCTCCAAAGCCAGTCGCCGACTGGGCATCCTCCGTCGTGCGAAGTCCTTCCTCGGCACACCTGAGCTCCTCACCACATACAAGGCTTTCATCCGCAGCTCAATGGAATACTGTTCTCCCCTATGGGCTGGTGCTCCTGCCTCACACCTGGCTCGGCTTCACGCTGTTGAATCCAAAGCTTTCAAAATCATTGGAATCTCCCGCGATGAAGCTATCTCTGAGGGCCTTTCACTCACTCACCGCAGGCAGGTAGGTGGTCTTTCTGTCTTCTACCGACTCCTCTCCGGCCTTGCTCCCCCAGCTCTCTCCGTGCTCTGTCCCCCAAATATTCCTACAGGTCGCACAAGATCTGCCAGCAACCCTCTGATGGTTAAACTGCCGAAATCTCGGCTCTCTGCTCACCTTCACTCTTTCATTCCTCTTTTCTCCCGCCTGTGGAACAAACTCCCACACTCCCTTCAATCCCTCTCCTCCCTCCAGGTCTTTAAAACAGCTGTTCACCACCATCTCTTATCTTCCCCCATCCATAACCTTGATCTTTTCTACCCCCACTAATTCACCCCAGATCCACCTTGTTTGAAATTCCAACTTATTTCCTGGAAATCCTGGCAGTGTCCATATGTTTATACCTCTCCCACCCCCCCCCCCTTCACATGCCTCCCCCCCTTCACATGCCTCCCCCCTTCACATGCCTCCCCCCCAAAGCCCTCTCCCTCCCACAGATCTCTCGATGTCTCCATGTCTCTCGGTCCCTGCTCTCAAATGTTGTGTTTGTGTCCTTCCCCCTCTCTCCCCGTCTTGTCTGCCGCTCCCGATGTTATTTGTTTTATGTGTCTGTTTGTCTTTCTGTGTGATTAATTTTCGCTCTTTCACGAGCCTCGATCTTGTATACAAAAAAAAAAAAAAAAAAAAAAAAAAAAAAAAAAAAAAAAAAAAAGACAGATGAAAAATCGGTCAGAGACCGAGGACTTGCCGGAATTTACTTTTTTATCGGCCATTTCGCACAAATATGGCGGTCGAACCACGTGACCGATGACGTCATCATAAACATATTTTATTCCCCATGGAGAGTTCTTTACAATGAGCCATGTCTCAATTTTTTCTATTCAGCACTTTCGGAGATATGGAGGTGCACATTTTTGGGTTTTTCCAAGATGGCGGCCGAACCACGTGACCGATGACGTCATCACTAACATTTTATTCCCCATGGAGAGTTCTTTACAATGAGCTCAATTTTTTCTGTTCAGCACTTTTGGAGATATAGTGGTGCAAAGTTTTGCCATTTTCCAAGATGGCGGCCGAACGACGTGACTGATGACGTCATCATTAACATATTTTATTCCCCATGGAGAGTTCTTTACAATGAGCCATGTCTCAATTTTTTCTATTCAGCACTTTTGGAGATATGGAGGTGCAAAATTTTTCGGTTTTTCCAACATGGCGGCCGAACGACGTGACTGATGACATCATCATTAACATATTTTATTCCCCATGGAGAGTTCTTTACAATGAGCCATGTCTCAATTTTTTCTGTTCAGCCCTTTCGGAGATATGGAGGTGCAAAGTTTTTCCAAGATGGCGGCCGAACCACGTGACCGATGACGTCATCATTTGGGCACAGTATATTAGAGGGCAAGACAAATACGTGTGCAAAGTTTGGTGATTCTACGTGCAACGGTGTAGACGTAGTGCTGCAAAGAGACAAACAGACAAATGAAAAATCGGTCAGAGACCGAGGACTTGCCGGAATTTACTTTTTTATCGGCCATTTAGGACAAATATGGTGGCTGAACCACGTGACCGATGACGTCATCATCAACATATTTTATTCCCCATGGAGAGTTCTTTACAATGAGCCATGTCTCAATTTTTTATATTCAGCACTTTTGGAGATATCGTGGCGCAACCTTTTGCCGTTTTTCCAAGATGGCGGCCGAACCACGTGACCAATGACGTCATCATTTACATATTTTATTCCCCATGGAGAGTTCTTTACAATGAGCCATGTCTCAATTTTTTCTATTCAGCACTTTTGGAGATATAGTGGCGCAACCTTTTGCCGTTTTTCCAAGATGGCGGCCGACCACATGACTGATGACGTCATCATTAACATATTTTATTCCCCATGGGGATTTCTTTACAATGAGTCATGTCTCAATTTTTTCTGTTCAGCACTTTTGGAGATATAGTGGTGCAAAGTTTTGCCGTTTTTCCAAGATGGTGGCCAACCACGTGACATATGACATCATCATTAACATATTTTATTCCCCATGGAGAGTTCTTTACAAAGAGCCATGTCTCAATTTTTTCTGTTCAGCACTTTTGGAGATATAGTGGTGCAAAGTTTTGCCGTTTTTCCAAGATGGCGGCCGACCACGTGACATATGACATCATCAACATATTTTATTCCCCATGGAGAGTTCTTTACAATGAGCCATGTCTCAATTTTTTCTGTTCAGTACTTTCGAAGATATAGCGGTGCAATTTTTTTTCGCTTTTTCAAAGATGGCGGCCCAACCACGTGACCGATGACGTCATCATTAACATATTTTATTCCCCATGGGGATTTCTTTACAATGAGTCATGTCTCAATTTTTTCCATTCTGCACTTTTGGAGATATAGTGGTGCAACGTTTTGCCGTTTTTCCAAGATGGCGGCCGAACCACGTGACCGATGGCATCATCATTAACATATTTTATTCCCCATGGAGAGTTCTTTACAATGAGCCATGTCTCAATTTTTTCTGTTCAGCACTTTTGGAGATATCGTGGTGCAAAGTTTTACCGTTTTTCCAAGATGGCGGCCGACCACGTGACTGATGATGTCATCATTCACATATTTTATTCCCCATGGAGAGTTCTTTACAATGAGCCATGTCTCAATTTTTTCTGTTCAGCACTTTTGGATATAGTGGCGCAACGTTTTGCCGTTTTTCCAAGATGGCGACCGAACCACGTGACTGATGACGTCATCATTTACATATTTTATTCACCATGGAGTGTTCTTTACAATGAGCCATGTCTCAATTTTTTATGTTCAGGACTTTCGGAGATATGGAGGTGCAAAAATTTTCGGTTTTTCAAAGATGGCGGCCGAACCACGTGACCGATGACGTCATCATTAACATATTTTATTCCCCATGGAGAGTTCTTTACAATGAGCCATGTCTCAATTTTTTCTGTTCAGGACTTTCGGAGATATGGAGGTGCAAAAATTTTCGTTTTTTCCAAGATGGCGGCCGAACCACGTGACCGATGACGTCATCATTAACATATTTTATTCCCCATGGAGAGTTCTTCACAATGAGCCATGTCTCAATTTTGTGTTCAGCACTTTGAGATATCGAGGTGCAAAATTTTTCGGTTTTTCCAAGATGGCGGCCGAACCACGTGACCGATGACGTCATCAATTGGGCACAGTCTATTCCAGGGCAAGACCAATAAATGTGCAAAGTTTGGCGATTCTACGTGCAACGGTGTAGACGCAGTGCTGCAAACAGACAGACAGACAGACAAACAGACAAACAAATGAAAAATCGGTCAGAGACCGAGGACTTGCCGGAATGTACTTTTTTATCGGCCATTTAGGACAAATATGGCGGCCGAACCACGTGACTGATGACGTCATCATTAACATATTTTATTCCCCATGGAGAGTTCTTTACAATGAGCCATGCCTCAATTTTTTCTATTCAGGACTTTTGGAGATGTGGAGGTGCAGAATTTTTCGGTTTTTCCAAGATGGCGGCCGAACCACGTGACCGATGACATCATCATTAACATATTTTATTCCCCATGGAGAGTTCTTTACAATGAGCCATGTCTCAATTTTTTCTATTCAGCACTTTCGGAGATGTTGAGGTGCTAGGTTTTTCGGTTTTTCCAAGATGGCGGCCGACCACGTGACTGATGACGTCATCATTAACATATTTTATTCCCCATGGAGAGTTCTTGACAATGAGCCATGTCTCAATTCTTTCTGTTCAGCACTTTTGGAGATATAGTGGCGCAACGTTTTGCCGTTTTTCCAAGATGGCGACCGAACCACGTGACTGATGACGTCATCATTTACATATTTTATTCCCCATGGAGAGTTCTTTACAATGAGCCATGTCTCAATTTTTTCTGTTCAGTACTTTTGGAGATATAGAGGTGCAAAGTTTTTCGGTTTTTCCAAGATGGCGGCCGAACCACGTCACCGATGACGTCATCAATTGGGCACAGTCTATTCCAGGGCAAGACGAATATGTGTGCAAAGTTTGGCGATTCTACGTGCAACGGTGTAGATGCAGTGCTGCAAACAGACAGACAGACAGACAAACAGACAGACAAACAGACAGACAAACAAACGAACAGATCAACATACTTGCCGGAATCTTTTCCGGCAAGTAACGAACAGATCAACATACTTGCCGGAATCTCTTCCGGCAAGTAACAAACAAACGAAAAATCGGTCAGAGACCGAGGACTTGCCGGAATTTACTTTTTTATCGGCCATTTAGGACAAATATGGCGGCTGAACCACCTGAGCGATGACATCATTAACATATTTTATTCCCCCTGGAGAGTTCTTTCCAATGAGCCATGTCTCAATTTTTTCTGTTCAGCACTTTTGGAGATAGAGGTGCAACGTTTTTCGGATTTTCCAAGATGGCGGCCGAACCACGTGACCGATGACGTCATCATTAACATATTTTATTCCCCCTGGAGAGTTCTTTCCAATGAGCCATGTCTCAATTTTTTCTATTCAGCACTTTCGGAGATATGGAGGTGATTTTTTTCCCGTTTTTCCAAGATGGCGGCCGCACCACGTGACCGATGACGTCATCATTAACATATTTTATTCCACATGGAGAGTTCTTGACAATGAGCCATGTCTCAATTTTTTCTATTCAGCACTTTCGGAGATATGGAGGTGCTAGGTTTTTCGGTTTTTCCAAGATGGCGGCCGACCACGCGACTGATGACGTCATCATTAACATATTTTATTCCCCATGGAGAGTTCTTTACAATGAGCCATGTCTCAATTTTTTCTGTTCAGCACTTTTGGAGATATAGTGGTGCAAAGTTTTGCCGTTTTTCCAAGATGGCGGCCGACCACGTGACATATGACGTCATCATTAACATATTTTATTCCCCATGGAGAGTTCTTTACAATGAGCCATGTCTCAATTTTTTCTGTTCAGCACTTTTGGAGATTTCGTGGCGCAACGTTTTGCCGTTTTTCCAAGATGGCGACCGAACCACGTGACTGATGACGTCATCATTTACATATTTTATTCCCCATGGAGAGTTCTTTACAATGAGCCATGTCTCAATTTTTTCTGTTCAGTACTTTCGGAGATATAGAGGTGCAAGGTTTTTCGGTTTTTCCAAGATGGCGGCCGAACCACGTCACCGATGACGTCATCATTAACATATTTTATTCCCCATGGAGAGTTCTTTACAATGAGCCATGTCTCAATTTTTTCTATTCAGCACATTCAGAGATATAGAGGTGCAAAATTTTTCGGTTTTTCCAAGATGGCGGCCGAACCACCTGACATATGACGTCATCATTAACAAATTTTATTCCCCATGGAGAGTTCTTTACAATGAGCCATGTCTCAATTTTTTCTGATCAGCACTTTTGGAGATTTCGTGGTGCAAAGTTTTGCCGTTTTTCCAAGATGGCGGCCGACCACGTGACTGATGATGTCATCATTAACATATTTTATTCCCCATCGAGAGTTCTTTACAATGAGCCATGTCTCAATTTTTTCTGTTCAGCACTTTTGAAGATTTCGTGGTGCAAAGTTTTGCCGTTTTTCCAAGATGGCGGCCGACCACGTGACTGATGATGTCATCATTAACATATTTTATTCCCCATGGAGAGTTCTTTACAATGAGCCATGTCTCAATTTTTTCTGTTCAGTACTTTCGGAGATATAGAAGTGCAAGGTTTTTCGGTTTTTCCAAGATGGCGGCCGAACCACGTGACCGATGACATCATCATTAACATATTTTATTCCCCATGGAGAGTTCTTTACAATGAGCCATGTCTCAATTTTTTCTGTTCAGCACTTTTGGAGATAGTGGTGCAAAGTTTTGCCGTTTTCCCAAAATGGCGGCCGACCACGTGACATATGACATCATCATTAACATATTTTATTCCCCATGGAGAGTTCTTTACAATGAGCCATGTCTCAATTTTTTCTGTTCAGCACTTTTGGAGATATAGTGGCGCAACGTTTTGCCGTTTTTCCAAGATGGCGGCCGACCACGTGACATATGACGTCATCATTAACATATTTTATTCCCCATGGAGCGTTCTTTACAATGAGCCATGTCTCAATTTTTTCTGTTCAGCACTTTTGGAGATATCGTGGTGCAAAGTTTTGCCGTTTTTCCAAGATGGCGGCCGACCACGTGACTGATGACGTCATCATTAACATATTTTATTCCCCATGGAGAGTTCTTTACAATGAGCCATGTCTCAATTTTTTCTGTTCAGGACTTTTGGAGATATGGAGGTGCAAAAATTTTCGGTTTTTCCAAGATGGCGGCCGAACCACGTGACTGATGACGTCATCATTAACATATTTTAATCCCCATGGAGAGTTCTTTACAATGAGCCATGTCTCAATTTTTTCTGTTCAGGACTTTCGGAGATATGGAGGTGCAAAATTTTTCGTTTTTTCCAAGATGGCGGCCGAACCACGTGACCGATGACGTCATCATTAACATATTTTATTCCCCATGGAGAGTTCTTTACAATGAGCCATGTCTCAATTTTTTCTGTTCAGCACTTTGATATTGAGGTGCAAAATTTTTCGGTTTTTCCAAGATGGCGGCCGAACCACGTGACCGATGACGTCATCATTTGGGCACAGTATATTAGAGGGCAAGACAAATACGTGTGCAAAGTTTGGTGATTCTACGTGCAACGGTGTAGACGTAGTGCTGCAAACAGACAAACAGACAGATGAAAAATCGGTCAGAGACCGAGGACTTGCCGGAATTTACTTTTTTATCGGCCATTTCGCACAAATATGGCGGTCGAACCACGTGACCGATGACGTCATCATAAACATATTTTATTCCCCATGGAGAGTTCTTTACAATGAGCCATGTCTCAATTTTTTCTATTCAGCACTTTCGGAGATATGGAGGTGCACATTTTTGGGTTTTTCCAAGATGGCGGCCGAACCACGTGACCGATGACGTCATCACTAACATTTTATTCCCCATGGAGAGTTCTTTACAATGAGCTCAATTTTTTCTGTTCAGCACTTTTGGAGATATAGTGGTGCAAAGTTTTGCCATTTTCCAAGATGGCGGCCGAACGACGTGACTGATGACGTCATCATTAACATATTTTATTCCCCATGGAGAGTTCTTTACAATGAGCCATGTCTCAATTTTTTCTATTCAGCACTTTTGGAGATATGGAGGTGCAAAATTTTTCGGTTTTTCCAACATGGCGGCCGAACGACGTGACTGATGACATCATCATTAACATATTTTATTCCCCATGGAGAGTTCTTTACAATGAGCCATGTCTCAATTTTTTCTGTTCAGCCCTTTCGGAGATATGGAGGTGCAAAGTTTTTCCAAGATGGCGGCCGAACCACGTGACCGATGACGTCATCATTTGGGCACAGTATATTAGAGGGCAAGACAAATACGTGTGCAAAGTTTGGTGATTCTACGTGCAACGGTGTAGACGTAGTGCTGCAAAGAGACAAACAGACAAATGAAAAATCGGTCAGAGACCGAGGACTTGCCGGAATTTACTTTTTTATCGGCCATTTAGGACAAATATTCATACCCGCCGTACAAAACAACATCAAGCTCACCCTGTTCAATACCCGGTCCCTCAACAACAAATGCCTCATCCTGAACGACTACATCCTGGAAAATAAACTGGACTTTCTCTGTCTCACTGAGACCTGGCAACAACCACTGGACTACTACACGCTCAACCTCACCACACCCAATGGATATTCTTACATCAATAAACCACGCTCGGAGGGCCGAGGTGGTGGAATTGCCGTTATTCACCGACAAGACATCAAGACCAACCTCATCTCCATCTCATCTGCTCCATCATTTGAACACCTGGCTTTTAAACTCTCTGGTCACACACAGTCAGTCATGGCTGTTGTCTACCGCCCTCCCAAACCACACCCATCATTCCTGTCTGACTTCTCCTACTTTCTGACCCAGCTATGTTCCCTCTCCCCCTCAATCCTCCTCCTTGGTGATTTCAATATCCACATGGACTCCACTGACTCCACGCTAACCACTGACTTCACTGATTTACTCACCTGCTTTAACCTCACTCAACATGTCAACTTTCCTACCCATAACCGTGGTCACATTTTGGACCTTGTCTGCTCTACTGGACTAATTTTGCACCATCTCTCTGGCTCCGACCTCACTCTCTCTGACCACCTAGCCATCACTCTGACCATCAACATCCCCACCCCAGCACCAAGGCATTATCGCACTATCAACTTCCGTAAGCTAAACGCTTTTTCACCTGCCTCATTCTCATCGACCCTCTCTGAAAAAATGTCCACTTCTCCCTTCGTTGACCTCCACACCCCTTCTGACCTCACTGACTACTACAACCACACTCTCTCTTCCTGCCTTGACCAAATTGCGCCTATAAAAACCAAAACAGTTTCTTTCACCCATTCTGCTCCCTGGTTTACCCCTGAGCTCCGCCTAATGAAAACTCGTGCTCGCCAACTTGAAAGACTCCGCAATAAAACAGGTCTCACAGTTCACTCCCAGGCCTACAAGGACCACATACAACACTATAAAGATGCCCTCTCCCGCGCCCGCTCCGCCTACTACTCTCAAATTATCCACTCTGGCTCCGGAAACCCAAAAGCACTCTTCTCTACAATAAACAAACTCCTCAGCCCCCTGAACACCACCACCCAGTCATTCACAATAGACAACTGCATCTCCTTCCTTTCATTCTTCCAACGCAAAATTGAAAACATCTACAACAGCTTGACCACCGCCGCACCCGCTCCCCCTCAAACCACCTGCCCCCCCTTATCCTGCCATCCCCTGTCTCAATTCTCCCCAGTCTCCCCTACTGACCTCTCTGAACTCCTCATCGGAATGAAAACTGCCACCTGCACTCTTGACCCCATCCCCTCCAGCTTTGTCAAGGCCTCCCTTCCTGCTCTTTCTCCACTTATCATTGCAACAATAAACTCCTCCCTGTCTACAGGCATCGTCCCACCATCCCTCAAAATTGCTGCTGTTACCCCCATTCTGAAAAAACCTGGACTAAACCCTGACACCCTAAATAACTTCAGACCCATCTCCAACCTACCCTTTCTGTCAAAGGTTTTGGAACGCGCTGTAGCCACTCAACTCAAGCATCACCTCTCTGCCAATAACCTGTATGAAACATTCCAATCCGGATTCCGGTCCAACCACAGTACTGAAACTGCTCTCCTCAAAATCACCAACGACCTTCTCCTCTCCTCTGATGCTGGCAACCTCAACATTCTCATCCTCCTCGACCTCAGCGCTGCCTTTGACACCATCGATCACACCATCCTCCTCACCCGACTTGAAACCACCTTTAACATTACCGGCACTGCCCTCTCTTGGATTAAATCATACCTCTCTGACAGACGTCAGTTCATCTCCATCAATAACTGCAAATCCCCCACTGCTCCCCTCCCCCAAGGTGTCCCCCAAGGTTCAGTTCTTGGCCCCCTCCTCTTTATCCTTTACCTGTCCCCCCTCGGTCACTTAATCCGCCGTCATGGTCTCCAATTCCACTGCTTCGCCGATGACATCCAGCTTTTCATCTCCACCAAGTCCATCTCCACCGCCACCCACTCCATCCTGACAAACTGCATCACTGAAATAAAATCCTGGCTTCAAATCAACTTCCTCAAACTTAACTGTGATAAATCTGAAATAATCATCATTGGCCCAAAAACGCTCACCAAGTCCACCCATAACTTTGCCCTCAACATCGACGGTTTCCCAGTGTCCACCTCCCCTCACATCCGGAATCTTGGCATCATCTTTGACCAAACCCTCTCCTTCGACAAATACACTAAACAGATCACAAAGACAGCCTTCTTCCACCTGAAAAACATCGCCCGTCTCCGTCCATCCCTCTCCTCCGTGGCTGCAGAAACCCTCATCCACGCCTTCATCACTTCCCGTCTGGACTACTGCAATAGCCTCCTTTATGGTTCACCCTCAACAATCACCAATAAACTCCAATACATTCAGAACTCCGCTGCCCGTCTACTCACCCATTCCCGGACCCGTGACCACATCACCCCCGTCCTTTACAAGCTTCACTGGCTCCCCATCTCCCAGAGAATCCAGTACAAAATCCTCCTCTTGACCTACAAAGCCCTCCATAACCTGGCCCCATCCTACCTGGCTGACCTCCTCTCCAGACACACTCCCACCCGCAACCTCCGCTCTGCTGGTACCAACCTCCTGACCCCCCCCATCCGGACCAAATTTAGATCCTGGGGGGACAGGGCCTTCTCCATCGCTGCTCCCACCCTCTGGAACTCGCTACCTCACACCATCAGAGACTCCTCCTCACTCACCACATTCAAAACATCACTCAAGACCCACCTGTTCAACACTGCATTCAACATTTAACCCACAGCATCTAACCCCTGACTATCTCCTCTCCTTCTCCCTCCTTTGTGCTTTGAATATTTCCCTATTGATTCTTCTTTTTTGCAATTGTCTTTATGTTTTGCTATGCGTTATGTTTTGCACTCTGTCAAAGCGTCTTTGGGCTTCCTGAAAAGCGCTATATAAAATAAATGCATTATTATTATTATTATTATTAAATATGGTGGCTGAACCACGTGACCGATGACGTCATCATCAACATATTTTATTCCCCATGGAGAGTTCTTTACAATGAGCCATGTCTCAATTTTTTATATTCAGCACTTTTGGAGATATCGTGGCGCAACCTTTTGTCGTTTTTCCAAGATGGCGGCCGAACCACGTGACCAATGACGTCATCATTTACATATTTTATTCCCCATGGAGAGTTCTTTACAATGAGCCATGTCTCAATTTTTTCTATTCAGCACTTTTGGAGATATAGTGGCGCAACCTTTTGCCGTTTTTCCAAGATGGCGGCCGACCACATGACTGATGACGTCATCATTAACATATTTTATTCCCCATGGGGATTTCTTTACAATGAGTCATGTCTCAATTTTTTCTGTTCAGCACTTTTGGAGATATAGTGGTGCAAAGTTTTGCCGTTTTTCCAAGATGGTGGCCAACCACGTGACATATGACATCATCATTAACATATTTTATTCCCCATGGAGAGTTCTTTACAAAGAGCCATGTCTCAATTTTTTCTGTTCAGCACTTTTGGAGATATAGTGGTGCAAAGTTTTGCCGTTTTTCCAAGATGGCGGCCGACCACGTGACATATGACATCATCAACATATTTTATTCCCCATGGAGAGTTCTTTACAATGAGCCATGTCTCAATTTTTTCTGTTCAGTACTTTCGAAGATATAGCGGTGCAATTTTTTTTCGCTTTTTCCAAGATGGCGGCCCAACCACGTGACCGATGACGTCATCATTAACATATTTTATTCCCCATGGGGATTTCTTTACAATGAGTCATGTCTCAATTTTTTCCATTCTGCACTTTTGGAGATATAGTGGTGCAACGTTTTGCCGTTTTTCCAAGATGGCGGCCGAACCACGTGACCGATGGCATCATCATTAACATATTTTATTCCCCATGGAGAGTTCTTTACAATGAGCCATGTCTCAATTTTTTCTGTTCAGCACTTTTGGAGATATCGTGGTGCAAAGTTTTACCGTTTTTCCAAGATGGCGGCCGACCACGTGACTGATGATGTCATCATTCACATATTTTATTCCCCATGGAGAGTTCTTTACAATGAGCCATGTCTCAATTTTTTCTGTTCAGCACTTTTGGATATAGTGGCGCAACGTTTTGCCGTTTTTCCAAGATGGCGACCGAACCACGTGACTGATGACGTCATCATTTACATATTTTATTCACCATGGAGTGTTCTTTACAATGAGCCATGTCTCAATTTTTTATGTTCAGGACTTTCGGAGATATGGAGGTGCAAAAATTTTCGGTTTTTCAAAGATGGCGGCCGAACCACGTGACCGATGACGTCATCATTAACATATTTTATTCCCCATGGAGAGTTCTTTACAATGAGCCATGTCTCAATTTTTTCTGTTCAGGACTTTCGGAGATATGGAGGTGCAAAAATTTTCGTTTTTTCCAAGATGGCGGCCGAACCACGTGACCGATGACGTCATCATTAACATATTTTATTCCCCATGGAGAGTTCTTCACAATGAGCCATGTCTCAATTTTGTGTTCAGCACTTTGAGATATCGAGGTGCAAAATTTTTCGGTTTTTCCAAGATGGCGGCCGAACCACGTGACCGATGACGTCATCAATTGGGCACAGTCTATTCCAGGGCAAGACCAATAAATGTGCAAAGTTTGGCGATTCTACGTGCAACGGTGTAGACGCAGTGCTGCAAACAGACAGACAGACAGATGAAAAATCGGTCAGAGACCGAGGACTTGCCGGAATTTACATTTTTATCGGCCATTTAGGACAAATATGGCGGCTGAACCACCTGACCGATGACATCATCATTAACATATTTTATTCCCCACGGAGAGTTCTTTACAATGAGCCATGTCTCAATTTTTTCTGTTCAGCACTTTTGGAGATAGAGGTGCAACGTTTTTCGGATTTTCCAAGATGGCGGCCGAACCACGTGACCGATGACGACATCATTAACATATTTTATTCCCCCTGGAGAGTTCTTTCCAATGAGCCATGTCTCAATTTTTTCTGTTCAGCACTTTTGGAGATAGAGGTGCAACGTTTTTCGGATTTTCCAAGATGGCGGCCGAACCACGTGACCGATGACGTCATCATTAACTTATTTTATTCCCCCTGGAGAGTTCTTTCCAATGAGCCATGTCTCAATTTTTTCTATTCAGCACTTTCGGAGATATGGAGGTGAATTTTTTTCCCGTTTTTCCAAGATGGCGGCCGCACCACGTGACCGATGACGTCATCATTAACATATTTTATTCCACATGGAGAGTTCTTGACAATGAGCCATGTCTCAATTTTTTCTATTCAGCACTTTCGGAGATATGGAGGTGCTAGGTTTTTCGGTTTTTCCAAGATGGCGGCCGACCACGCGACTGATGACGTCATCATTAACATATTTTATTCCCCATGGAGAGTTCTTTACAATGAGCCATGTCTCAATTTTTTCTGTTCAGCACTTTTGGAGATATAGTGGTGCAAAGTTTTGCCGTTTTTCCAAGATGGCGGCCGACCACGTGACATATGACGTCATCATTAACATATTTTATTCCCCATGGAGAGTTCTTTACAATGAGCCATGTCTCAATTTTTTCTGTTCAGCACTTTTGGAGATATAGTGGCGCAACGTTTTGCCGTTTTTCCAAGATGGCGACCGAACCACGTGACTGATGACGTCATCATTTACATATTTTATTCCCCATGGAGAGTTCTTTACAATGAGCCATGTCTCAATTTTTTCTGTTCAGTACTTTCGGAGATATAGAGGTGCAAGGTTTTTCAGTTTTTCCAAGATGGCGGCCGAACCACGTCACCGATGACGTCATCAATTGGGCACAGTCTATTCCAGGGCAAGACCAATATGTGTGCAAAGTTTGGCGATTCGCCGTGCAACGGTGTAGACGCAGTGCTGCAAACAGACAGACAGACAGACAGACAGACAGACAGACAGACAAACAGACAGACAAACGAACAGATCAACATACTTGCCGGAAAAATTTTTCCGGCAAGTAACGAACAGATCAACATACTTGCCGGAAAATTTTTTCCGGCAAGTAACAAACGAACAGATCAACATACTTGCCGGAATATTTTTCCGGCAAGTAACAAACGAACAGATCAACATACTTGCCGGAATCTTTTCCGGCAAGTAACAAACGAACAGATCAACATACTTGCCGGAATTTTTTCCGGCAAGTAACAAACGAACAGATCAACATACTTGCCGGAATCTTTTCCGGCAAGTAACAAACAGACAGACAAATGAAAAATCGGTCAGAGACCGAGGACTTGCCGGAATTTACTTTTTTATCGGCCATTTAGGACAAATATGGCGGCCGAACCACGTGACCGATGATGTCATCATGAACATATTTTATTCCCCATGGAGAGTTCTTTACAATGAGCCATGTCTCAATTTTTTCTGTTCAGCACTTTTGAAGATTTCGTGGTGCAAAGTTTTGCCGTTTTTCCAAGATGGCGGCCGACCACGTGACTGATGATGTCATCATTAACATATTTTATTCCCCATCGAGAGTTCTTTACAATGAGCCATGTCTCAATTTTTTCTGTTCAGCACTTTTGAAGATTTCGTGGTGCAAAGTTTTGCCGTTTTTCCAAGATGGCGGCCGACCACGTGACTGATGATGTCATCATTAACATATTTTATTCCCCATGGAGAGTTCTTTACAATGAGCCATGTCTCAATTTTTTCTGTTCAGTACTTTCGGAGATATAGAAGTACAAGGTTTTTTCGGTTTTTACAAGATGGCGGCCGAACCACGTAACCGATGACGTCATCAATTGGGCACAGTCTATTCCAGGGCAAGACCAATATGTGTGCAAAGTTTGGCGATTCTACGTGCAACGGTGTAGACGCAGTGCTGCAAACAGACAGACAAACAGACAGACAGACAGACAGATGAAAAATCGGTCAGAGACCGAGGACTTGCCGGAATGTACTTTTTTATTGGCCATTTAGGACAAATATGGCGGCCGAACCACGTGACTGATGACGTCATCATTAACATATTTTATTCCCCATGGAGAGGTCTTTACATTGAGCCACGTCCCAAGTTTTTCTATTCAGGACTTTCGGAGATATGGAGGTGTAACGTTTTCCGGTTTTTCCAAGATGGCGGCCGAACCACGTGACATATGACCTCATCATTAACATATTTTATTCCCCATGGAGAGTTCTTTACAATGAGCCATGTCTCAATTTTTTCTGTTCAGCACTTTTGGAGATATAGTGGTGCAAAGTTTTGCCGTTTTTCCAAGATGGCGGCCGACCACGTGACATATGACATCATCATTAACATATTTTATTCCCCATGGAGAGTTCTTTACAATGAGCCATGTCTCAATTTTTTCTGTTCAGCACTTTTGGAGATTTCGTGGTGCAAAGTTTTGCCGTTTTTCCAAGATGGCGGCCGACCACGTGACTGATGACGTCATCATTAACATATTTTATTCCCCATGGAGAGTTCTTTACAATGAGCCATGTCTCAATTTTTTCTGTTCAGCACTTTTGGAGATATAGTGGTGCAAAGTTTTGCCGTTTTTCCAAGATGGCGGCCGACCACGTGACTGATGACGTCATCATTAACATATTTTATTCCCCATGGAGAGTTCTTTACAATGAGCCATGTCTCAATTTTTTCTGTTCAGCACTTTTGGAGATATAGTGGCGCAACGTTTTGCCGTTTTTCCAAGATGGCGACCGAACCACGTGACTGATGACGTCATCATTTCCATATTCTATTCCCCATGGAGAGTTCTTTACAATGAGCCATGTCTCAATTTTTTCTGTTCAGTACTTTCGGAGATATAGAGGTGCAAGGTTTTTCAGTTTTTCCAAGATGGCGGCCGAACCACGTCACCGATGACGTCATCAATTGGGCACAGTCTATTCCAGGGCAAGACCAATATGTGTGCAAAGTTTGGCGATTCGCCGTGCAACGGTGTAGACGCAGTGCTGCAAACAGACAGACAGACAGACAGACAGACAGACAGACAGACAAACAGACAGACAAACGAACAGATCAACATACTTGCCGGAAAATTTTTTCCGGCAAGTAATGAAAAATCGGTCAGAGACCGAGGACTTGCCGGAATGTACTTTTTTATCGGCCATTTAGGACAAATATGGCGGCCGAACCACGTGACCGATGACGTCATCATTAACATATTTTATTCCCCATGGAGAGTTCTTTACAATGAGCCATGTCTCAATTTTTTCCATTCTGCACTTTTGGAGATATAGTGGTGCAAAGTTTTCCCGTTTTTCCAAGATGGCGGCCGAACCACGTGACCGATGGCATCATCATTAACATATTTTATTCCCCATGGAGAGTTCTTTACAATGAGCCATGTCTCAATTTTTTCTATTCAGCACTTTCAGAGAAATGGAGGTGCAAAATTTTTCGGTTTTTCCAAGATGGCGGCCGAACCACGTGACATATGACGTCATCATTAACATATTTTATTCCCCATGGAGAGTTCTTTACAATGAGCAATGTCTCAATTTTTTCTGTTCAGCACTTTTGGAGATATAGTGGTGCAAATTTTTGCCGTTTTTCCAAGATGGCGGCCGACCACGTGACATATGACGTCATCATTAACATATTTTATTCCCCATGGAGCGTTCTTTACAATGAGCCATGTCTCAATTTTTTCTGTTCAGCACTTTTGGAGATATCATGGTGCAAAGTTTTGCCGTTTTTCCAAGATGGCGGCCGACCACGTGACTGATGACGTCATCATTAACAGATTTTATTCCCCATGGAGAGTTCTTTACAATGAGCCATGTCTCAATTTTTTCTGTTCAGGACTTTTGGAGATATGGAGGTGCAAAATTTTTCGGTTTTTCCAAGATGGCGGCCGAACCACGTGACCGATGACGTCATCATTTGGGCACAGTATATTAGAGGGCAAGACAAATACGTGTGCAAAGTTTGGTGATTCTACGTGCAACGGTGTAGACGTAGTGCTGCAAACAGACAAACAGACAAACAGACAAACAGACAAACAGACAAATGAAAAATCGGTCAGAGACCGAGGACTTGCCGGAATGTACTTTTTTATCGGCCATTTAGGACAAATATGGCGGCCGAACCATGTGACCGATGACGTCAGCATTAACATATTTTATTCCCCATGGAGAGTTCTTTACAATGAGCCAAGTCTCAATTTTTTCTGTTCAGCACTTTTGGAGATATAGTGGCGCAACGTTTTTCGGTTTTTCCAAGATGGCGCCAGAACCACGTGACTGATGACGTCATCATTTACGTATTTTATTCCCCATGGAGAGTTCTTTACAACGAGCCATGTCTCAATTTTTTCTGTTCAGTACTTTCGGAGATATAGAGGTGCAAAGTTTTTCGGTTTTTCCAAGATGGCGGCCGAACCACGTCACCGATGACGTCATCAATTGGGCACAGTCTATTCCAGGGCAAGACCAATATGTGTGCAAAGTTTGGCGATTCTACGTGCAACGGTGTAGACGCAGTGCTGCAAACAGACAGACAGACAGACAAACAGACAAACAGATGAAAAATCGGTCAGAGACCGAGGACTTGCCGGAATTTACTTTTTTATCGGCCATTTAGGACAAATATGGCGGCTGAACCACCTGACCGATGACATCATCATTAACATATTTTATTCCCCACGGAGAGTTCTTTACAATGAGCCATGTCTCAATTTTTTCTGTTCAGCACTTTTGGAGTTAGAGGTGCAACGTTTTTCGGATTTTCCAAGATGGCGGCCGAACCACGTGACCGATGACGACATCATTAACATATTTTATTCCCCCTGGAGAGTTCTTTCCAATGAGCCATGTCTCAATTTTTTCTGTTCAGCACTTTTGGAGATAGAGGTGCAACGTTTTTCGGATTTTCCAAGATGGCGGCCGAACCACGTGACCGATGACGTCATCATTAACTTATTTTATTCCCCCTGGAGAGTTCTTTCCAATGAGCCATGTCTCAATTTTTTCTATTCAGCACTTTCGGAGATATGGAGGTGTATTTTTTTCCCGTTTTTCCAAGATGGCGGCCGCACCACGTGACCGATGACGTCATCATTAACATATTTTATTCCACATGGAGAGTTCTTGACAATGAGCCATGTCTCAATTTTTTCTATTCAGCACTTTCGGAGTTATGGAGGTGCTAGGTTTTTCGGTTTTTCCAAGATGGCGGCCGACCACGCGACTGATGACGTCATCATTAACATATTTTATTCCCCATGGAGAGTTCTTTACAATGAGCCATGTCTCAATTTTTTCTGTTCAGCACTTTTGGAGATATAGTGGTGCAAAGTTTTGCCGTTTTTCCAAGATGGCGGCCGACCACGTGACATATGACGTCATCATTAACATATTTTATTCCCCATGGAGAGTTCTTTACAATGAGCCATGTCTCAATTTTTTCTGTTCAGCACTTTTGGAGATATAGTGGCGCAACGTTTTGCCGTTTTTCCAAGATGGCGACCGAACCACGTGACTGATGACGTCATCATTTACATATTTTATTCCCCATGGAGAGTTCTTTACAATGAGCCATGTCTCAATTTTTTCTGTTCAGTACTTTCGGAGATATAGAGGTGCAAGGTTTTTCAGTTTTTCCAAGATGGCGGCCGAACCACGTCACCGATGACGTCATCAATTGGGCACAGTCTATTCCAGGGCAAGACCAATATGTGTGCAAAGTTTGGCGATTCGCCGTGCAACGGTGTAGACGCAGTGCTGCAAACAGACAGACAGACAGACAGACAGACAGACAAACGAACAGATCAACATACTTGCCGGAAAAATTTTTCCGGCAAGTAACAAACGAACAGATCAACATACTTGCCGGAATCTTTTCCGGCAAGTAATGAAAAATCGGTCAGAGACCGAGGACTTGCCGGAATGTACTTTTTTATCCGCCATTTAGGACAAATATGGCGGCCGAACCACGTGACCGATGACGTCATCATTAACATATTTTATTCCCCATGGAGAGTTCTTTACAATGAGCCATGCCTCAATTTTTTCTATTCAGGACTTTTGGAGATGTGGAGGTGCAGAGTTTTTCGGTTTTTCCAAGATGGCGGCCGACCACGTGACATATGACATCATTAACATATTTTATTCCCCATGGAGAGTTTTTTACAATGAGCCATGTCTCAATTTTTTCTGTTCAGCACTTTTGGAGATTTCATAGTGCAAAGTTTTGCCGTTTTTCCAAGATGGCGGCCGACCACGTGACTGATGACGTCATCATTAACATATTTTATTCCCCATGTGGAGTTCTTTACAATGAGCCATGTCTCAATTTTTTCTGTTCAGCACTTTTGGCGATATAGTGGTGCAAAGTTTTGCCGTTTTTCCAAGATGGCGGCCGACCACGTGACATATGACGTCATCATTAACATATTTTATTCCCCATGGAGAGTTCTTTACAATGAGCCATGTCTCAATTTTTTCAGTTCAGCACTTTTGGAGATATCGTGGCGCAACGTTTTGCCGTTTTTCCAAGATGGCGACCGAACCACGTGACTGATGACGTCATCATTTACATATTTTATTCCGCATGGAGAGTTCTTTACAATGAGCCATGTCTCAATTTTTTCTGTTCAGTACTTTCGGAGATATAGAGGTGCAACGTTTTTCGGTTTTTCCAAGATGGCGGCCGAACCACGTCACCGATGACGTCATCAATTGGGCACAGTCTATTCCAGGGCAAGACCAATATGTGTGCAAAGTTTGGCGATTCTACGTGCAACGGTGTAGACGCAGTGCTGCAAACAGACAGACAGACAGACAGACAGATTAAAAATCGGTCAGAGACCGAGGACTTGCCGCAATGTACATTTTTATCGGCCATTTAGGACAAATATGGTGGCCGAACCACGTGACCGATGACGTCATCATAAACATTTATTCCCCATGGAGAGTTCTTTTCAATGAGCCATGTCTCAATTTTTTCAATTCAGCACTTTCGGAGATGTTGAGGTGCAAAGTTTTCGGTTTTTCCAAGATGGCGGCCGAACCACGTGACCGATGACGTCATCATTAACATATTTTATTCCCCATGGAGAGTTCTTTACAATGAGCCACGTTCCAATTTTTTCTATTCAGGACTTTCGGAGATATGGAGGTGTAAATTTTTCCGGTTTTTCCAAGATGGCGGCCGAACCACGTGACCAATGACGTAATCATTAACATATTTTATTCCCCATGGAGAGTTCTTTACAATGAGCCACGTTCCAATTTTTTCTATTCAGGACTTTCGGAGATATGGAGGTGCAAAGGTTTTCGGTTTTTCCAAGATGGCGGCCGAAACACCTGACCGATGACGTCATAAATTGGGCACAGTCTATTCCAGGGCAAGACGAATATGTGTGCAAAGTTTGGCGATTCTCCGTGCAACGGTGTAGACGCAGTGCTGCAAACAGACAGACAAACAGACAAACAGACAGACAGACAAACAGACAAACAAACGAACAGATCAACATACTTGCCGGAAATTTTTCCGGCAAGTAACAAACAGACAAACAAACGAACAGATCAACATACTTGCCGGAAAATTTTTCCGGCAAGTAACAAACAGACAAACAAACGAACAGATCAACATACTTGCCGGAATCTCTTCCGGCAAGTAACAAACAAACGAAAAATCGGTCAGAGACCGAGGACTTGCCGGAATTTACTTTTTTATCGGCCATTTAGGACAAATATGGCGGCTGAACCACCTGAGCGATGACATCATTAACATATTTTATTCCCCCTGGAGAGTTCTTTCCAATGAGCCATGTCTCAATTTTTTCTGTTCAGCACTTTTGGAGATAGAGGTGCAACGTTTTTCGATTTTCCAAGATGGCGGCCGAACCACGTGACCGATGACGTCATCATTAACATATTTTATTCCCCCTGGAGAGTTCTTTCCAATGAGCCATGTCTCAATTTTTTCTATTCAGCACTTTCGGAGATATGGAGGTGATTTTTTTCCCGTTTTTCCAAGATGGCGGCCGCACCACGTGACCGATGACGTCATCATTAACATATTTTATTCCACATGGAGAGTTCTTGACAATGAGCCATGTCTCAATTTTTTCTATTCAGCACTTTCGGAGATATGGAGGTGCTAGGTTTTTCGGTTTTTCCAAGATGGCGGCCGACCACGCGACTGATGACGTCATCATTAACATATTTTATTCCCCATGGAGAGTTCTTTACAATGAGCCATGTCTCAATTTTTTCTGTTCAGCACTTTTGGAGATATAGTGGTGCAAAGTTTTGCCGTTTTTCCAAGATGGCGGCCGACCACGTGACATATGACGTCATCATTAACATATTTTATTCCCCATGGAGAGTTCTTTACAATGAGCCATGTCTCAATTTTTTCTGTTCAGCACTTTTGGAGATTTCGTGGCGCAACGTTTTGCCGTTTTTCCAAGATGGCGACCGAACCACGTGACTGATGACGTCATCATTTACATATTTTATTCCCCATGGAGAGTTCTTTACAATGAGCCATGTCTCAATTTTTTCTGTTCAGTACTTTCGGAGATATAGAGGTGCAAGGTTTTTCGGTTTTTCCAAGATGGCGGCCGAACCACGTCACCGATGACGTCATCATTAACATATTTTATTCCCCATGGAGAGTTCTTTACAATGAGCCATGTCTCAATTTTTTCTATTCAGCACATTCAGAGATATAGAGGTGCAAAATTTTTCGGTTTTTCCAAGATGGCGGCCGAACCACCTGACATATGACGTCATCATTAACAAATTTTATTCCCCATGGAGAGTTCTTTACAATGAGCCATGTCTCAATTTTTTCTGATCAGCACTTTTGGAGATTTCGTGGTGCAAAGTTTTGCCGTTTTTCCAAGATGGCGGCCGACCACGTGACTGATGATGTCATCATTAACATATTTTATTCCCCATCGAGAGTTCTTTACAATGAGCCATGTCTCAATTTTTTCTGTTCAGCACTTTTGAAGATTTCGTGGTGCAAAGTTTTGCCGTTTTTCCAAGATGGCGGCCGACCACGTGACTGATGATGTCATCATTAACATATTTTATTCCCCATGGAGAGTTCTTTACAATGAGCCATGTCTCAATTTTTTCTGTTCAGTACTTTCGGAGATATAGAAGTGCAAGGTTTTTCGGTTTTTCCAAGATGGCGGCCGAACCACGTCACCGATGACGTCATCAATTGGGCACAGTCTATTCCAGGGCAAGACCAATATGTGTGCAAAGTTTGGCGATTCTACGTGCAACGGTGTAGACGCAGTGCTGCAAACAGACAGACAGACAGATGAAAAATCGGTCAGAGACCGAGGACTTGCCGGAATGTACTTTTTTATCGGCCATTTAGGACAAATATGGCGGCCGAACCACGTGACCGATGACATCATCATTAACATATTTTATTCCCCATGGAGTTCTTTACAATGAGCCATGTCTCAATTTTTTCTATTCAGCACTTTCGGAGATATGGAGGTGCTCGGTTTTTCGGTTTTTCCAAGATGGCAGCCGAACCACGTGACCTATGATGTCATTATTAACATATTTTATTCCCCATGGAGAGTTCTTTACAATGAGCCATGTCTCAATTTTTTCTATTCAGCACTTTCGGAGATATGGAGGTGCTACGTTTTTCGGTTTTTCCAAGATGGCAGCCGAACCACGTGACCTATGATGTCATTATTAACATATTTTATTCCCCATGGAGAGTTCTTTACAATGAGCCATGTCTCAATTTTTTCTATTCAGCACTTTCGGAGATATGGAGGTGCTACGTTTTTCGGTTTTTCCAAGATGGCAGCCGAACCACGTGACCTATGATGTCATTATTAACATATTTTATTCCCCATGGAGAGTTCTTTACAATGAGCCATGTCTCAATTTTTTCTATTCAGCACTTTCAGAGATATGGAGGTGCACAATTTTTCGGTTTTTCCAAGATGGCGGCCGAACCACGTGACATATGACGTCATCATTAACATATTTTATTCCCCATTGAGAGTTCTTTGCAATGAGCCATGTCTCAATTTTTTCCATTCTGCACTTTTGGAGATATAGTGGTGCAAAGTTTTCCCATTTTTCCAAGATGGCGGCCGAACCACGTGACCGATGGCGTCATCATTAACATATTTTATTCCCCATGGAGAGTTCTTTACAATGAGCCATGTCTCAATTTTTTCTGTTCAGCACTTTTGGAGATTTTGTGGTGCAAAGTTTTGCCGTTTTTCCAAGATGGCGGCCGACCACGTGACTGATGACGTCATCATTAACATATTTTATTCCCCATGGAGAGTTCTTTACAATGAGCCATGTCTCAATTATTTCTGTTCAGCACTTTTGGAGATATAGTGGTGCAAAGTTTTGCCGTTTTTCCAAGATGGCGGCCGACCACGTGACATATGACGTCATCATTAACATATTTTATTCCCCATGGAGAGTTCTTTCCAATGAGCCATGTCTCAATTTTTTCTGTTCAGCACTTTTGGAGATATAGTGGCGCAACGATTTGCCGTTTTTCCAAGATGGCGGCCGACCACGTGACTGATGACGTCATCATTAACATATTTTATTCCCCATGGAGAGTTCTTTACAATGAGCCATGTCTCAATTTTTTCTGTTCAGCACTTTTGGAGATTTTGTGGTGCAAAGTTTTGCCGTTTTTCCAAGATGGCGGCCGACCACGTGACTGATGACGTCATCATTAACATATTTTATTCCCCATGGAGAGTTCTTTACAATGAGCCATGTCTCAATTATTTCTGTTCAGCACTTTTGGAGATATAGTGGTGCAAAGTTTTGCCGTTTTTCCAAGATGGCGGCCGACCACGTGACCGATGGCGTCATCATTAACATATTTTATTCCCCATGGAGAGTTCTTTACAATGAGCCATGTCTCAATTTTTTCTGTTCAGCACTTTTGGAGATTTTGTGGTGCAAAGTTTTGCCGTTTTTCCAAGATGGCGGCCGACCACGTGACTGATGACGTCATCATTAACATATTTTATTCCCCATGGAGAGTTCTTTACAATGAGCCATGTCTCAATTATTTCTGTTCAGCACTTTTGGAGATATAGTGGTGCAAAGTTTTGCCGTTTTTCCAAGATGGCGGCCGACCACGTGACATATGACGTCATCATTAACATATTTTATTCCCCATGGAGAGTTCTTTCCAATGAGCCATGTCTCAATTTTTTCTGTTCAGCACTTTTGGAGATAGAGTGGCGCAACGATTTGCCGTTTTTCCAAGATGGCGACCGAACCACGTGACTGATGACGTCATCATTTACATATTTTATTCCCCATGGAGAGTTCTTTACAATGAGCCATGTCTCAATTTTTTCTGTTCAGTACTTTCGGAGATATAGAGGTGCAAATTTATTCTGTTTTTCCAAGATGGCGGCCGAACCACGTCACCGATGACGTCATCATTGGGGCACAGTATATTAGAGGGCAAGACCATTATGTGTGCAAAGTTTGGCGATTCTCCGTGCAACGGTGTAGACGCAGTGCTGCAAACAGACAAACAGACAGACAAACAGACAGACAAACAGACAAACAGACAAACAGACAAACAAACGAACAGATCAACATACTTGCCGGAAAATTTTTCCGGCAAGTAACAAACAGACAAACGAACAGATCAACATACTTGCCGGAAAAATTTTTCCGGCAAGTAACGAACAGATCAACATTCTTGCCGGAATCTTTTCCGGCAAGTAACAAACGAACAGATCAACATTCTTGCCGGAATCTTTTCCGGCAAGTAACAAACGAACAGATCAACATACTTGCCGGAATCTTTTCCGGCAAGTAACAAACGAACAGATCAACATACTTGTCGGAATCTTTTCCGGCAAGTAACAAACGAACAGATCAACATACTTGCAGGAATCTTTCCGGCAAGTAACAAACAGACAAACGAACAGATCAACATACTTGCCGGAATTTTTTCCGGCAAGTCACAAACAAACGAACAGATCAACATACTTGCCGGAATCTTTTCCGGCAAGTAACAAACAGACAGACAAATGAAAAATCTCTCACAGAGTGACACTTGGCAAAACATAACAAAGTCGAATGACACTGAATAGAGCATCCTTTTAAAGTCAAAAATAATAAGTGGTTTAATTCAGTGACCTGATATGCAAATCGTCTTCAAAGTTTAATTTATTTGGATGAAAATTGAGGATTTTAGAAATTTGAAAAAAGTGGTCGATCTTCAGACTATGTTGACCGTGGAGCGGTGTTCAACCGTTTGGTCTCTTGTGATCTCAAAAATAGTTGGTGGTTGAATTCAGTTAGCTGACATGACAATCCTTTTCAAATTTCAAGTCAATCGGATGAAAATTGAGGATTTTATAAATTCGAAATTGTTGTTGACCTTTGTTGACCTTTGGCCTATGGTGCTTTAAAAAATAGTTGGTGGTTGAATTCAGTTTGCTGATATGTAAATCCCATTCAAATTTCAAGGCAATCGGATTAAAATTGAGGATTTTAGAAATTCGAAAAAAGTGGTTGACCTTTGGCCTATGTTGACCTTTTGGCCTATGCTGATCTCAAAAATAGTTGGTGGTTCAATTCAGTTTGCCGATATGTAAATGCTATTCAAATTTCAAGTCAATGGGATGAAAATTGAGGATTTTAGAATTTTGAAATTGTTGTTGACCTTTGGCTTATGTTGAGCTTTTGGCCAATGCTGATCTCAAGAATCGTAGGTGGTTGAATTCAGTTAGCCGATATGTATATCCAATTCATATTTCAAGTGAATCCGATGAAAATTGAGGATTTTAGAAATTTGAAATTGTTGTTGACCTTTCGTCTATGTTGAACTTTGACCATAATACATTGCAAAGTACAAAATTGGGAGATCGCAAAAATCAATGACAGAACTACTGTACGTGTGTGTACTTGAATGTGGCTGTCGTGAATCAAAAATATGAATATCACCGGTAAAAAGTGAAATACGACACGTGAAATATGATACGTGAAGTGGCGACGTTAGGAACGCAACCCACGCTTGTCCTATTAATACTAACTAGCCGAAACCCGTGGAACATCCACGGAAGGGAGGATGTGGTGTATGGATAGAGTGTACCATTATGGATGGCATAGGGGATTTGCTTGTCCGAGTAAGAGTTAGGAAGAAAGATGAGAATGAAGAGTGCGTATATGAACAACGATCGCCGACACCGGCACAAATGCATGCTCTGGATTGTCCACTCAGTGGACGGCTTGCTTTCGCCTTCGCCTGTCCAATCAGCGGACGGCTTGCTTCGCCTTCGCCCAGCAGACGCCAATACGATGGCGTCGTAAGATGGCGTCGTATCGGCAGTTAATCGGATGCTTTTGGGCCCCAACGTCGGCTAATTCAGATTTTTCGAGTATGGCTGTACGTGATAAACAAAGTTTGTAGATCGTAAATCCATTAGTGCCGTGGGCATCGGGTCACTGGGTGCGGCGTAAAAGGGATAACAAAGTCGAGTCCTTACGCTATTATTATATAGATGAGAATGAGAACGACACTTTTTAACATCATGATATCAGACGATCTGCCTCCACCCACATTATTACATCATTATACATACTGTACATACTTGTACAAAGTTTGATTTGAATCCATTCAGCTGTTCTCAAGTATCACATTTTTATCGCATCTCCATATAGAATATAGAGAATATAGAGTGGACCGCTCGGACCTCTGACCTCTTGACCCCAAAATGTAATTAATTCATGTTTACATCATGATAATACCTGAACCAAGTTTGATTTAAATCCCTTCAGCTGTTCTTAAATTATTACATTTTTACCTGACATGACCTCTGAACTTAGATCTGTTGATGCCATAATCCAATGAGTGCATGTTTGCATCATATATACTGTCCTCCCCTGTAGTGAAGACCTCAGGGCGACAGATGACCAAAACAAGCTTTAACTCCGAGGCGTATGATGCCAAATCGATGGTGGTTCCTTTGTGTAGCGCGCAAGGGAAACGGAGGTCCCTGGTCTTAGTTGAATGGATGAACGCGACGAGGGTTTTCCGAAACCACAAACAAATAAACGCACAGGACAAGAGATTGGAAATGCAACAAATAAGGGTTCAATGAAAATAATGCAGGCAACAAAGAAATGAACGCACGGTAAACTAAAATTCCTAATTGAGGGACCCTCCATCGGACTCATATACAGACACAGGAATAAATAAACAAGACGTCATGAGGAGCACGATACTTGCAAAATCGGCCCCCCCAAAAAATGTTTTCCATTGACACAGCAAATTGTCCGTTTCATGAAGATGAAAATTTACAATCTTGATCAAAGCTCGGGTAAACAGGATGAAAAGTGACGATTTTTCAGATGAAAAATGATTTTAGAATTTTGACCTTGACTTGACCTTTTGACCTCAAAAATAGTTGGTTTCCCAATTCAGTGAGGCAATCCACAAATGCTGTTCTATTTTTAAGTCAATCGGATGAAAATTGATGGGTTTTCAGATGAAAATTGATGATTTTGGAAGTGTGACCTTTTGACCTCAAAAATAGTTAGTTTTCTATTTAGTGAGAAAATGTGCAAATGCTGTTCAATTACCAAGTCAATCGGATGAAAATTGATGGTTTTTCAGATGAAAATGGATGATTTTGGAAGTTTGACTTTGTTGACCTTTGACCTTTTGACTGCAAAATTAGTTGGTTTCCCAATTCAGTGAGGCATTATACAAATGCTGTTCAATTTCCAAGTCAATCGGATGAAAATTGATGGGTTTTCAGATGAAAAGTGATGATTTTGGAAGTTTGACCTTCAGTTGATCTTTGACCATTGACCTCAAAAATAGTATGCTTCCCAATTTAGTGACTAACCCTACAAATGACCCAAATGATAAACCCTAACCCTAACCCTACAAATGTTATTCAATTTTCAAGTCAATCTGATTTAAAATGGCAATTTTAGAAATTTGACCTCCAGATGACCTATGACCTCAAAATCAATAGGCTTCTCAATTGGGACGACCGATACAACTTAATGAAGTTTCGTGACGATCGGTTTAGAATTGTGACCTGTAGGCCAGTGACAAACAGCCAAACAGACAGAACCACAAATGCAACCAACCAATATATTTGAAAAATCTTCGATTTTGCAAGTAATAAAATTAAATGTGGTGTGGTGCGCATTGACCTGTACTCAGCTCCAGTCTCATCACATGACCCTCAAACCCTGGCGTTCGTCGAATGGGTCCCCGAGGCCTTATGCGGGAAAACGCCTGATGGTGCGAAGTCGCCCCGCAGCCAACGGCCTGCATGAGACAGCCGAAACCCTTCCTCCACCGATTGCCACGATCCACCGGGCTTCCTCCACTCGCCTCGCATGCGCATATCGCTCAAAGCGCAGGTGCCTCCACCGAAGGTCCAGGGCACTCCAGAATGTCATGTGGATACCCACAGTACAAAGTCCCACGAGTCCCACCACCTTGTGGCATTTTCAAAATTCAAGATGGCCACCGGTTAAACGGAAAATGCATAAATTGTGATAACTTCAGCCTAGAACCTCATAAAAGTATACTTTTTATGTCTAAATATATTTTTTAGCACACTAGGATTTTAATAGAATATGTTTCAGTGACCTCAGATAATGATATGTAGATATAATCCAAGATGGCTGACAAAATGGTATTGCATGTGTTACTCCTACAGGTGAGGAACCGGCACCTACCAGTAGAGAGGGAGTTGACAAAAATGTTGCCCAACCTGGTCAATTTGGACAAGTGCCTATCAAAGTGTACAAAAAGAAAACTGCACCAGGGTTCAAGTCCATCAAAATAGGGCCCAATGAACCTCCCAAACCCAAACCACCCCTCCTCAAATTATCTGAATGCTTGGATAATATCTGGTTAGTAAGCTCCTCTCTGGGTATCCCTGTGTCACAATGTCCGTCATGGAGTGGCTTTATGCAATGTGCTGTGAAGGGAGAAAATCACGAAATGAGTAAGATTCATATTCTGCCATTCATTAACCAGGATCCATCTCAACCTGACACCATCTATTCTGCTTTGTGTTTCGCCCAGAAGCTGTCTGAAAAGTATGGACTGGGTCTTTGTCCTGTCACATTTGACCAACCCCTCTATATCAAGGCAGCTGAAATTGTGAAATCCTCTCACCCAGGTCTGAAGAATATTGTTGTAAGACTTGGGGGTTTTCATCTACTCATGTCATATATGGGAGCAATTGGATATGTAATGGGTGGTAGTGGTTTAGAGGATCTGTGGGAGACCGTGTATGCTCAAAACACTGCGATTCATATGATGACAGGTCATGCATATGCTCATGCACTCCGCGGTCATCTTTTGTCTTCAGTTGCCATAATGTCAAAATTACTTGACCAACCTGAATGCCTCAGTGGTGTGGATCTGCCCCATCTTAAGGCTATTCACAAAGCCCTGCTGAATGGGGAATGCCCCACGTCAAGTGTGTAAGATGAGGAATGTGTCAACCAGCTCAGTGATATCATGGATGCTCTCATGGTAAAGGCAGAAAAGCAAGGTAGAACCGGTAAACTATGGATTGAATATTTGAAGCAAGTGTCCATGATCAGGCGTTTCATCTGAGCAGAGCGCACTGGGGATTGGGACTTGCATCTGCAGGCAGTCAGTGAAATGATCCCCCTGTTCCATGCTGCTGGTCACCTTGCGTATGCTAAGTCTGCCCGCCTCTACCTTGACCAGATGAAAGACCTTGAAAGCACCATGTCTTCAGTGCAGTTCTATAACTACACAGAAAGAGGGTTCTTCACCATTCGACGGACAGAAAAGTTCTGGAGTGGCAATTTCAGCGACCAGACAATCGAACAAAATGTGACGCGATTGCTGAAAACATCTGGAGGTCTGGCTCATGGTCGTGGAATCACAGACAGCACAATAGCCAAATGGGTTTATGCCATGCCCCGATGTATCCCAATTTGTGATGCGTTGGAAGATTTCACTGGGGTTCATAGTCACACGTCTGACCAGCATGTGGACCTGCGCGCCAGCAGCACAGCTCGTGACAGGAAAGACTACGAGACTTTCTTGCAGTGGCTGGAAGTGCACTCTTTGTTCTCATATGGAGAACATGACTCTCTAGTCAACATAGCAAGTGGGGTGGTTGCCGGCAAAAAATGTAATATGCAGATCAAGCGGTTACGGTTGGCACCAAGGCAGCTTCGGCGATGACGGGCAAAAACGTAACGTGAAGTTAAAACGAAACGATCGAGTGACTAGTATCAGTGGTGACAGAAACAAGATCACTGTTCGCGGCGTTGAAGTGGAGGTGAATAGCACATTACTATTCCTAAGGGTCACATGCGTGATCAAGGAGAGTGCTGAAATGGAGGGATATCTCCTTCATGAATTTGCCAAACAACCACCCTCCTTGTTCGATAAAGGGCTTATGAGAAAGAATGTGAAGAGTGACCTGGCAAGTATCCTGAAGTCTAAAGTGAGTGTCCACCTCAGCCTTCCTGATGGAGCATGCTTCATCCTCGATGGGGGTCACCTCCTTCAAAGCTTGCCCTGGCCTGAGAATGCCACATATGATCAGGTCTGTGACCACTACGTTTTGTATGTACTTGAACATTATGGGATGCAGACCATAATCGTGTTTGATGGGTATGGCAGTGCCTTATCGACAAAAGTAGCAGAACAGCAGTGACGAGCACAACAGAACACATCAGCTGATATTCTGTTTGAGCTGGAAATGAAAACCACCACAAGAAAAAAAGCATTTTTGGGTAATGGCAAGAACAAGGATCGACTGATTAAAAAGATGATGGAAAAATTTGCAGCCAAAGGTGTGAATGTCAAGCAGAGCACTGCAGATGCAGATTGCCTGATTGTATCAACGGCCATGGACACTGCCAAAGCAGATACAGCACCGGTTGTTGTTGTGGGGACCGATACCGATTTGCTTGTGATGCTGGTAGCACAAGCTACCACAGACATGGACCTCCATATGCTCTTTGGATGGAACCCATTGCAAGTGTACTCTATAGGGGCAATTCAGGCAGCCTTCCAGAACATCAAGCAACACCTGATGTTTGTGCATTCAATAACAGGATGTGATACCATCTCTGCCCTCTACAATCAAGGGAAGAAGAAGGCTCTTGCAGTGTTGGATAATGGTGACAACTGGGATTGCCTGAGTGTTTTCTCTCGATCTAAAAGCACTCAACAAGAAATAGCGAGAGTGGGAGAGCTGTTTCTGCTGAAGCTGTATGGAGCAGCTCGATCGAAGTCACTGGACAAACACCGATATCTCATGTACTTCCGATCAATCCATAGAACATCTTTGACGTCATCTGGTTTCAAGCTGGAATCACTCCCACCTACTTCGGCAGCTACCAAATTCCACAGCTACAGAGCATACCATGTTGTTCAGCAGTGGCAGGGGAATGAACTGCTGCCAACTGAGTGGGGGTGGCAGTACAGAGAGGGACTACTTGTTCCAATCGAGACTGATAGACCTGTCGCCCCTGAGAAAGTGCTGAAAATGATATCTTGTGGATGAAAACGATGCACTTGCTACAAGTCTGGTCTGGAGTGTACCCTCTTGTGCACTGTTTGTAATGGCCTTCTTTTTTTTTCTTCTTTTTTTTTGTATACTGAATCGAGGCTCGTGAAAGAGCTAACATTTACTTCACAAACAAATCGACCAGACAAACAAAATACACAAAAAGAGGGAGCGGAAGACAAGATGGGGAGAAAAGGGGAAGCACACAAACACAACATCCGAGAGCAGGGAGATGTGTGGAAGGGAGAGGGCCCGGGGGGAGGAGGCATGGGAAGGGGGGGGGGGGGGGAGGGAGAAGTATAAAGCACAAGGACACCAAGGACTTCCAGGACAGAAGTTGGTATTTCAAAAAGGGGAATTGGGGTGAAATTAGCGGGGGTAGAAAAGATCAAGGTTTTGGATGGGGGAAGATAAGAGATGGTGGTGAACAGCTGTTTTAAAGACTTGGAGGGTGGAGTGGGATTGAAGAGAGTGAGGGAGTTTGTTCCAGAGGCGGGAGAAAAGAGGAATGAAGGAGTGAAGGTGAGCAGAGAGTCTTGATTTTGGCAGTTTAACCAAAAGAGGGTTGCAGGCAGATCTTGTGCGACCTGTAGGAATATTTGCGGGACAGAGCCCAGAGAGATCTGGGGGGGCAAGGCCAGAGAGGAGTCGGTAGAAGACGGAAAGACCACCAACCTGCCTGCGGTGAGTGAGTGAGAGGCCCTTGGAGTTAGCTTCATCGCGGGAGATTCCAATGATTCTGAATGCTTTGGTTTCAACAGCGCGAAGGCGAGCTAGGTGTGAGGCGGTAGAGATGGGAGACCAGTCCAGATGATTGATGGCTGCTTGAAGACCATGCCAGTTGGCCTGAGTGAAATGCCAGACTCGTCGACGCTGAGGAGGCTCTCTGAAAATGGTCAGAGAGATGTCCACTTTAATAAGCACATGATCAGAAGAGCCGATTGGAGCAGAAGAAGAGCAGCAGACATTTTCAGGGAAGTTAGTCATAACCAAGTCCAGAAGAGAAGATTCTCCATTGACTGAGATCCGGGTTGGGAAATTGACAGATTGTGTCAGTCCCAGTGAGTCACAGAAGTCCTTTGGTGAAGAGCCATGGCTGGTGAGAGAGGTACCCACCCCCAGCCAACTGGCATGGTGACAGTTGAAATCACCACATATGAGGAAGAGAGAGTTGGGATGGGTAGATAGAAGTTGGTCCATATTATCAGACAGCGAGATGTAGATGGAGTCATCACTGTTTGGTGGACGGTACAACACGCATATGAACAAAAGGTGGGAGCGAAGGGGAAGCCGTAGCCAAAGGTATTCCTGGGGGTGAGGTGGAGAGAGGGCAGTGCAGGGCGAGTGAGGAAGAGAGTTTTTTTTATAAAGATAGCAACCCCACCTCCAGAACGAGGCTCAGGTCTATCATACCGGAGGAGGGAGTAACCTGGGAGAGATACCAAGGAATCAGAGACATCATGAAGGAGGAAGGTTTCTGTTAAGCAGATCACGTCTGGTTTGTCAGAAGCAACCTTTATGGAGAGATCAGTTAAGTTTGAGCGAAGGCCCCAGATGTTTGAGGTCCATACTGTTAAGGAAGAGGAAGGGGGAGCATCGGATACAGAACAGGGGGGGGGGGAGCAGTAGGGCAGGATGTGGAAGAGGAGGAAGAGGGAGGGAGAGCTGTTGCAGGTGTGTCAGAGATTACAGAATAGCTTGGAGAAAGGGAAGAATGGGGCGGACAAAAGGTTTGATGGTGTTTGGGTGAGGCGCAGTGAGGTGTTATTTGAGGAGGGGGAAGAGTGAGGCAGAAGGTTGAGGAAGATGAAGGTGAAAGTTGGAAGGGGGAAGAAGCGGGGAGGACGCTTTGAGGAGGAGGGGTGAGAGGGGAGTCTAGGAGGGGAGGAGTGAGGGAGAGTCTCAGAGGGGAAGGGTGTGGGGGGAGTTTAGGAGCAGGGGGGGAGATTTGAAAGGGATGGGTGTTTGGGAAGATTTGGGGGGAGGGGCAAGGGGGAAGATTTGACAGAGATGGGTGATGGGGAAGATTTGGAGGGGAGGGGTGAGATTGGATTTTGAAAAGTGTACGATTTATGGGAAACGAACATTTATTGCAAAATGAGTTTCTTGAGACATTCGAGTCAAAAATACGTTTGAGGACGCTGAAGGATGGGTGGAGTTCTGGAGAGTTTAGGGAATGAATGAAAGATGCACTGTAAGAGATGGAATATTTTTTTTGAATGAATAGAATTGGTGAGCAAGTCGAAAGCATCCTTTTATAGAAGAAGTAGAAAAAAGTGTTATAGAATATGACATAATAATAAAGTTCTTCAGGGGACAGATGAAACGTGTATTAACAACTTGATCACGTGATCTTGAACAACGTGGTCAAAGAACGAAAGAACAAATAACGAAGAACAAAAGAGCAAAAGAACGAAGAACGAAAGAACAAATAAGAACGTACAGGCGGATAAGAACAGGGAAGGGAAAAAAATTTTGGGTTTTTTTTTTGAGATTTTAAAACAAGGGAGTATGGGTGAAAAGACCGTGAAAAACAGAGACCGACAGTAGTTGCAGCGCGATCGAAGAACCGCTGAGACAAAAAACAAAAGCCTCAAGCCAAGGTCTGAGGACACGGTAGCCTACTACTACTAGCACTACACTAGGCCTCAGAATACACGATACGAAAAAAACCGACGATTCTGTACACAGGTATGAAAAACCAACACCGAGAAACCTATTAAAGTCACCCCAATAGGTACATACACCGAAAGAAAGATAAAGATACGCCAAAAACACAAATGTGAAAGATCACTTAGCTTCGAAAAGACGTGACCTCGCCGTGATCTCGCGAGAGCTTTTTTCAATTTGCAAAATTTGCATAATTGCAAAAACTCTCGGGACATTGATTTAGAGGGTGATAACAGTGTTTAAGTCAGGAATAAGAAAAGTGACATTCAGTTAACACGGTACTGTCCAAAACACTAGAATCAGGTTTGGATGACTGGGATCAAAGAGTTGGTCTGCTTTTGTGTCGTATTGTAATTAAATTTCAAATCCCCATGTGTTGTTTACCTCTTGCAGGGCTTGTGGTCACAATGTGAAACATTTTGCATTAAATAAAATAATAGCAAA